>NC_046171.1:15329160-15629160 GCF_011064425.1 Rattus rattus | reverse complement strand
CTGACCCACAAAGACAGCCACAAATATGGCCTGGCATTGCTTTTGAAACCTCAAAGCCCACCCCCAGTGACACACCTCCTCCAACAAGGCCACACCTCCTAATCCTTCCTAAACAGTTCTATCAACTGAGGGACTAACGTTCAAATGCATGAGCCTATAGGGCCATTCTCATTCAAACTACCTAGTTGGCTTTTTGTTGCTAGGAAAATCGCCATGACCAACAACTTGGGGAGGAAAGAGCTTAAATGACAGGTTACAGTCCATCATCCAGGGAAGCAAAGAGGGGAGGGAGGGAGGGCTCAAAGCAGGAACCCAGATGCAGGAATGAAAGCCCAGACCACAGAGGGACACTGCCTTCCCAGCTTGCTTTCAGGTTCAAGTTCAGCTGGTTTCTTATATAGTGCATGCCCATATGCATAGGAATGGCATACACACAGTGGGCTGGGCCTTCCATCAATCAGCAATCTGAGAGAGGCAATGTCTCACTAGGTTCCTCTTTCCCAAGAGACATCTCAGTGGGCACCATGAATAGCCTTTCTCTAAATGCTTCCACCATGAACCTAGCAAAAGACTAAGGAGTCTCGGCTTGAAATCTCTGCAGCCACGAGGCAAAAGAAATCCTTCCTCCCCTCAAAGTTGTTAGGCATTCTGTCCTACAAATGATGAAACAAGATGGAGAAGGGAAATACCCTCCCCTATTTAATAGACATTGGACTGTGAACCCCACAGAGGTAGTCAGAATCTGAACACGCCCAATCGGATTCTTAAGATTCAAGATTCAAAGATTTTGGCCCTGCCAACCTTTGGCAGAACTGGCACTGAGCAGAGGGCTTCAGGGAAGTGCACTTTAGACAAATGTTATAGATGTTTTCAGATGTTAGAAATTTAAGAATTACAGGCTGAAGAGACTATTAAGAGGACTAGGAACTCTAGTTCTAGAGGACCTGGGTCCTACTGCCGGCTCCTCATGGCAGCTCGCAGCCATCCGAAACTCCAGCTCCAGAATATCTGTCATCCCCACACAGGCATACGTGCAGGCAACCCACAAGAAATAAAAATAAATTTGAAAACACTGAGATCTTCGGGTAAAACCCAAATCTAAAAGTGAAATTCATTTGCGCACACACTCACACATACACACAAGCGTGAACACGCGCACACACACACACACACACACACACACACCCCTCACATATTTCCAGCTGTTCCCACTTCCTATGACCTGCCACAAAGGCTTTCACTGCATTGTCAGTGCTTAAGAGTTAAGATTAGGAACATTCTGGATCAATGAATGCTGAGAGTTCCCCGACTTCTACCATTTCCTACCCAGAAGGAATGTGCGAATACATCTTTGACCATTTGTCCTCTTGGACTTCACGTTTATATCAGAAACCATTATAAACTAGTTTCTAACGAGTCTGATTTAAATGATAGGGTGATTTTTTTTTTAAAAAACATTTCAAATTCTTGTTTAACATTTAATGTAAATATACAGTTTCTTGGTCGGCATTTCTAACTGTGCAAAACCATGGTTTTATGTTTGATGTATTTTATAATAATCAGTGGTTAAACAGCAACAATATTTGATTTGTGGATGATAAACAATGGATGGTACCGGTTGTGCATGATTTTACTTCTTGCTTAGGAAGTTTTACAAATTCAGAGTAATACATTGATTTTCTCTCTTAAGCTCAATTATATAAAAAAGAAATATGTACTCCTTTACACTTCCAAAACATACGAACGCTGTTTTCACATTAAACTTGTCAGTGGCAGGCTGGTGGCAAGTGCAGAAGAGGAAGGGAGCCTGACGGTGGTGGTGAGGCACGCTCTTAATATCAGCGCTTGGGAGCCAGGGGCAGGTAGGTCTCTGAGTCTGAAGCCAGCCTGGTCTACAAAGTGAGTTCCAGGACAGCCAGGGCAACACAGGGAAACCCTGTCTTGAAAAAAACAAACAAAACAAACAAACCTGGGAGAAAGGTCGCTGTCAGCGGAAGAACATTCTCACAGTGACCAATCAGACTTGAACACTGTGGCTCCGTCCGTATCAAAGCTGTTTCAGTGCCCCCTGGTGGTCTAACGCGTGTGGGCGAACCCAGGGAGACTTCTAGCTACCTTATGTCCAAGGAAAGAATGCTAACACCAGACTTTAAATTCAGAAACACTTAGACTAATTAGGGTTTGTTGTTCTTGAGGACACTGCTGAAAATGGAGTTGGGAATGGAGTCATGTGACAGTAAGAAAATAGAAGCAGCACCAAGCCCTTGTGAGCCTCAGGGGATCTGAACCCTGAAGTGCCACCGTCATCCCACAGGCATCAAAGCCCTAACGCAGCTTCACCTCATGCCTCTGGCTACTGCTGCTGGCTGGAAAAGAGACTGTCTTTAGGAACAAAAGCATGGAAAGCAGGCCAAACAGTAGACTTGTTTTACGAACAAGGAAAACCAAACTGAACCAAGTGCCACCAAAAGGCCTCTGTCCATTTCCCCTTTCCTGCCTATACTGAGCTGCGAGCTCTGAGCACTCTGGTGTGCCGCGAAGCTGAGCTGAGCTAAGTGCTCCATGCTCAGAGCTCTGGGCATCTGGGGCATCACTGTGTCACCTCCGTGCCTGCTGCTCCCGGGGTGCTCTGAAGCACATGGTCAATGCTCTGAGTCACCATTTTCTCCATTCTAAGGACAGAGACCAGGGAATGCAGAGCTCACATCCCTCCTGGAATTGCACTTCGGAAAGACCAATAAGACGGCAGCAGCTCACCTTGGCCTCCTTCCACCACACTTCCAAATTACTCTGGCTTAAGGCCATGCCATCTACAGGCCTGAATTCCAGTCCACAGGGAAAGTTATTTTATTTTTTTAAAACTTATCTTCAAAATTCTGATTATCTTTTCCAGGGAGAGCTGCAGTCCTGGGATTTGGAGCCAAGGCCTTGTATACTGTAGGCAAGCTTTCTATCCAGATCAAGTACCCAGCTTTACATACTTAACTCTTACAGCTCTCCTCCATGTGCTGCTACCTTGTCAGGTTCGTGACTGCAAACTTATTTTCCCAAAGTGTACAATCTCTAAGCATTCTCAATACGTAACATACGTGAGTATGACCTCTGCGTTACCCTGTGTCTGAGATCTGCTCAGTGGTGTGGTGGTTGAAGCCTCATGTTTTCTAGAACAAAACAGACACTGAAGAGTGTGGGCTCTGGCTTAGCAAGGGCTTGTGGGATATGCCAGTTCAAAGTGGGGAAGACACTTGATCCTATGCAAAAGTAAAGATGAGGGTTTCGCTGCACACTGTGCAGTGGCTTCTGCCCTGTGCTACACTAGTATCCCAGGCTTAAGATATTTTCCTTGCTAGCACCGAGAACAGTTAGGCTTATAGGAACCCAGTGATGACCCCAAGACAGTATCACAAAAACACCAAGGACATCTGAGGGAAATAGCCTTGTGTGCCCAGCAGCCATGGGGCACCATTCTATACACCACAGTGACGAACTGTCTGCAAAGGGCCCTTCCTGGGCACTGTCCAGAAAGCACAAGGCTGGGCTGCAAGAAATCCTAGTCACAAACACCAAAGACCATGTTAGTTTTCACACCAGTACTTCCCTTTTTAAAAACCTATTTAGAACATAAATACCTTTCTTGATGAATAGGCCCCAAAAAGCAGTTAGTCAGGGAGCTGGCCTTGGCCAACTCAACACAGTGGGCTCTCTCTCCTGCCTGCATGGTTTTTAGCTATCATGGACGATCTTTCAGATTTCTGACTTTGGAGACTTAGTCTTCACATTTTCTCACTTAAAAGTTTACACCACACGAGCTCTATGAGTTTACACCACACAAGCTCTATGAGTTTACACCACACAAGCTCTATGAGTTTACATCACACAAGCTCTATGAGTTTACACCACACAAGCTCTATGAGTTTACACCACACAAGCTCTATGAGTTTACACCACACAAGCTCTATGAGTTTACACCACACAAGCTCTATGAGTTTACATCACACAAGCTCTGAGTTTACACCACACAAGCTCTATGAGTTTACACCACACAAGCTCTATGAGTTTACACCACACAGCTCTATGAGTTTACACGAGTTATAGTTTACATCACACAAGCTCTATGAGTTTACACCACACGAGCTCTATGAGTTTACACCACACAAGCTCTATGAGTTTACACCACACAAGCTCTATGAGTTTACACCACACAAGCTCTATGAGTTTACACCACACAAGCTCTATGAATGATCTCAAATGAAAATTAGTTCACAGGGGTTGGGGATTTAGCTCAGGGGTAGAGCGCTTGCCTAGGAAGCACAAGGCCCTGGGTTTGGTCCCCAGCTCCGAAAAAAAGAACCAAAAAAAAAAAAAAAAAGTAATTCACAAAAGTTCCTACCTAAAATTAAAAAAAAACCCTGTTAATCAGATAATTCATCTTAAAATACATCATTCAGAAACATGTTTGGAAAATTAGAGTTTTTATTCTATGCAATAAAAACATATGCATAGACCTGGTACATAATTTCTTAATTTGAGAAAGACTTGTAAATCTCTCCTACTATAAAATGCTGTTAGGACATCGATGATCACTTATTGTGTACAAACATCAACTCTACACATGATTATGTCTAGGAACCACATCATCTAGTAAAGCCTGGAAGGTTCTTAGAAAATGCAATGGCTCTGCCACAGCTGTGAGCAGCTCTGGGCCTGGGACACAGGGGGCACCCACATGTAATGGCCATCAGTGTAAGAACTTCACAAACCCGCACGAAACTGTCACCAGTGTGAAAGTCACTTCAGTCTGTCTACGCCATCAAATGCAGAACGATTCATCACTGCATGCAGATGCACACACAGTCTTGATTCCAGTTCTTAAGCAAAAGGCAGAACTCGTCATGATCTACTGTCAAGGCTCAAAAGGTCAACAGAAATGCATTCAGTGGGCAGAAGTCCATGGGCTACAGAAAAATGAACTGAGTGTCAAAGGTTAACCCCTTTATCCTTTCAAGTTTGACAACTTAAGGCTTTGAGACTTAACCAGCTTCTTGTGCCCAATCCCAATGACAACTCTGTCTTCAATCTTAATTCTCAGAGATGTCTCCCGGGGATCGCTTCACACTGCGACGGATGAGATCACTTCGCCCAACTTCAGCCATTTGCTCTTCCCAAGACTTCATTTCATTGTCATAACGAATTCTATCATCTTTAGCAAGCTGAATATATGCCTGAAGAAGAACGTGATAATGTTTTACTTGGAAAATACCAACTAATCTTTGGAGTGTGTCCACCTACACAGAAATGATTAGCACTATTCTCCATGCACCAAGGGGGAATACGGAAATAATTTTAAAATAAAATGTAGGTGAGAAAAGGTTGAGAGAAAGTGTTTAGGAAAAGTGTTCTCCCAGGATTAGTGGGTTGTTAGTTTCAGGAACTTGGGAGAGAAGAGCGAGGGACAGGTGGGACAAGCCGCATTCTAAGGCCACTTTATTTACTGACAAACACTACTGAGCGCTAGGCCATGTGGGAACTAACAAGGTGGTCTTTGAGTACCCCCATCCCTGCTGCTGGGCTATGAGCCAAGCCTTGCCCTAACACATCCTGGGCCTCTAACACACATGTACAATCAGAAACTTTAATGCCTACCTGCTTTTCATCATGAGACAGATTTTTCCAAGCCTGATTTACAAGCTTCAATTTCCCCTGGAAGACAAAAGAGTTAAGACGTACAACTGAGACAGCAAAGGAGAATATTCCTCATTTATCCCACCAAGAACTCAGCTGCCACTCACAAGCGACAGCAACTGACACTTACTTCTACTGAACTGGTGTATTTATAAAATGAAAAAGAGTTTGTTTTGATTAAAAATGCTTGTATTCAGGTATGATCTCCACTCTGTCATGAACTGACTTCAAGGTTGTTTTTCCTTCCCTGTAGTTGTGTTTAAGTCTGAACTCTGTGCGTAGAGTGTGTGTTTAGGTGCCATCAAGTAGTCCTTAATTCTCCTCAGCCCAGCAGTTGACCTAAGTGGTGTCATGAGAAGGAGGCCGCTCCATCCCTCGGCCTTGTTTACTAATAGGGAAGAACCTGCCGTAGTTCTGCACACTCCCTCAAACTCTAGGTTAAGTTAACGCACATGGACAAAACCCAATAGAAGGGGGCAGTGCCAACACCAAGTGTGGACGGTGGCAGGCCTGAGTGGTAACAGGCTGACTGACGCTGGAGGAGTATCTGCTGGCAGATGGGAGGACCTGAAAGCGTAAGAGTTACAAGGTAAGGGGTTGGGGATTTGCTCAGTGGTAGAGTGCTTGCCTAGCAAGCGTAAGGCCCTGGGTTCGGTCCCCAGCTCTGAAAAAAAAAGAAAAAAAAAAAAAGAGTTACAAGGTAAAACCCAATTTCCTAGGGGCAGCACCAGGTAGGTATCACAGAGGAGAAGGTAAAAAGCTTAAATGTCCACTCTGGCATTTTCTAGAACACTCTCCATTCTCCCACTCTCCAGAGTCAAAGAGTCCAGGAAGCAGCAGGCACACTTAAGGGGCACCTTGTAAATAGGTGAATACAGTATCTTGGGGACGGGTGTGCATTGTTGTCGCTGTGCAGGTGAGGGCAGGCACAAGGTAACACAAGGCCTATGACAGGGCAGTGAAAAAGGTGGGCAGAGTTTCGGAGAGAGGAGAAAGGAAGAAGAACCAAAATGGAGGAGAAGGATGACCCAGATCTGGGTGGCCTCAAAGGGCCACAGGTAGTTATGAATATTTCATAAGGAATGTATTTTTATAGGACAATTTGTCTTATCTAGGTAGGCAGTTTATATTAATATTAATTGGTTCAGTTTATTATATGGATATTTTGCGGGGTGAGGATTTACTGATATAAATCTGATAAATCACAAGCTTACTGAGTTTTGATTTCACAGGTTACTGGAAGTTGTGACTATAACCACAGGGAGTGGATGCTGGACTGTGAACAGAGTTCACAGCAGAGAGTTGCAAGAGGGTGGCTGCTGCTGGGGCCACAGAGGAGCTGCTGACAGCTTGGGATGAAAATTGGAAACTTAGAAGTAGGGTAGAGACACTCTGTTGATTAAGATGAACATACCCCGCAGATGCCATGGCCTGCCAGAG
The DNA here is from genome assembly GCF_011064425.1 of Rattus rattus. Taxonomy (NCBI): domain Eukaryota; kingdom Metazoa; phylum Chordata; class Mammalia; order Rodentia; family Muridae; genus Rattus; species Rattus rattus. The sequence continues at coordinate 15,622,038 of NC_046171.1, read as the reverse complement.
ATGGCACTAGCCCGGGTTAGTAGAGCCATATATTTACCACTACAGACAGAGACCAGGTCTAGAGGAAGACAGTTGAGGAGCAAACAAGGAGGTGAGAGGACAAACTTAGAAGCTCTATATTCAAGGTCTCAAGAGAAAGCAATATGCAAAGACCCAAACTGGTTTGTCATCTAAAAGTCTCTAGTGTTACATTTTCCTTTTGTGTGTGCACATGCATGCACACATGTGAAAGTCGGAGGACAACTTGCAGGTCTCTCCTTCCACCATGCAGGTCCAGGGGATAAAACTCAGTACAGGCTTGGCTGTATATGCCTTTGGCGCCCAGACTTTATTTTCTTTTTTTTTGTTTTTTTTTTTGGAGCTGGGGACTGAACCCAGGGCCTTGCGCTTCCTAGGCAAGCACTCTACCGCTGAGCTAAATCCCCAACCCCAGATTTTATTTTCTTAATCTGCAGTTTTGGGGACAGCCTTGGATGGCTTTGTACTTCTCATCCTCTAGCCTGAACTATCCAAGTGCTGGCTGTATTTCTCAAATACCATAGAGGCCAAAAGGTAGTAATTCTGAAATGCCGAAGAAGCTAGAATTCTATGTCCAATCTAGAAATACAGGGGAAAACGGCAGTTTTTAAGGCATGTAAAACCTGAAATATTATTCCCACATATTCTTAATTAAGGAAAAGCTAAAATGAGAATAAGTCAAGAAAAACAGAAGCAAAGGCACACAGAGACTGATGCAGAAGGAACTGAAATGCTGGCATATATTGGACATACACTGTAATAAACGAGATATTTCAAACTGAACTAATATCACACAACATATTTAGATATACCGAGTTAGTGACTAATAAACTGAGATTCAAAAAAATCATAAATAAAACTGGGTAATTTGAATAATGCTTCTTTTGTAAATATGTGGGGGTATTCAACTGCTGATAAGCACCGCATGTATGTGGAGATATACATATGTTTGTGTCTATGTATACATGTTTATGTGTGCATGTATGTATACATGTGCATAAGTACACATGTGTATGTGCGTGTGAGTCTATTTGTATGAGCACTGGAAGTCTGGGGTGTTTGCAGTTCTCATGTGGCTCTTGCTGACCAGGAATTCTCCCTGTAATCTAAGCTAGCCTTGAAAATGTGATTCACCTGCCCTCGTCTCTCAAGAACTGGGATTATGAACATGAGCCCTCACTCATCTCTATCATTATTTTTAAATGAACAAAACTATAATCAAGTTATCTTTCCATTACTAAGGACAGGGCCCATTCAGCCTGCTAGGTAATTCTAGGGCACTAGAACTTCAAGTCTCTGAAGGAAGAAATTGAGGAAGATCAAATATGGAAAGATCTCCCATGCTCATGGATTGGCAGGATTAATATAGTAAAAATGGCCATTTTGCCAAAAGTAATCTACAGATTCAATGCAATCCCCATCAAAATTCCTACTCAATTCTTCATAGAGATTAAAAGAGCAATTTGCAAATTCATTTGGAATAACAAAAAACCCAGGATATTGAAAACTATACTCAACAATAAAAGAACTTGGCTTGCCTAGGAAGCGAAGGCCCTGGGTTCAGTCCCCAGCTCTGAAAAAAAAAAAAGAACCAAAAAAAAAAAAAAAAAAAAAAAGAACTTGGGGGAATCACCATCCCTGATTTCAAGCAGTATTACAGAGCAATAGTGATAAAAACTGTATGGTATTGGTACAGAGACAGACATATAGACCAGTGGAACAGAATTGAAGACCCAGAAATGAATCCACACACCTATGGTCACTTGATTTTTGACAAAGGAGCCAAAACCATCCAATGGAAAAAAGATAGCATTTTCAGCAAATGGTGCTGGTTCAACTGGAGGTCAGCATGTAGAAGAATGCAAATCGATCCATGCTTATCACCCTGTACAAAGCTTAAGTCCAAGTGGATCAAGGACCTCCACATCAAACCAGATACACTGAAACTAATAGAAGAAAAAGTGGGGAAGAGTTTCAAACACATAGGCACTGGGAAAATTTCCTGAACAAAACACCAATGGCTTATGCGCTAAGATCAAGAATCGACAAATGAGACCTCATAAAACTGCAAAGCTTCTGTAAGGCAAAAGACACTGTCATTAGGACAAAATGGCAACCAACAGATTGGGAAAAGATCTTTACCAATCCTACCATCTGATAGAGGGCTAATGTCCAAAATATACAAAGAACTCAAGAAGTTAGACTCCAGAGAGCCAAATAGCCCCATTAAAAAATGGGGTACAGAGCTAAACAAAACATTCTCAGCTGAGGAATATCGAATGACCAAAAAGCACCTAAAGAAATGTTCAATATCCTTAGTCATCAGGGAAATGCAAATCAAAACAACCCTGAGATTCCACCTCACACCAGTCAGAATGGCTAAGATAAAAAACTCAAATAACAGCAGATGCTGGCGAGGATGTGGAGAAAGAGGAACACTCCTCCATTGTTGGTGGGATTGCAGACTGGTACAACCATTCTGGAAATCAGTCTGGAGCTTCCTCAGAAAATTGGACATTGCATTACCTGAGGACTCAGCTATACCTCTCCTGGGCATATACCCAAAAGATGTCCCAACATACAACAAAGACACGTGCTCCACTATGTTCATAACAACCTTATTTATAATAGCCAGAAGCGGGAAAGAACATAGACGCCCTTCAACAGAGGAATGGATTCAAAATATGTGGTGCATCTACACAATGGAGTACTACTCAGCTATCAAAAACAATGACTCCATGAAATTCATAGGCAAATGGAATGAACTAGAAAGTATCATCCTGAGTGAGGTAACCCAATCACAGAAAAACACATGTGGTAAGCACTCACTGATAAGTGGATATTAGCCCAAAAGCTCGAAATATCCAAGATGCAATCCACAGACCACAGGAAGCTCAAGAAGAAGGATGACCAAAATGCGGATGCTCTCACTTCTTCTTAAAAGGGGAAAAATATATCCATAGGAGGGGATATGGAAGCAAAGTTTAGAGCAGCGACTGAAGGAACGTTGATTCAGAGCCTGCCCCACATGTGGCCCATATATATACAGCCACCAAAACCAGGTAAGATTGATGAAGCTAAAAAGTACATGCTGAAAGGGACTGGATATAGATCTCTCCTGAGAGACACATCCAGAGCATGTCCAGTACAGAGGTCAATGCTAGCAGCTAACCACTGAACTGAGAAGAGGACCACCTTTGGGGGAATTAGAGGACGGATAAAAAGAGCTGAAGGAGCTTGAAACCCCATAAGAACAACAATGCCAAGCAACCAGGGGTTTCAGGGACTAAACCACTACCGAAAGACTATACATGGACTGACGCAGGGCTCCAACTGCATATGTAGCAGAGACTTGCTGGGGCACCAGTGGAAGGGGAAGCCCTTGGTCCTGCCAAGGATGGACCCCCAGTGTAGGAGAATGTCAGGGGGGTGAGTAAGAGGGGTGGATTGGGGGAGCACCCATATGGGGGAGGAGGAGGGGAGTGGGGGCTTCTGGACAGGAAACCAGAAAAGGGAATAACATCTGAAATGTAAGTAAAGAAATATATCTAATTAAAAAAAAAGAAAAAAGAAAAAAGAAAAAGTAACTAACAGTATGGTTCTAGACGATGCCAGAGTTTGAAATTGTACGAGAAGGAAGAAAGACTTACTAAATTTGATCCATCTTGAGAAGTGGAAATGAACAAACAATACTGGGTCCTGGAAAACAGCCTGAAGAATCAATTTTCTTGACTTACACTAGATTCTAACTTTTAAAAATTTAAAAAATTTTAACATTTTTAAAAAAATGTTTAATGGTTAGAGGCTACAAAGCTGTTTCTGTTAAAGAAAAATACTTTAGAGAGATAAATACTTCTTTTTTTCTAAGCTAATCTTGGTTATTCTGGAAAAAGTTAAGTTTTATTGAACACTAAAAAATATATTTTTGGTAAAATGAATCAAATTTTTAAATCCCAAAGAAAAGCAATGAAATACCCAGTACAAGCCTGAGAAGAACCATGTCTTACACATGCACTTTACACGCGCGCTACAGCAGCAGGGCTTGTGAACAAATGTCTGCCTGACACAGTGGCCTGGACACCTGTACGTCTTTACGACAGCACTTCATACAAAGGAAATACAGCTACCACTGTGGCCTTGAGGGGAGATGGACACACCCTGTGTCCCCACATTCTTGTGAGCAAGTACGTATACATGCACAGCACAGTCCTGTGGCACAGGTAAAAGCAGTTTTGTTAAAGAACAAGGCATGAGAAAGAAGTAAGTCATACACAACCCCAAAACAAAACAAGACAACCTTAAGCTTGTTCCTTCCAGGGATGCTGGAGTGAAGCTTCTAGAAGACTCTTAACATTTCACAACGTAAAAAATGTTCTCTCTCAAAAGAGTAAAGAGTTTATATTACATAAGTTGTGTGAACCATGAAAACAGAAGGCTAACTTAATTAGAAATAGTTTGAAAGGTGTACCAGTGTGTACCCACAAAGTGTATGGCAGAGCATGGTAGGCACGCACATAACTGCATGTGATAACAACAAGAACTTCTGTTTTTCCCAGTGCTGGGAATAAAACCAAGGCATCACGCACACCAAGCTGGTTCTGCCAGTGAAATGTACTCCCAGCTCCAAGGAAAGAGACACAATAAATTTCCATTCTTGCTATTTTCCTTCATCATGTGACATGAGACAGACCTATGACTTCCTATATGACTTTAGAGTACACACAAACCTGAGGGTCACCTGCAGTTTTGCTTACCTGAGCCGACTCATCCTTAGCCTCCTGGAAGCTTTCAGATACGTAAATGTTATATGCTGATCGAGGTCTTTTTGGTTTTCCAAGCAAAATTAATTCCTAAACAACAAAAATTCAAGCATCAGATACAGTCACGAGGAAGCCTCATACTATCTAAAGAAACAGCGTGGATCAGAATCCAAATGAACACTGGAACTCTTGCACTTTGTCCCTCTTCCCTCCACTTCTCAGCACAGACACACCGCCCGCACCACACCCACCACAGTGGGGCTGACATATGAAGTATGCTTGTTACACCTTGGAAGTCAAATGTGTTCAAGCATAACGTCTTTAAAAAAAAACAAACTGTAATACAATGGAGCATTTATCCACACAGAAAGGTTTTTCCTTGACATGTTATTTGTATAGCTTCCATGTACTGAATCATAGCATTTACATATAAAACCTTAAAATATTTTTTAAAGCCCCATAACATCCTTTCAGGGCATCATCATATTGGCCCAACACACCTACATTGAACCTGATAAATATAGGTTGATTTTTTAAGTAAACTTATCTCATTCCTTCCTTGCATGGCTCATAACATTTAAAATTCCAAAGATGTATTCAATTCTTGCCAGCTACCAAGAAGGGGAACTATGGGATGGACAAACAACATTTCCTATGCTGGGTCCCATATTTCCTGGGATACATACTGCACTGTCCTTTCCTATCTATTTTTTGTACTTGATCAGCACAGAAATGTCTGAATTGAGAAAGTACTTAGGTAGGTGAGATGGCACAGCAGATAATGGTGTGTATTGCATAACCCCAGCAAGGGTCAAAGGACAACTAAGTCCACAGTTACCTCTGACCTCCACAGTGGTTCTCCTGCCATTACACACTTATACACACACACTTATACACACACACTTAAAAAATAAATGGGAGGAGGGATCTAGGAGGTGTTAGGAAACCAAGGGCATTAAATGTCTAAGGTCTTATCTACATGGGTTTGACATAGAAACTAAGAACATTCCCTAAATAAACATATAGCCTGACTTAGAAACTATGGCCTTGAGATTAACACAAGTGAAAACCAAAGCAGCTATTTCTTTGGAAGAAAATAGGATCCTAGCGCACAGAGCTCCTTCCTGAGTTAAGTGGCATTTCTCCTCTGAGGTGCTAATGAGGGGATTAGCACCTTTAAAGTCAGGATCCTCTACAGACAATTCAAACGTGAAGGTTCCTCTAGGTCTTGCCTAAGCGGAGTGCCCACACTCTGGGTCATGCTGACCCTTCTGCACAGGGATCAGTACTTCAGTGGTACTCACTCTCCTCTTGATTTGTGCTTTCTTCTTTAGGCGTTTCTGCCGGGCTTCCTTCTCTAAGCCCATCAGCTGACTCGGAGTGAGCTGCTCTTTATACTTGCTCACAGCTTCTTTGTACACCTTCCACTCAGCTTTAAAATCCGCTTCATACACCTGTGAATGAAACGCACATGAAATCAATGATCTGTGCTGCTGACGAACTCAACCCACATCTGCCAGGGAAGGACAGCTGGACTCAGAGAAGGGAGCCGACCAGCCGGGTGAAGATGTGCTCTCGAGGCAGTTTCACAGGCTCGCTAAGAATCAAGGTGTGAGGACAGCATCTGGCCTTCCTTCCCAACCACTGTCAACCACTCACCTGCACTCCGCCAATCCATACCAACCTCACTTACGAAACATAGGGAGAGATTACTGGTGGACAGAACTGCTAAGGGGGGAGGTGGTACCGAGAAGGTGGCTCACTAAGGAAAGTGTTTGCCATGACAGACACACATGGGGGCGGGGAGGGGCAGACACAGGGGGTTCCCTGAAGCTTGCTGGCCAATCAGTCTACTTAGTTGACAAGCTATGAGCACAAGCAGAAACCCTGTCTGTCCAAAGGAAAAGGGTGTTGAGTTTCCTGGTCACTGAGCAAACATGCACCCTGTCTACAGAGCTGTCAGCAAGCTAAACTGCGAGTGCTCACCTTTTTTTCTGCTTCCGGAAGCTCCCTCCACATGGCTGCAATTTTTCTAATCAGTTCTGAAACTTTTGCATCTACAAATGAGAACGAAATGAAAATGTCTCAATTTTACTTCTCAGGGTTAACTACAACCTTTTGAAAATTACATGTGTCTCTACGCTATACAAATACAATTTTATCAGGAAATGCTAGAAAACTACTTTTTAGCTTTAGGGAGAATGTTATGGATTACCAAAGACAGTCCTTGAAAACCCTCTGCTAGGGTAAAATAAAGCACTTGAGTAACCACCACCTTCCTCAAGTTGATGACATATGCATTTCAATTCAAATACTGTCATGTCTTTTAAGATTTCTTAGCAAAACCTAAACAAATCACAAACTAGTGCTGCTCATACCATAGTATCATGTACTTTAATTACAGAAATGCCATTCAGATATAACACCGTTGTAAAATTAATCCATTCATCTCCATTTCTTCCTCGGTCTTAACTGGGGATACAGCCGCTTATCAACCATGTGTCAGTAACATTTTAGAAGATAGGAGAATGGATATAAGCATGTCTCCTTTTTTTAAAAGATTTATTTTCTATATATGAGTACACTGTAGCCGTCTTCAAACTGTACACCAGAAGAGAACCCATTACAGATGATTGTGAGTCACCATGTGGTTGCTGGGAACTGAACTCAGGACCTCTGGCAGAGCAGTCAGTGCTCTTAACTGCTGAGCCATCTCCCCAGCCCCCTGGGCATGTCTCTTAATCGCCTATCACAATGGGAGAATTTTAGTATGGCTTTCACCTGTGTCCTGTGAGCTGCTGCAAGTAAAACAACTTTGGAAATCATAGGGACTAACTTATTAATTCAACTATTACCTTACACTACATATTCAAATGAAGGCCCTACAACCCTTTCTTAGGCTTTGTGGGAAACTTTTCTACTTGCAAATTCCCCCCCACACCCCCTTCTCAGGAGCTCAGATAATTTACAGTCAAGTTAATGATTTATACAGACCATTATTATATTGTATAAGACAAACACTTCCTGGTCAGTTATTTTATTGCACCTTAAAACATTAGAAACAATGTCCTATGGCAGAAGCAACTGCCCATAACAATTAGACCTCAACTTTATCTTTTTTCTCTACAGCTCTCTTCGCTCTACGTGTTACTTTTTAAGATTCATTCGTTTTATGTATATGAGTACACTGTCGCTGTCTTCAGACACGGGAGAGGGCATCAGATGCCATTACAGATGGCTGTGAGCCACCATGTGGTTGCAGGGATTTGAACTCAGGACCTCTGGAAGGGCATCTCTCCAGTCCTCTATAAGTTATTTTAAAAATATTGTTCTCGGGTTGGGGATTTAGCTCAGTGGTTAGAGCTGGGTTCGGTCTCCAGCTCCGAAAAAAAGAAAAAGAGAAAAAAATGAATAAATAAAATAAAAATATTGTTCTCATTTATATTTAAGGAACTTCTATTAGTAAAAAAAAAAAAAAAAAAAACCAAAAACAAAAAAACAGACTACCAAAGAAAATGACTGTTGCTAGACTCTCTAACAGTACAAATCAAGATTGCAGTTTAAAAAAAAAAATCATAGCAGAGAAGATAACAAGTCCCAAACTCCTTACCTGGGTGTTTAGCTTTAAATTTGGGTAGCTGTTCTGTAGAAAATCGAAGGTATGAACTCATAGGTTTCTTTGGATAATTACCCAAGCTGGAAAAACACTTCGGAATACAGATAAGGCTACATACAAGTAAAAGAACCTTATGTCAGATACGTAATATTCATACACAGACTTCAGATTCTACGTACAAAGTCATCCAAAGTGCTATATATCCAATACCTTCACTCAAATGCTAAAAACTAGGCCAGCAGTTATGTCACAAGCCATTAATCCCAGCACTCGGAAGGCAGAGCAGGCGGGCCTCTGTTAATTCAAGGCCAGCCTAGTCTAAAAACCGAGTTCCAGGACAGCCAGGGCTATGCTGAGAAACCCCGTCTTAAAAAAAAAAAATCAACCAATCAACCAAAAAAGTAAAATGCTAATAACTTTAGAGTGTGTTTCCCTTCTCTCTGTTGTGCTAAGAATTCAATTAAATGCAAGGGCTCCACAACAGACTACTCCCGGCCTAAGGACTTACTTTAACACCCTGCCCTAACCAAAAATAAAATAAAAGGCTGCTGGGCTGAAGCCTGCAAACAGGGCAGGCGCGGGTGACCTAGCCAAAGCAACGAGGGATCTGCAGGGGTGAAGTAGTCCTAGAATCCTGGGTGACCTAGCCAAACCAAAGAGGAGACTGCAATGATGCTGCTCAAGTCCTGGTAGCCAGAGCAAAGTAGGGGCGAGCCTTCCGCGCCACAACTCCAGGCCCCGCCTTCAAGGCAGAAGGAAGGAGGAGCCCCTAGGCACCGAAAGGTAGAAGGTGACAGGAAGTGGGGTCAGGTACCCAAAGGCGCGAGACCCCAGGCGGCCCGGAGAATTCGGGTGGAACGAGGAGACGGATGATGGACGAACGACGTCCCTTGCCCGCGGCCTACCTGACAGGCGAGGGTATGCGGCCCCCGCAGCCCGCGCACATCTCGACCCCCGTGCGCCCCAGTGATCTTAGCACGCCCCACATTCCCCGGAACAGCGCCATCCCTCGGGCCGACGACTATAGGCCCGGCGCCGTCCGGTTCGTCCCACGCGACACTGTGCCTACACACAGCCACGAAACCCGCGTGGGTACTCCAGGGGCTTGTTATCATGCCCGCCGCGCGCGCGGGGCACTGTGGGAGGCCCAGACTTCCGGTCTGCGGCAGGAGGCGGGGCAAACGGGAGGCGGGAGTGTGTCCCCCACCGTTCAGTGGGCGGGGCTGAGGTGGGGGCGGAGCCTGCGGCTAGGCAGAGCGGGCTTAGTTTGGCAAGGGTGTTGCTGAGCCGCTCCGTAGCCGCAGGCCCCTCTGAGTGTTCTGCTGGAAGGCGTGCAGGCTGTTGCTGGGCCAGGGTCCTAGTCTGCCAGCTCAGCTTCGCGACGCCGGTGCTGCGACTCGTGTCACAGTGCCTGGCTCTTGAAACCAGCGATCAGTGGTACTGCTGATGACCCAGCAGCAAACTGCCTGTTTCATCTGAGTCCGAAGGAAAACACACGGGGCAACTGAGGGGTGGAAGAGATAGAGAGGAGTGGTCATGAAATGTATCGCTTTGTTTATCTAATCTTTAAAAATTAATAGAAAGGAATAGGGGTTTCCAGGATGGCCCAGAGCCTTGCAATCCCCAGGACCTACATGATTATAAGAGTGAACAAACTCAAGCAAGTTGCTCTCTAACTTTGACATACACACACAAACATGTACACAAAAGAAAACATGTCACACACACACACACACACACACACACACACACAAAATAAGACTGAACCCAGCTTGGTGGTGCAAACCTTGTAATTACAGCACTTGGAGGTGGTGCCAGGCATTCAAACAGTCAGGCTAGAGACCTTGTTTCAAAAGTAAACTAAATTAATAAATAAATAACATTTAAAACAACCATCTCATTCATCCGGCTTGGTAGTGGATGCTTTTACTCCCAGCACTCTGGAGGTAAGAGGCAGGTAGAGCTCTGTGAATTAGAGTTTGGTCTATATACAAGTTCCATGTTGGCCAGAGTTAACATGGTGAGATCCTAACAACAACTGCCTCTTCTGTTGCATACCTGTACTTTTTTTTTTTTTTTACCGGAAAGAAAGCAAAATCTTAATATGTAACACTGAACGGAGAGTCTACTTCCTTTCTGCAGCTTTGAAACATTGTCTCCTTCAAGCCGCAGAGTACCACGCCCACTCCTCTAAACCCACTCCTTAGCACATGCTTAGCACCGCTTCCGGTTTCATTCTCTCTTGGGAGTAAAGGGGATTTACCGCTTGTGTTTTCAAACCTGTCGTAGCAGTAACAACTTCCTTTGTGTTTGGCTTACCTTTGGAGTGTATCCAGACAGGTGTAAAAACACATTTTTCCATAAAGTCCAGGCACAGAAGCAGAGCAATAAGAAATTGCTAAGGGTAAATTGCTAATAATTACTTGCTAAGATGAAGGTCTGCATAGGACATAATTCCTCCTAATCCCATATCCAGTGATTTCTAAAATAATTTGACATTATATGTCAAGTAGGACTTAGCCTTGTAGTGCTTTTATTGTAGATGCATTACTTAACTGTCTTTGAACAAAAAGATTTTTGGTTTGCATTTTCATAAACATTAAACAAAAGTTTAAGATGTCCTTTCCCCAGATTCTGCCCTCTATGCCGTAATTCTGTCTTGTCATAGCCCTGGTTTCTGTATTCTATGTAACCAAGATCTCTCCTGTCAGCTCCATGTCCACAGACCCATTGAATGTCATTACACCATGGTTCCTGTATTCTATACTGATCACAAACCTTTTAGAGTCATACCCTTAGGACATCTCTACCATGGTGTCTTACTGAAATCCAAATTGTAAAACTCTGTAGACAAAAGTAATGATTTTCCTATTCCATTGATGTTACCCACTCTTCTCATTCAAGTCAATAACTTCTTGTATCATTTTAGAGTCTCTCCATTGACACTCCACTCACTGACCCACTGCTGAGGAAAGATGGATGGTGCTGAGGAGGGATGGATGGTGCTGAGGAGAGATGGATGGTGCTGAGGAGGGATGGATGGTGCTGAGGAGAGATGGATGTTGCTGAAGAAAGATGGATGCTACTGAGGAGGGATGGATGCTGCTGAGGAGGGATGAATGGTGCTGAGGAGAGATGGATGGTGCTGAGGAGAGATGGATGGTGCTGGGGGATGGATAGTGCTGAGGAGGGATGGATGGTGCTGAGGAGAGATGCATGCTGCTGAGGAGAGATGAATGGATGGTTCTGAGGAGGGATGGATGGCTGAGAAGGGATGGATGCTGCTGAGGACAGATGGATGCTACTGAGGAGGGATGGATGCTGCTGAGGAGGGATGAATGGTGCTGAGGAGAGATGGATGCTGCTGAGGAGGGATGGATGCTGCTGAGGAGGGATGGATGCTGCTGAGGACAGATGGATGGTGCTTAGGAGGAATGGATGGTGCTGAGGAGGGATGGATGGTGCTGAGGAGGGATGGATGGTGCTGAGGAGGGATGGATGGATGGTGCTGAGGAGGGAAGGATGCTGCTCAGGATGGATGGATGCTGCTAAGAAGGGATAGATCTCCCTTCCACTCTACATCCTCATTGATGTTATAGCCAGAAACATCCTGGAAAAACAATGCACTCGAAGTCAAGCAAGGGTAGTCTTTGTAGAAATAGAAAAGGATGGGGTTGGGGACTTAGCTCAGTGGTAGAGCGCTTGCCTAGCAAGCACAAGGCCCTGGGTTTGGTCCCCAGCTCTGAAAAAAAGAAAAACAACCACAAGGGTGAGTCCATGGGGTTGAAATGGCTCCGTGGCACCTGTCAAGACCTGACTTTGAGTCCCTATGGGGTTATAACCTGATCTGGGAGATGGGGGCTCTGGCAAGCACCAGTCAAGCCTCCAAGCTCAAAGGAGACAGTGCCTCAAAATGGAGACATTGGATGACATCCAAGTATCCCCTCTGCGTAAAAACCAGTCACGTGCAGAACATTCATGGGAATGTGTCTCTAGGATTAACTGAGGCCCTGATCTGGGGAGGTGGCACCTTCCAACAAGGCAGATCTCCAGATGCTTCACTACCATTTCCTGGGCCATTGTGGCTGGCCCACCGCACTGAATCAGAACACAGCTTGGTTTTCCAGCATAGACCGGTAACTGACAGTTCTCCAGGAATCAACCAGGGCTGCAGCATCCGATTGGGTCCGTTGAACATCCCAGCCTGGTGGACTGAGAAAAACTATGGCTGTCATACATGCGCCGTTGACATTGAGGTCCAGGTTGCACATCCAACTTCATCTGTGTGGCATGGTAACTGGACATCCCATATGTGGACATGGATGAGGTCATGGCTTGATGGACATACAGATCAATGGGTGGTAGATGGATGGGGTGATGAATGGATGAATGGATTGATGGATAGATGATGGATAGTGTGAATGGATAGATGGATGGATGGATGGATGGATGGAATGAATCCACCCCACCCCATCCATCCATCCATCTCCATCTACCCAAGTCAAACAGCTGGCCATCCGGCTCATCCATCTATCCATCCATCCATCCATCCATCCATCCACCTATGTATCCATCCATCCATCCATCTATCCATCCATCTATCCATCCATCCACCTATGTATCCATCCATCCATCCATCTATCCGTCCATCCATCCATCTATCCATTCATCCATCCATCCATCTATCCATCCATCTATCCATCCATCTATCCATTCATCCATCCATCTACCCATCCATCCATCTATCCATCCATCCATCCATCCATCCAGCCATCCATCCATCCATCCACCTATGTATCCATCCATCCATCCATCATCCATCCATCCATCCGTCCATCTATCCATTCATCCATCCATCCATCTATCCATCTATCCATCCATCTATCCATCCATCCATCCACCTATGTATCCATCATCCATCCATCCATCCATCCATCCATCCATCCGTCTTCCATCTACCTAAGTCATCAGCTGGCCATCCACTCATCCGTCTGTCCATACATCTGTCCATTTATCATGCTCACATATTGGGAGTCCTGAGCAGAGCAGAATGCCCCCTTGGTGGGACTTCCCAGTAGAAGAACAGATAGCAACACAGAGTAGGAACGGCATCGAAATCAGGTACTGAGAACGTTGGGCCGAAGCCGGCTGTGGAAGTCGGAGTTAGCTGAAGTCCCCAGTGGTAAGCTTTCACTCACGATTCTGGCTTCTCCTTCCCACTGCAGGCTTGTCGTGGGATGAACAACAATTCATCTATTAAAAGTAGAGTACTAGAAGGTTTTCAAGGATGCAATGGTTTTACGCTTGGGCTGTTGGCTGTATTCTCTCTGTCACAGGGCTGGTGGGAAGGGTGCAGCTCATCCACAGAGTTTGTTTGGGACAAACATGCTTGGGTCTGAAAAGGCAAGGGGTGGGTGTATATGTAATTCTGGCTCCCAGGAGAGTCTCAGTGAGCTCACATAGCATAGGACTTTCTACTAATATAATGAGTCCAATGTATATCACAACCCAACAGGTGTAACACAGCAAACAGATGCCTCTCCCGACTTAAAGGAAGACATATTTCTGGAAATACGATATCCTCAGAACACTACTTGCACAGTTTATTTATTCAGCAGCAATTACAGACCACTGGGGCAGATTCTGTCATCCTCTGGTTGGGGGAAGGGGACAGGATTGTTCGCAGGAAAGCTATAAGTGTAACAACTTGGGCTGGGGTGACAAGGTGCTTGCTGCACAAGCACGAGTTCCTCAATTCAGTTCCCAGCACGCACGCATGCGTGTGATGATCAAATGGGACTCATCGATAGTCTCAGCACCAGGAAGCGGAGACAGGGGGATGGCTGGTGCTGCTGGCGAACCTGTCTAGTCTATTGGTGACTCTCAGGTCCCACCAAAAAAAACCAAAAAACAAAAAAACAGTGGGGTGGATGGCTTCTGAGAAGTGATATCTGTGGTTGACTTCTGCCATACTGAGAGAGAGAGAGAGCTAGAACGAGAGAGGGAGAGAGAAACAGAGACAGAGACAGAGACACTTAAATAATACACACATACCCCACTTAATGTACACCTTCCCTCAAAGGTGCACACACACACACACACACACACACACACACACACACATATACAATCTTTTTTTCTAAAGTGTATCATCTCACCATAGCGACATGAGACTGGAGTATCTTGTTTTTTATTAAATCAAGAGTACAGTAAATCACACACACGTACAAAAAAGCAGCATGTGTAATTTCCTTTCTAACTATGTCATTTGTCCTTAGTCCGTTTCCAAACTGCTGGAGCTGACAGTAAAATCACTGTGCAAAAGCAGTGATCCTCCCCCTTCGTGACACTGCGACCCTACCATTAGAAACTAATTGGTTCCTCCTCCTCCTCCTTCTTCTACTAGATTTATTTATTTATTATATATAAGTACACTGTAGCTGTCTTCAGACACACCAGAAGAGGGCATCAGATCCCATTACAGATGGTTGTGAGCCACCATGTGGTTGCTGGGATTTGAACTCAGGTCCTCTGGAAGAGCAGTCAGTGCTCTTAACCACTGAGCCATCTCTCCAGCCTCACGTTCGTGCTTTCTGATGGTCTTCGGTGACCCCTGTGAAAGGGTCATTTGACTCCCCAAACATGTTGCAAACTGAATGTTGAGAACCACTGTCCAAAAGGAGGAAGGAGAAAGGAAATATAGCTCAGATAGAAGATGTTGATGATACCAGTTCCTACCTAGTCTACTGGGTTTCTGAAATGCCCCAAAGACAACAAAATCTGCAAGAGTTCTTAATTACTAAAGGGACATCAAATCACTCTAGTGTCATTCCTCCAGTGCATTTAAAAGTAAACATACCTTCGCTGTCTTCTTGGCAGTATTAAGAGATTTATTCATAAAGAATAAAGACCAGAAACAATTAGGCTGGAGGGATGACTGAGCGGTTAAGAGCATTTACCACTCCTCCTGCAGAGGACCCAGATTCCGTTCCCAGCACCACTCCCATAACTCGTTCTAGGGGATCCAATGCCCCCTTCTGACTTTGGCGGGCATCAATCATGCAAGCCGTGCACTTAACACTCATTCAGGCAAAATACTTAGATACCTAACCTTTATCTATCAAACCTTCCTTCGAGTGAGAAAACCCAGACACAATCTAAGTATGCACTTACGGGATAATAACCACACAAATGAAGTGTGCCAATTCAAAGCGATACTGACAAGCGACGGCAAGGAAATGAACAATTAGACACACTCTCCACACAAAAGTCTTGATCATTCCTGGGAAAAAGGGGCCAGGCACATAGGAACATACGATACTTAAGTCCATTTATGTAAAACAAACGTATGGTGAATGAAATCAGACTAGTGGTTGCTTGACAGACAGACCAAATTGGAAGAAGTCAGCTCCATGGTACGTTAAACCATCTCTCCAAAGTTCTAGATGTGTCCAAAGTCTTTTTGTTTTGTTTTGTTTTGTTTTGAGACAGCGTTTCTCTGTGTAGCCCTGGCCGTCCTGTAACTTGCTCTGTGGACCAGGCTGGCCTCGAACTCAGAAATTCACCTGCCTTCACCTCCCAAGCACTGGGATTAAAGGAGTGCACCACCCCCCAGCATGTCCTGAGCCACGTATGTATGTATAATGGGTGGACGACAGGGCTGTGCATTCTCCAAAACAAGCCGGGTAGGAAACCCGAGATTAACGGAATCAGCTGTGTCTGCATCGGCCAAAAATAAACGTAGCACGAGTAACAGCGTTTTCTATCTCGAAGTCAATTGTCTGTGTCTGCAGGAGAAGTATAAAAGATGGACACGTACGTAAATGTACAGGAACGGGATTTATGTTACAGGAAAGTCCTGGACGCTGACTTCCGGATCGGGAGAAGCCCATAATGGTTACACTGATGTAATAACGCTATTAATAAGCTGACATGGCCTCTGCGTCTGTCTGCCCTTGTGTTCCGGCAAGGGCCTCATGAATGCCAACGACGATGATTTACTTCTCATCCTGTGCCCAGGCCCTTTCCGTAACACACCACTAAAGGTTTCCCAAAGCCTGCAAGGCGCTGGGTTTGTTGGTTGTTGTTTTGTTTTTTCCTATGTGTCAGCATCTATTAAACAAACATTACCAGCTCTGAAAGTGTGGTGTGCTGATTTTATATGCAATGTATGCACGATATAAGCAAATCCATGGGGTTGTAACTTGTGTGTGTGTGTGTGTGTGTGTGTGTGTGTGTGTGTGCACTCACGAATGCATACGGAAATGAGCAGTTGATGTCAGACATCTTCCTCAGCATCCACCTTACTTTTTCTAAGCCATGTCTCTCATTGAACTTGGAGTTCGCCACTTTGGCTGGACTGACTGGCCCGAAGTCCCGGGAATCCTCCTGTCTCCACCTCTTCAGCACTGGATAAGGATATCCTTGTGAGCCCAGCACTCGGGATTCACTTCCTATCCTTCCTTTGCATTTTCCAGAAACACTCTGTAGGGCTTCGAGGTCATTGGAGAGCCTAAGCTCTTAATTTTCATTATTTCCTTAATAAGGCTTGGCTTAAGAAAACAAAACACGGGCTGGGGATTTAGCTCAGAGAGCGCTTGCCTATAAGCGCAGGCCCCTGTTCGGTCCCCAGCTCCAAAAAAAAAAAAAAAAAAAACAAAGCAAACAAAACACATTTATGGGTGTCCAGGCGTTAAGAAAGAGTACAGGCAGAAGTGACGTGATACCAACTGAGCGGGTTGTACTTTTGGATTTAAGAATGTGTGTGTGTGTGGTTTGGGATCTGGCTCAGGTAGAGCGCTTAGCAAGCTCTTAAAGGTCCTGTTCTGTCCCCAGATCTGAAAAAAAAAAAAAAAAAAATATGTGTGTGTGTGTGTATGTATGATTGTGTATGTATGTGTGTATGTATGTATGTATGTGTATTATATGTATATATATGTGTATGTATATGTGTGTGCATGTATATGTATATGTGTATTATGTGTGCATATGTGTATATGTATGCATGTGTTCGTATGTATATGTGTGTTTATGTATGTGTGTATATGTGTATATGTATGTATGTGTTCGTATGTATATGTGTGTTTATGTATGTATATATATATGTGTGTATGTATATATGTGTGTATGTATGTATATGTATGTGTGTGTATATATATCAACTAATGAAAAAGAGAGCAAGGAGGATTACTTGGGAGTTTGGAGGGAAGAAAAAGAGAGGAAAAAGGTAATTATAACCTCAAAAAGTAAAAGAAATTTTAAAAATAAAATCACAGAATATTAAAATCTTGAGGTACTAGTGATTCTAAGTATGGATGGCAGAAGCAAGTTGACAGTCCTTATTTCTAACTACATATATCAATGGGTTTTTTTTCCCAGAATGTAAAATCAGCACATTATCTTTTGTAATTATTAAAAACGTTTTCAGTTTCTAAGACAGGCTGGTCTGTGTTGGACACCATGATAAGTTCTAAAAATACCAAGATGACTAAGGCCGGGCCCATCTGTTTCAGTTTGCCCCGGGAGAGCAGAAGATGGCTCCCGAAAGCAGGTGACTTTGGAACCGCTGTTGACAAGTGCAGAAAGCATGGGGTGCCTCCCCTAGAAAAGGGAAAGCAGCGAGGGCACGGGGTGTGCACCTCAGAGAACAGACAGACTCAGAACAGACAGAACAGAGGAGGACTGGCTGGCTGATGACGGCTGCCACGGAGGGATCTGACGCGGTCTGCTTGGGAAGAACCGAATGTCGATGCAGGAGGTCAGCAGAGATGGCGGAGTAACTGAAAGGAGCATTGTGTGTCACAGCTCTGCTCCCCTCTCCATCTCCCACAATGCTCCTG
Organism: Rattus rattus; assembly: GCF_011064425.1. NCBI lineage: Eukaryota > Metazoa > Chordata > Mammalia > Rodentia > Muridae > Rattus > Rattus rattus. The sequence goes on along the minus strand of NC_046171.1, from coordinate 15,603,805 downwards.
TCAGAGGTTGCCCAAGACCCAGCTTCCTTGCGCCAGTCATTTGTGGCGCCCTCAGCTTGAGACACTGTAGTAGCTTCTCCTAGTAAGTAAATTCCGTGGGAAAGGGTACTACTGGATTTCAGAACTGGTGAGTGTAATCACAGGGTGATCCAAACAAGCTTCTGGATGACCTGAGGGAGGTTCATGTACCCTCTAGGACAGCAGGACCCAGCCACGAGTTTAAAACTGAAATAAGTTTTAAAATAAATTTTATCTTACAGAACATCCAATCCTGATACTTTTTGGATAATTTTTTCCTTCCTGTTAGGTCAATCCAACTTACAATCTAAAGGCACGTCCTAATGCAAAAGGATCAGGTAAACAAATTTAAACGGAACAAAATATAAATAAATGCTATGGGAATGTGATATAATTGGATGGGGCTGGCGAGACAGCTCAGCAGTTAAGAGTGCTGGCTGCTTTTCCAGAGTTCAGGTCCCAGCTCCCCACGTAGGGCAGCTCACTTTTTTTTTTTTTTTTTTTTTTTGAGCTGGGGACCGAACCCAGGGCCTTTGCGCTTCCCTAGGCAAGCGCTCTACCACTGAGCTAAATCCCCAACCCCACTTTTTTTTTTTAAGATTTTTTATTTATTATATATGAAGCTGTCTTCAGACACACCAGAAGAGGGCATCAGACCCCATTACAGATGGTTGTGAGCCACCATGTGGTTGCTGGGAATTGAACTCAGGGCCTCTGGAAGAGCATTCAGTGCTCTTAACCGCTGAGCCACCTCTCCAGCCCCAGGGCAGCTCACTCTTAACTGTAACTCCAGCTCCAGGGGACGGGACACTGTCTCTTGGCCTCCCGGCACCTGCATTTGCATACGCACAGCCACAGGTATACCCGTAATTAAGACACAATAAAAATAAATCTTTGGAAGAAAAAATATATATATATTGCATTAGGAATTCTTTCTACCACCCAGACATCAGCTCCACCCACATTATCAATCATTATTATTGCCAAACTTCACTGGTGAAAGATTATCAATCACAAACAAGCCTATAAAGGGCTCAGAGATGGCTAAGTGGGTGAAGGGGTTTCGAGCAAGCCGAGTTCAATCCCTGGGGCCCGCATGGTGGAGGAGGGAACAAATTCCTTCATGTTGTTCTCTGAGCTGCAGGCACCTTGGTGTGAAGGGACAAAGGCTCGCACAAATAAATGTAACTTTTAAGAAACGAGCAAGGTCTTGCGTGCCTCGGCAAAAGGAGTGGTCATCTGCAGATAGCGTTTTAATAAATAAAACCAGATGCATTTCTTCCAGCTGCCTCATGGGTAAAGTTCAGTTGAGGAACCAGAAAAGGACGATAAAGGACCCGTGTTGCTCAGCCACCGGCAACCGGCCAAGTCTGCAAGAGGTCCTAGGCGCAATGCCCAGGGCTGGTCCTAAAAGTGTAGCAGTGGAACAGGACTGTGACCCTACAGGAGATCAAATTTTCAAGCATCATCAGCTGGACTAGAAAACTGAACCCAGTCCAAACTGAAGATCAGTAAACAGACACACAAAACACTTCCCAGGCAAAGTCTCCTTTAATCTGAGAAGGAAATGAATCTTATCTTTCTATCTTAAAAACACAACAAGGGGTTGGGGATTTAGCTCAGTGGTAGAGCTCTTGCCTAGCAAGTGCAAGGCCCTGGGTTCGGTCCCCAGCTCCGAAAAAAAAGAAAAGAAAGAAAAAAAAGAAAGAAAAGAAAAACACAACAAACAAAATCCCAAGCAAAGCAGAACTAGGGATCGGAGTATAGCCCCATATAAAAGCGTTTGTCCACCATGTTGAAATTCTGTATTGTGATGAAATAAATATAAATGCCGGGAGTGTGACTCGGTTGGTAGGATGGTTACCTGTATCCACAGAACCATGGGTTATACCGCACACACCACATACACACCCGTGATCCAGGTACTTAGAAGGTAAGTAGAGGCAAGAGGACCCAAGTTCAAGACCATTCCTTGAACCAGAATGAGCTCTCGTGTTCTGTCTGTGCACTCAAGTCACTTTGGGTCTTTTGACGTTGATAAGCTTAGGTCCAGCCTAGTGGCAGGATTGCAAAGGGGTCACAAAGCAAACCAGCTTACCCAAGCATGTGAGTGAGGCTGGTCTTGCAGGAACCACAGGATCATGAGACAGCTGGGGACAGAGAGGAGGTAACACCACTTCCTGTATGTGGCACTTACAGGTCCTTTACAGGCCCCCAACCACTAGGAAGCATCAGGGCTTCAAACAGGGAGACCCTAGCTCCCTAAGACTCTATTGGATTCATAGTATGAAATCCACGTTTAACTTATGAAAAATTAAACAAATTAATTAAATTTATGAAGACGTGGAATAAGGCTTTGTAATATTTCATATTTATTTATTTTGGGGTTTGGGGGAGTCCAGAGGACGACTTGTGGGAGTGGGCTCTTCCTTTCTCCCATGTGGGTTTGAGGGATGTAACTCAAATGACCAGGCTTCATGGAGAGCATCTTTATTCACCGGGCTATTACCCTGGCCCCTGAAAAAGCAGTTGTAAAATTGAACCCATGTTCTGTGTTAGTCTTGAGCAAGAATGACAGACCCCTGTGGTGAGTAAGCGTCCCTGGCAAGTAAGATTATTTTAGTGAGTAAAAACTTTGTGGGGCTGGAGAGATGGCTCAGCGGTTAAGAGCACCGACTGCTCTTCCAGAGGTCGTGAGTTCAATTCCCAGCAACTACATGGTGGCTCACAACCATCTGTAATGGGATCCGATGCCCTCTTCTGGTGTGTCTCATACCTACAGTGTACTCACATACATAAAATAAATTAAAAAAATATATTTTAAACAACAAACCTTTGTGCTCACCCCTGAGGAGTATGGATGTAAGCGAGGACAAACAGGAGTTAAAGCAAGTTTCAAGCCTTAATAAGAAAAACCAGAGATGCTCAGTGACTGAAATGCAGGCTGCTCTGACGGAGGATTAGAGTACAGGTCCCAGCACCCACACTGGGCAGCTCACAGCTATTTAGAATTCTAGTTCCGGATCTGATGCCCTCTTCTGGCTTCCTTGAGCACCAGCATGTACACACACACACACACACACACACACACACACACACACACACACACACACACATACACACACTTAAAAAAAACTTAAAAAAAAAAAACCACAGGGACACTCCCCAAAATAAATACCATACAAATGAAAAAAAAGTTTTTATTTGTTTTGGGGACATGATCTATTATTACACTAGAGCCCTGGTTGGCCTAGAACTTACTAGGTAGACCAGGTTGGGCTCGAACTTGCAGAGATCCTCCTGTCTCTGCCTCCTGGGTACCGAGATTAAAGGTATATTCCACCATACTCAGCACAAGAGAAAAATTTCAAATAAAAGATAAGAAAGCAAATTTCTTCCTATCAAAATACACTACATACTATCTAGATATGAGAAACCCCAACCTCGGGAAACATGTAGCTGACATTGAATGGATGTCATTGAATGGATGACATTGAATGTAAGGTGTGCTTTGTGCATGAGATGGCTACTTCAAGACGTTAATATCTCTATTTCTCCACAAAGCCTGTATTCCCTTACACGTCCATTTCGCAATCCCCTTAATTGTTTTACAATCACTCTCGAGGATATATTTCCTAGGAGGAGAGCCTCTGCTTCAGTAATAACAAATCGTGACAAAATAACAATGGCGGCTGAATCTTTTGCTGTCCCAAGTGCGTCCATCGGATTCGTAGTCATTTACATAGCTAGTGCCCTAATTGAGATTCCTGCTGCTGACTGACACTCAATGTGCCGGTGAACCATTAACAAAATGTGTGTTCACAGACCTCAAACATTAGCACTTTCTTTCTTTAAAAACCTAGAAATATAACTTGCTTGTTTAAATTCTTTTTTTTAAAAAAAATGGTTGAAAACACATAGTAAAGACAGATGCTTTTCAAATTGTGATGGCATTAAAATCCTATCTTAGAGATTCTAGACTTCAAAACACGGAGCGATGTCATAGCAGCCATACGGAGAGTCACTCTCACAAGAAGAACTGCCAAGCTGGCGGTTCTTCAGATCCATCAAGACTGTTCTTTAGGGTAGGGAATATAAGTCCACATTCCTTTCAGGGCATTTACAATAATCCATCTTAGGTGCGGATAAACCCCAGCTTCTGAATTCTCATCCACAACGAGGGAACTGAGGTAAACCACCTCCCAGCACACAGTCTGATAAAGAGGGTGCTGACCGACTGCGATGAAGTCTGTATGAAAGACAACTAGTGCTTAGGAGAAAGGCCAAGGTCAGAGGTGAGGTGGTCAGGGACTCAAGGTGCTTGCTGCCAAGGCTGACGTGACCTCAGAGAACCAGCTGGTGGAAGGAGCCTACTGGCTCCTATGAGTTGTCCTCTGATCTTCACCCCCAAGTAAATAAATAAAAACATTTCTTTTAAATGCAAAAAAAACAGGGGTTGGGGATTTGGCTCCGTGGTAGAGCCCTGGGTTCAGTACCCAGCTCCGAAAAAAAAAAATGCAAAAAAACAAAACAACAACAACAACAACAAAAAAAAACACCCACATCTTCCAGATAGCTTTCATGCAAAGTTATATAGGTTTCGATCCTTAAGGAGGGTTCAAGCAGTTTTGGTTTTTGCATTAAGTCGTCAAGACGAGTAGTAGAAAAAGCATTTTATTTATATGGAAAAGGCTACAGTCAGATCTGTAAAAGGTGTCAATATAATATTGCCTATACAGAAAAAAAAAAAAAAAAAAAAAAGGTCAACCGTGAAGAGCAACAACAAAAAAAAAAGTCACACACCTTCTCTACCTAACAGTGCAATTAATTCACATTGCAATAAAGTTAAGTCAAGTACGATAAAACCCAAACAAGTGTTTCTCCACTCTACTCGCTATACTGCGAAATACAGTGTGCAGATCAGTTCCGGCTTCAAGAAATACGCATTCAACCCACGGAATATCCTAAGACGAGGGGGAGGGGGAACAGTTAATTCATCATCAGCTGTTGGGGGCTTCAATACTGTTCACGGGTGGGGGTGGGGGGAGTCAGGAGTTGACATAGAATATATTTAGTCTATACAGTAAAAAAATACAAATTATAAAGTGAGCTAACGAAGAATGGAATCTGAATTCAGATTTATAAAAGTGACGACATCTCGGACAGCGCGGACAGCGTCTCTCACGGGAAAACATCTTGTTTCAGAGAACGGGAAGCAGCTGGCTGCTTTTCAGTCACGTTGTCGCAGACCTTGCCGGAGACGCAGGGGTCCAAGTGTCTCGGAAACGGAAATAAATGTCCTCCTCGGTGAGCACAGAATGCTAAATGCTCTCAGCAGAGTTTCGAGGGTATTTTTTTCGGAAGTTTGTTTTGTCTTGCTTCATAAACACACTTAAAATGAGTAAAAACCAAAGGGTTCGTGGAACAAAGACATAGATTTTACAGTACTCTTGGCATAAGGGAAAGTGTTTTAACCTTTACATTGCGTATTTCTGCGTCCATTCTCTCGCGTGCCTGTTGTATCTGTAGGCATATAAAGAAAAGGGGGAGAGAGAGAGATTAAAGACACAGACGTTTAACCTGCAGAAGCCTCTGCCTGTTCAGAATTGTGTCTGCTGCCTCTCGTGGGGACCATCGTGTACACGCCAGTCATTTGGTTTGGGGGTGGGGGTGGGTAACACAAATGCATGCAAACATAAAAGCAAAAACAGGTGACTTGTAAATTCCTAGATTCTTGAGCCATCTACATAAAAATATATCTAAGTTATATAAAAAGACATTAAGAAAAAAACAATTTCAACTAGAATATATTTGAATTTGGAGGGAGGGGCATGTCCAAGATTCTAAAGAACTCATGCACCAGGAGGATGCAGTAGCTTGAAGGTAAGATCAGCATGGGCGGGCAGAGAAATGACTTCCTTTCCGAGAAGTAAAGTATCTGAGTATTCCGAGAAGTATCACTGGCCAGCGGTTTCCAGTGATAAATGCCTTCCACGTTTAATTTAGCAGCTAGAAATGACGAGGTCCCAGCACAGACACCAAACACGCACTGTTAAACCTAAACACTAACCAAGAAACAGATTTGGTCGGTTGTTTTTTTAAGACAGAGTTTTAAAAAAGAAAAGGTCTACTAGGGGGAAAAACCCTACACAGAATTAAATACACTTCGAATATTACACACAGGTGGCAAACTCGATTGAAATGCACACACACAGGAAGTGCACAGCAGCAAATACTTACTTTTCTTTGTCTGATTTATAGATCTGTGCAATATCTGGTACTAAGGGATCGTCTGGATTAGGGTCACAGAGCAGGGAGCATATTGACAACAGGACTGGAGAGAGAGAGAATATTCTATTAGGTGAGGCCTCTCCTGCACTGTAAATGAACACAGCTTGACATGACTGCACTGGGTATGAAGACAAATGATAGAGGAACACACTGAGGCAGGAGTGTGGCTCTGGGACAGGTGGCCGGACAAGCCCCAGGCCCTAGCAAATCAAACCAAACCTAACCGAACCAAACCAAATCAAACCAAAACAAAAAACAAAACAAAAAAACACCCCCCAAAACAAACAAAACAAACAAACAAACAAACAAAATACAAACAAAAACAACCAAAAAAAGCCAAACAGCATCGCAAAAATAAAAAACCCACCTGGGGGTTACATTCTATATTAACTTCAGTTGGTAGCCATTTTTTTAAATTTATTTCTTTTTATTTCATGTGCATTGGTGTTTCACCTGTCAGATCATCCCTTGAGTGATCCTATTCTGAAGCCGTTTGCATCCTCAGAGGAAAGTTTTCAGAAGCTAACAATACTCATTCTTTTTTAAAATTAATCTCATTAATTTATTTTATCTACATGAGTACACTGCCGCTGTCCTCAGACACTCCGGAAGAGGGCATCACATCCCACTATAGACGGTTGTGTATATGTAGTTGCTTGGAATTGAACTCAGGACCTCTGGAAGAGCGGTCAGTGCTCTTAACCACTGAGCCATCTCTCCAGTCCCCTAATTATTTTTTATAGAAAGCCACAGCATCGGCCACTAGGCACAGAGCACCGTGCAGTGGGCCATTTCTTGAAGTGATAAGGACGGGGCCGTTTTGTGACACCATTCCAAGAAAAACTGTAACAATCTGAATAACTATAGACAGAATCTTTCCTTTGCTCACTCTTGGGGGAGTTCATTGCTGGAGATTTTTCTGAAAGGATGCTCTGCGACCATTTTAGGTCAGAAAAATGTCCGGTTATAAGTGTTCTAACTGAAGGCTTCTGGCTTTACTTAAGACTTGAAACAGTTACGGCTGTGAACCTTGCTTCTGGTAAAAAAGTATCCCTTCTAAGAACAAGCTATAGAGCTGAGGTGAAGTGTAGCTCAGCTGATATAGAGCTCGCCTAGCATGCATGGGGCCCTGAGTTCTATTTCTAGTATCTAATAAACCCAGGCAAGGAGGCTTAGGCCCGTAGTCTCGGGATAGAGACAGAGAACCAGGGTTCCCGTGCTTCATGAAACCTGCAAGATAAAGCTCCCTCGAATGCTGCAGAAAATGGAAGACGTGGTGGTTAATTCAGGGTTGATGTGTGTAACCCGAGCAGTTCCTCCCAGCTCCCAGGCTCTGTTCTATTAGAGGGAAAAGACTAAAAAAAATTGCTGGCACGGTCTCCGATATTGGCTGGTGGGACAAATTGGTGTCTTAAGGATCTGTGAGCGCAGCTGACAGTTCGGCAAAGAACGAGGTGAGGCCACCTCTGAAGGACAAGCACCAGCGTGGACCAGCATGAGTCAGGTGCCAATCACGGTGATGCTAATGGTTATTCGAGCTACAGATGTGCACTATCTGCAAGGCATCGCTTTGCAGTACAAAATATACCTTTCCTTTTTGACTGCTTTTTTTTTTTTTTTTAATTTTTTTACTTTTGTTTTTTTCTAGACAGGGTTTCTCTGTGTAGCCTTGGCTGTCCTGGAACTCACTCTGTAGACCAGGCCAGCCTTGAACTCCCAGATCCACCTACCTCTGCCTCCTGAATGCTGGGATTTAAAGTCATGCACCACCCCAACTGGCTTAATTGCTTATTTTATTGGCCACTCTTAGAGTTGTACTTCTTTTTTTTTTTTTTTTTTTTTTTTTTTTTTTTTTTTTTTTGAGCTGGGGACCCGAACCCAGGGCCTTGCGCTTCCTAGGCAAGCGCTCTACCACTGAGCTAAATCCCCAACCCCTTTTCATTTTTTTTTTAACATTTATTTATTTATTTATTATGTATACATCATACAGCTTTCTGCCTGCATGTATGCACCTGCAGGCCAGAAGAGGGCACCAGACCTGATTATAGATGGTTGTGAGCCACCATGTGGTTGCTGGGAATTGAACTCAGGACCTCTGGAAGAGCAGTCAGTGCTCTTAACCTCTGAGCCACCTCTCCAGCCCCTGTACTTCTTCTTCTTCTTCTTTTTTTTTAAAGATTTATTTATTTGTTTTATGTATATGAGTACACACCAGAAGAGGGCATCAGATCCCATTACAGATGGTTTCGAGCCACCATGTGGTTGCTGGGATTTGAACTCAGGACCTCTGGAAGAGCAGTCGGTGCTCTTTTTTTTTTTTTTTTTCCTTTTTTTTTTTTTCGGCTGGGGGATTGAACCCAGGACCTTGCGCTTCCTAGGCAAGCGCTCTACCACTGAGCCAAATCCCCAACCCCTACAGTCGGTGCTCTTAACCACTGAGCCATCTCCCAAGCCCCAAGTTGTACTTTTTATTGCTAATAGACACTTTAATGAATGGGACAAGTCCCTAAATCTGTTTGCCCCACACCCCACCTTAAGACAGTCAAAATTTTTTCACTCTTGCTTTTCTTGTAAAGACAGAAACACAACTATCAACAGGCTTCCTAGAAAACTCCTTCCTCTAGCAATTTTTAAAGATTTGTTTTCCATTTTTAATTACATGCAGGCCAGATGATTGGGTCTCCCGCTGCTGGAGTTACAGGTGGTTGTTACCCAACTCTGGTGCTGGGAACGCTAACTCGGGTCCTTTGAAAGAGCAGTGTGCACCGTAGTCACCGATCCTTCTCGCCAGCCCTTAGTTCAGTATTTTAAATCTCTGGTTTCATTTAGATTTGCCCATCCACTCATTTCCCTCTGCCCCCGCCTGAAATCCAATGTTTACTAAAAACCAGGGTGACTGAAGAGTTACTAGAAAAAGCAAAATCAAAACAGGAGAAAGGACAGCAGGTTGAGGTGTTTGTTTGTTTCAGCTCTGGTCCCTAGACAATCCACCCCACGCCTATTTTTAAATCTGAGAAACAAAATTACCTTTTGATACAGTCAAAGCAGGCGACCACTGGGACCTCAGGATGTCAAGACAAATACTCCCGTTACTGTTTATATTTGGGTGGTAGATTTTTGTTGTGAAAGCAATCTAAGGATAAAACGGAACAAAAAGTATGTTGGTTGCCACAAATAGGAACAAACAGAACCGATCCGCCCAAGGGTAAAATGCACTCGGCTTTACACAGCTTTGGAACCAACGAGTAGACAGACGTGCAGCTCTACCCCTGGGAATTTGAAGGGGACCAACTTAGTTTAACCTCCTTTTCTCCTCCAGGTGCTGGGAAGTGTCTGGGGTATAATGAGGAAGTCTGCAGTGGCTGGGGTGACAGGCTGAGTGACGCCTGGACCAATTACTCTGGCTTTCATTGTACCTCAGAACACTCCTCTTAACCAGACTGCCAGTGACACCCAGAAGGCCACACGGATCTATAAACAGGACACGGAGTCTGTCAGGGAGGATGTGGGCTTATCACTTGTCCTTCGTGACTCACAGAGAAGAGTCTCCACAAGAGCTGCTGTCATGTGACGTCACCCATATTATTTTAAGTTGGGTGTTTTTAAAGCGCTATAATTATTATTCAATTATTTCCCTGGTTCCTTTCCCATCCTTCACACCTCCATCACTCGACTCTTCTTTGGATTTTAGTCCTCAGAAGATGTGTTTTCACCCCTTCTGCCTTTCAGTGTCCCCACTGTAGTTCCCATTGTGAGACGATGAGATGGCGCTCAATATATGTTCACTGAAAGAAAGCCGGGTCTGTTTTAGAAAGGTAACACTGTGGATGGGAAAGCCTGCTTTTTTGACTGTAAAAATATCCCAAACACTAATACTTCGTAAGGAGGAAAAGCCCAGGAGCCTAGCAGGCATAAGAAAACAGTTGACTAAGAAAGAGTACTCTAGGGCCATGGTTAAGAGTATAGGCCAATCCTCCAGAGGACCCGGGTTCAATTCCCTGCACCCACAGAGCAGCTCACACCTGTTCTGTAACTCCAGTTCCAGGGGATCTGACACCCTCATACAGATATGTAAGCAAAACGCCAATGCACAGAAAATAAATTAGAAAGGACGAGGAGTACTTTAAACCTGGATGTCGCATAAATGGGCGTACACTCGGTAACCTACTCGGTCTGTAGCATCCCAAGACCAGCTCTAGACACAGAGTGAAAATCCCTGCTCCGGGGCAGATGAGTTATGGGATAAATACCTTTGGTGGTTTAAAGGGATAGTCTGTCGGAAAGTGGACAGTGAGGAAGAAGACTCCACCTTGATAGGCGCTGTCGGGCTGAAATTACACAGAGAAAGCGCATCAGAGTCTGGCCACGGCACATACTCAACCCTCTGAACCATCCCCAGGGCGTTAACAGTGCCAAGGACCCTCAGAATCAGCGTGTATAAAAACAAAACAAAACAAAACAAAACAAAACAAAACAAAACAAAACAAAACAAAATGATCCTTGCAGCATGGGCTGAAGGAATTTACATAGAGAGCAGACTCCTTCCCAGGTATGAAGTTACCCAGGGTTCCCACCGAGTTTAAAGAGACGCAGACGCGCATGCGCACAGCAGTGTGATTTAACCAGATAGATTCGTGGGTACCAGAGTCCGCACGAGGACTTCTGGGAGGAAGGAGGCTCTCTAGAGCAGTCATCGCTGTTTTTAGAAGGTAACAACTAAACGTTTACCTTTTTTTAATTTCCAAATATTAGGTTATAATGTCCACGCAGGTATAACCAAAAGGAAAAAAGTTTAGTAAGAGGTTAACTGTACAATTTACCTCAATATTCATTTGCTAGGACTTTATATTGCAGAAGATATACAAACTCCAAAACCAAGCTGGATGAATTCAGTATTTGTGATATGTCGAATTAAGAATCAACTTTAGCAAGGCCCAGTCAGCTGCTTAATGGTGTGTGTGTGTGTGTGTGTGTGTGTGGTATATGTGTGCATGTGTATATATGTGTAAATGTATATGTGTATACATGTATGTTTGTGTGTATACATGTATGTATATATATGTGTCTATGTTGTGTGCACATGAAATATACATAAACAAAAGAGAAAGATTAAGGGGAAAAAACAAAAATAGTAGCAAAATATATTCCAAAACCTATTTTTTTAATTTATGTATATGAGTACATATATACATATATTTTATGTTATGACTATGCACAACAGAAGAGGGCATCAGATCCCATTATGAATGGTTGTGAGCCACCATGTGGTTGCTGGGAATTGAACTCAGGACCTCTGGAAGAGCAGCCAGTGAGTGTTCTTAACCACTGGGCCATCTCTCCAATCCCCCTCAAACTGTACTTTAATTCCTTCATATTTACTGGAATGCATCATGGGTAATAAAGACAGGTCAGTCGTTCTCTCAGTGCTTGAAGTTCTGCATGAAGATTACAGGGTTATATTGTCCAATTAGCCTTACTACGTTGCTTAATTCTAGTTCATTAAATGCTAAAAAAAATGTAAACAAATGACAAAGACAAGCAAGGTCCCCACGGACAGTCGGGTGACTATAGAGGACGGTGGAGCGTGTCTAGGCTGTTGCAATAAGAGGGACACACAAAACAACATCACGGCTGCTTGCTACATGTGATTCGCCTGAGAAACGCCGTGGAGGCCACAGCTCTGACTGGGAGGCGCACCTCTGGATGATGGGGCTTTGAAGGTTCATGTGGATAATGAACACCAAGCCGGAAGAACTACGTTCTTACTGAAGACTGTTAGGTAAATACACCGCTCTCTCTCCTCTTAACTTAATAGACTAATTTAGTCATTTAGGATAATTCCCCAGGGACGACTCTTTGAAATTCAGCATCTTTTTTTCCCCGGTTTGGATTACAGGGCAAATGATTTAAAAGCGATGGCTGAGTCATAAAGCATCCCAGAGGACGTTTGTAAGGCCATTCAGGAAGAACATTGCTAGCGTCTTCTCACCGAGCGCCTGCTCTTTCACTGTCGGTATTTTGTTCGTAGAAAGGGAAAGCCCGTTTCGTTTGCCAGTGCTGCTTCTCGGGTGGGGAGAGAAATACAGATAACCAGTGATAAGACAGTCGTCTGCAGTTTTAGGCCAAGCAGCAAACTCAAGAGGTGACCGAGACACCACCCAGCAGGACTCCTCCACTTGAAGTCAAGAGTCGTAAGGAGACCTACTGCAAACTGATGCTTGCCAGATATAGCAATTCCACTCCTGGGTCAGACTTATTTCAAACCTCTGAAAACCGTGGGTGTGTGAGGAAGACCCCACCTCTTTCAAAAACAACTGATGCTGTGTTAAGAATTAATAAGGCCAACACATAGACTGCTTGCACAGAGAGCTATGGGAACCTTGCTATGGAACGAGGAGGTTTTAGCACAGGTAAATAGCGCTGTGACCCAGGAGGCATTGGCCAGCCGTGCTTTAGAAAATCACTTCAAACCCTCAATCATGTTTTGCTTCCTGGGTGATTTCAGAGGACGAGAGAATATTCATCCTGAGTCAGGGACATCTCCTCACGGGTCAAAAGCCAAGAGTGCAGAAGAGGCACGGGGGTTAATCCACACGTGTGAGTTGTACTTACGGGCCCCATAATGGTTGCTTGCCAATGGAACACTGCAATACAGAGGAACAGGAATCACTGACAGTTACTCAAAGCCATCCCTTCAACGGTAGCAAAACCTAGCAATCGAATAAACTTACAGTCATCTCCCACGGGTCCCGCGGAGCAGTGGGCAGGTGGATCACGCTGTAAATCACTTAATTCCTGAGGGAGAGCAGAAACACTTGCAGTTAATCCTTCCCTTTCTGGGGAAGCAGGCCCTAAGAACCCAGAAAGACAAAGACTAGCAAATTCTCTTTAAATTATTTTAGGTTGATTCTATTCATCATGGACCCTGCCATTATGGGTAGAAGAAGGAAGTTGTGTTAAACTCCTTGATGACAGAGCCCCGGCCTTTGAAAGGACAAAGCAGAACAAGAGTGTTTTCCTTTAAGATCCCTACTACGCCCTTATGCAAGTTCACATATGTCTTTGCTAGGCAGATGATACCAACAAGCAGGTCCCGGCTGGCACAGTAATGCATGCATGAACTCCCCAGGTTTCGTTTCCAGACCCAAACAAACAAAGCCCGTCTTCCAGGAAGCAACAGTCCAGTGAGGGAAAGTGAGAGCTTGGAAACATGGGTACTTAAGGAATGACTTGAAGGAGCCAAGGATCTGTGCAAAGAGAGAAGGTGGGTTGGGAGAGAGAGATGGCTCAGTCCGCAGAGTGCTTGCGGCACAACCAGGACTCAGGTTCAATACCCAGCGCCCGTGTACAAATTTGCATGCAGTGAGGCAAGCTTGTATTCCCAGCACTGGTGAGAGAGAGGGACTGGAGGATCCTCAGGATTTAATGGCCAGCCAGCCTGGTTGAACTGGTAAGTTCTAGGCTCAGTGACAGACCCTACCTCAAGAATAACATGGAAAGCAATTGAGAAACACACTGGACACCGACCGACATCTGGTCTCCAAATGCACGCACACACACACACACACACACACACACACACACACACACACACACACACACACACACGTGTACTGGAACTTGCAAACACACGTGTACCTACACAACATATCAACACAGAGGAGGAAAGCAGTTAGGCCATGCTCTGAAACCTACAGTATTGATTTATGGCTTTTTCTCTAACCTCAAGGCATTGAAGGAAAGGTCAACGGTAGATCCCTCTTCCAGGTTTTCCAGCATTGTCTGGGAAACCCCAAATATAGGTGGCGCCATAGCTTTGGGGAAGTCACTTAACCATCCTAGCCTTGGTTAAGAAAGAACTGATCTTTCTTAAATAAGAGAGAGAAGATTTCAGTATTAAGTAATGCACACTAGAGAGAAGGTTCAGGAGCACAACTCCTGCAAAAGACCCAAGTTCAAGGAGCTGTAGAGATGACGGCTCAGTGGTTAAGAGCACTGACTGCTCTTCCAGAGGTCCTGAGTTCAAATCCCAGCAACCACATGGTGGCTCACAACCATCTGTAATGGGATCTGATGCCCTCTTCTAGTGTATATGAAAAACAGCTACAGTGTACTCATATACATAAAATAAATAAATCTTAAAAACAAAAAAAAAGACCCAAGTTCACTTAGCAGCACTCACACAACAGCTCAGGAACGCCTGTTAACTCTAGCTCCAGGAGTTCCAATGACCTCTTCTGGACTCTACAAGCAACCACACTCATGTGTGCAGGCACACACGTACACACTCATGCACGTAATTAAAGGTGAACCTTAAAAAAAAAAAAAAAAAAAAAAAAACAGTATCAAAGACCGTATGTGGCCAGGGATGTAGCTCAGGGGGCAATTTGCCTCGTGTGTGAAAGCCCTGGGCTCCATCCTCACCGCCGCACAAAGAAAAGATTACACCTGAAGAACCCGGTTTAGTTTGGAGGAACAAAAGTCATCTATCCCTGATGCAGACAGTACAGCCGAGCCATAGGAAATAGAGGGAAGTTAGCGCTGATGGGGAAGGGTGAGGGATGAGCCTGGGAAGGTAGATCAAAGCCAGACAGCAATGCCAGACAGGAAACAGAATACACACTCCACGGAGCACGGAGGAGCACGGAGCACGGAGCACGGAGCACGGAGCACGGAGCACGGAGCACGGAGCACGGAGCACAGAGCGTTATGCAGAGTGCATTGAAGTTGGGTGGGCAGGAAGAGGGAAGGATCTGGTCAGAGTTGGGGGATGGAGAGGAACCTGACAAAAGCATACTGAATGAGACTCTCAAAGAACAATCACTCTGATTTAACGGCCCTGCAAGGTCAAAGATGAGGCAGAAGGACACCACCAGAAAGACAAGTAGGGGTGTAAACTTGGAGTGGTGCAGTTCTAAGACACTCTAGGGGCTTCCCTACCTCAGGAGCTATAAGAACAAAGTAAGGAGAGGCCAGCAAACATGAGAGCTGAAGGGGCTTTGATGTCCTTCATCCTTAGAGGTGGGTGTCAGCACACCCTATGTGACCTGCAAACTCGGGCAGCCCAACCTCTCACCTCCTAGTTTTACAGACGTGCAAAGATTTGTTTACTGAGGTAGGGGCCTCCGGAAGACAAAATGGCCGCATTGACCTGATCCCTGTGACGGCGGCAACAACACCACCACGTCTTGTGGAAAGAGACGCAAACAAACCGAGACTCCAAAACGCCCCCAACTGTGAGTCATCCGTCTTTGTGCATTCGATAATCAAAGAAAGACGATGCCGGTTAATTTACCAACCACGTGTCTAGACTTCGGGAGTACTAAAACCAGAAAGAGGGGGGCTCGGAGCTGTGGTGAAAAACGGCCCTGCTCCCATCAATTTGGTGTTCTGAGAAAGGCAAGAATGTGACCTAAGGCATGGCCGCGAGCCTGGTGCAAGCCCAGGATCTTCCTTCCAAGCCGCGTCCCTTCAACACCTCTCGCGACTTTGATTTTGCTCCTTCCCTTCCCCACCCCCAACCCTGAATAAACGAGACTGGACTGACTCCGCTCCTGTGTTGCCCCATGTGGAGTTGAGCAACAGGAGACACCAGTCTTCCCAGTTGTCCCTGTATCTAAAACAAGGCTTTGACATCCAAGCCCGGGCACCGCCCCTCTCACCTGATGACCATGGGGATAACGTTTGCCCTCCAGGTCTCAATTTTCTTTTGGTTCTTTTTTTTTTTTTTTTTCGGAGCTGGGGACGGAACCCAGGGCCTTGCGCTTCCTAGGCAAGCGCTTCAATTTTCTTTTGGACAACGTGACATTACTATTCCATCTACAGTTTCCATGACAACTGCGGGACAGGATACAGGTCAAGGGTGCAGCAGGGTCTCCCCAGCCCACGGCAGCCGTTGTGATAAATGTTGAGACAAGATGGAGGCATTTCTTGCCAATTCTCTTGGAGCGGGAGACAACCGCTTCAACAGTGTGAAAGTGTGGGAGAGGAGCTGTTCTCAGTTACAGTCCAATTGCGGGGCTGCCTTCTACGGTTTCCTCTAATTTGGGATTTGGGAACCGCTTCTAAAACTACTTGTGGAGTTTTCTAAACATTAATGTATCCAACCTTTTTTTTTTTTTTTTTAAAGACAAAATATCAGTCTATAACCCTACAAGTCTAGCCCATTGCCTACTCTTTATGTAGACCAGACTGGCTTTGAACTCAGAGATCAGCCCACCAGGATTAAAAGGCACGAACCAACACGCCCAGCTCTAAACATTAAGGTAAACATTACTTGCTTAACTGGTCGATCAGAAAAGGGCAGGCTCTAACTGTGGCTTAAAAACTATTAATGATCTGCATTACACGCATTTGCAGCGTGAAATGCGCCAAGAATAAATCAGGTGTACATGCAAATGCACGCTAATTACTCTTGTTTATTAACGAGACAAGCCAAAACCACATGTCAGCTGCAATAGCTTTGAACCACATTCAAATCTCAAATGTCAAGCCGTTCTTCAAATCTCCTCAGAGTATTACATTTACAAGAAATGTCTTCTTCTCGTTATTTTTTAATTTTTTAATTTCTCTGTAAAGTCCTGATTCCACTTCCTCTCTGGAAGAGGGAGGGTAATGGATGAGAACATAAATCAACAAACTTAAGAAGTGAACTCTGCAAAGGCCAGGTTCTTAAGGTATCTGCGGATAGCTCGCCCACGGGAAGGGCGAACGAGCTGGTGGAACGTCAAACGGCCTGAACGACATTCCTGCTAGGCTGTCAGGGAATCTGCAACCACAGCCACGGTGTACAGTTCAGGCAAAATGAGCAACAGACAAAAACCGGTGCAGGCCACACGTTCCACCCGCGCCTGCAAAAATACAGAGCTTAAGTGCAAACAGAGAGAAACAAGGGGACTTAGGAACTACTAAGACGACCTCACGAGGTGAAAAGGTAACACTGTGACTATGCAGCCTATGAAAACTGCATCCAAGCACATCGGCATCCACTTTGGCCCTTACGTCAGCTCAGCAGTCGATGTGGTTTTAGGGGACATGAGGAGTCAAGGGTCGCTCAGCGATGTGCTCCTTCCAGACTTCCTTACAACCTGCGTGGCACTTGCTCGGCAGTAACTGACATCACTACACATCGACGTCTTTCGTATCGCATATCTGACGGCTAAAAGAAATAATTCAGTGAGATAACCTAAGTTTAATCACCTCGATGACTCAGCTACTCAATCGCTGTGCACTAATCATTTAACAAGATCCAAAGCTTCTGTTATAATAATCCGGGCATCTTGCCCTAGTCCTTAGCCTCTTTTCCTCTCTCTTAAATGCAGCAAAGATATTCCTGTGTGGTGTGGGTATTGACGGGGGATTTTCACCTAAACTTCTCATCAGAGAACTACGTCAAACTCATTTCACTTGCGTTTATCAACTAGGCCACAGTTTTACATTAATATCAAAGTAAAATATCAACTTCTATACGTACAGGACGATGGTTTACACTTCCTTGTTTCTCATTATTGTACTTGAACAGCTTGCAGCCCTAGTCACCGAATGATCAGGGTTAACTTTATTGTATCATTCGTATGTATCTGGTGTTTTTACTTTCATAACTATTTTAGTAGGTCAATGGAAAAATATCTAAATTTGACATACAAACTTCACTTCTGCTCTAAAAGGAATGGTCACAGATACCTTAAGAGTATGGTGGAAAATGTTATGTTTGGAGTGTTAAACAAAACAAAACAAAACAAAAAAAAAAGCAACTTAGTGACGGTGACAAGATGGCTCAGAAGGGGAAGGCTCTTGGATTGAAGCCAAGCCTGATGCTCTAAGTTCCAATCCCTGAGAACTCCGTGGTGGAAAGAGAGAACTGATTCATGCACGCTGTCCGCAGACACCTACCCCCATCACACGCAGAATAATGACGGCGAGTTAAATAAGCTTTAAAACAACAACTATAACACACTAGGGTCTCGATTCTCTCCACTTGTTCTAATCTTCCCTTGTCTAAGAGTTGACACTGAATGATACAATCTGCTCCAGAGCACAGGGTCTGACGTGAGCTGACGGCACTGTAAATTCTACCTTGGATTGCAGACACACCACAGATAGTCTGGTGTCTGGGGACCGCTCGGGCTTTAGGCAGACCTCCTCCTAGCTGGGTTTAGCCAAAAGAGCTCGGCATACTCTCTTTGCAACTCATGATGGTATCCACACGTGTGCATGAAAGAAAAGCAGTGTCCTGGGAGGACAATAAAACACGCAATGGTGGAACACCCGCCAGACCATGACCTGAACCGAGCCATTGTCAACGGATGAGAATACTGCCATTCACCGCTTAACTGCACGAGGCTCAGTGTGGGAGGGAGGGATGTTGAAAGACAACTTTGGGGAGGGCAGTTTGGTATGACTATGACATTGGAAAATGCATTTGGCTCTTGGCCCAGTAACTTATCTCATAGAAATCACCGTGCAGATACACAGAGACATACATACACACACACACACACACACACACACACACACACACACACACACACAGATATACACACACACACAGACACACACACACATACAGACACACACACAGACACACAGACAGACATACACACGCACACAGACACACACAGATATACACACACAGATATACACAGACACACACAGACACACACACACATACACACACACACACACACACAGACACACACACACAGACACACACAGAGACATAAACAGACACACAGACACACACAGATATACACAGACACACACAGATATACACACACACAGACACATACACACAGATATACACACACACATATACACAGACACACACACACAGACACAGACACACACACACACACACACACACACACACACACACACACACACACACACACACAGGATATCTGGCATAGCATCTTGTCTAAGTACAAAATACTGACAGGAATCATCGATCCACCAATAAGGGGATGGCTTAAAACCAGACGCCGTGAAATCCTGACAGTCATAGAAAAGAACAACACAGATCCCACAAGCTGAGGATGTTAAGCAAAGGTTACACAGCATTCAAGGACAGTGTGGTATTTACTACAGTCTCTGCTATTACAGTGTTTACTACAGTCTCTGCTATTACAGTATTTACAGTCTCTGCTATTACAGCATTTACAGTCTCTGCTATTACAGTATTTACTACAGTCTCTGCTCCCAGTTTCCAGACTTGTAACACACACACACACACACACACACACACACACACACACACACACACACACGGAACTCTGAACAGTGCATATCCCTAGCATATTCTGCTACTTCTACTGTGACTTCCTCTTTGAGAGAGGGTGTCACTACATGGCCCATACTGGCCTGGAACCCATATAGCCCCAGTTGGCCATGAACTTAAATCCTCCTGCCTCAGCTTCTTGTACGATTTAAAAGAGATGGAACGGAACTGCTTTTCTTTCCCTTTTCCTTTTTAAAAAAATCTCTATATTATACAAGTGTTTTCTCTTTTCATTAACATCTTCTGAGGTGACCAGGAAAAATGGAGTGACTGTCATGGACTATAGGGTAGAGACACAAAAGACCAGGTAAGCAAATTCAGGGTGAGATCCCAGACAGCTCAATCCTAGGACAAAGAAAGGGCCAAGTGGGTGAGCAGAGGAAGCTGAGTGTCCTTCCTAAGCTATGTTCTTGTGAAAGTAAGGGCACTGTGGTTTACATCAAGCTGTAGGCATCAGGGGAAGAACGATGTGGACCAACTGCCTATCTTGTGTTGAAATCTTTCTGGAATAAAAGTATTTCAAATTAATTAATGGATATTGTGGGTAGTGAACCCAGATCTGTGTAACCTGGGCAACCCCAGAGCTAAACAGTTGAAGGCCATTATTTTTAAAGGTTTATTTTATATGTGTGTGTGTGTGTATGTATGTATATGTGTGTATGTATGTATGTGTGTATGTATGTGTGTATGTGTGTATGTATGTGTGTATATATGTGTGTATGTATGTGTATGTATGTATGTGTGTATGTATGTGTGTGTATGTGTATGTATGTGTATGCATGTGTGTATTATGTATGTATGTATGTGTATGTATGTGTGTATGTATGTGTATGTATGTATGTGTGTATATATGTGTGTATGTGTGTATGTATGTATGTATGTATGTATGTATGTATGTATGTATGTATGTATGTGTATGTCTCTGTGTCTGTAGGAAGGAACTTGGGCACCTGAGTGCAGGTGTCCACAGAAGACAGTATGAGATCCTCCAGAAATGGAGTCCCAGAGCGTTGTAAGCTGCTCTATGGGTGCTAGGAACCAAGCTCGCCCTCTGCAAGAGCAGGAAGTCCTCTTAACCTCTGAGCCATCCCCGAAGCCTCAAAGACCATTTTTAGAAGTCAAAGTTTCCGAGTCAAATCCGCTGACCTTTGCTAGTAGCTGTGTAACCCTAAGAAAGAAATATCCCTCTGAGTCCCAAGTGTACACACAGTCTGTAATGGGGAGACATCCCTGGGGACCTTGAACTCTACTGAGTTCAAGGAAAGCGACCGCTTAGGGTTAGGCACCTGTAATAGATTCTCAATAAAGCTGATTGCCCCTCCCTTTCCTCCTTTGTCTTTTCCTTTCACTTATACTACAAGAGAGGATCTCACTTGGTAAACAAATTGGCCTCAAATTCGCCACTCCCCTGCCTCCACCTCCACAGCGCCAGGATTATAAGTGTGTGCACCTTGTCCAGTTTGGAATGTTTTTATTTTCATCTTTTTTAAAAAAATTATGTATATATATATATACACATATATATGTATGTATACATATATCTGTATACATACATATATACACATATATGTATATATACATATATACACACACATATACAGTATATACGTATATATATGCATATATACATATATACATACACATACTATATATATATATTGTAGCTGTCTTCAGATCCCATTACAGATGGTTGTGAGCCACCATGTGGTTGCTGGGAATTGAACTCAGGACCTCTGGAAGAGCAGTCAGTGCTCTTAACCTCTGAGCCATCTCTCTAGCTCCCTTAGTCTCATTTTGAAATCAAGACCTTCACCCCCTCTTCCTGCGTTCCTCTACAACACCTAGCAGGGCGCTTCCCACACATAGATGTTCTTTTAAGTATTATTCGAGTCACGTTTCCTTCAAATCTCAGAAGAAATGGAGGATGAATAGATTTGGCAAACAAATAAAAATCTCTCACTTCCCTGACAGGTATGTGGGTTGCTTGAAGTAAAGAGTGTAGCAGTTAGTTGAGAACCGTACAGGTCCCTTAACTTGGGAGTGTCCTTTGTCGTAGTGCATCACTAAACATCATGGCATCTGAAAATGAATGCCAAGAGACTATTAACCGATGGCATATCATCTGGCAAAGATTTCTAGTCCATGGTATATAAGATGTATACTAGAAAAGTCTCCAAGCTCAGCGAGAACAGCTGTCAGAACGCTCTCGGTTTTATTTCTAGTTTAGAAAGCCTCAAGACCCCATCCCCTCCTGCTTACTTGGAATGCTGTTGACCTGCTTTCAAGCCACTACTTCTGGTAGCTCTTTCCAGTGGGGCAGGAGTCTGTGTTGAGCTAACCTCATCTCAGAGTAGATGGGACCCTGATCACTGGCACTGTTCCGGGTCAGGGTCTGTGGTGTGGATGGAGATCTTACAAGAATGTAGTCCCTGCCGGGTTTCACCACCTCAGCTAATTATAAAAGTTCAAAGAGCCTTTCCACACACACTCTGTCCTAACGCACGCAATTCGGATTTTGTCATTTTTGTCTCAGAATCCAACTTAAAGACCAAATGGTGGTCAAACCCTCTCAGGTCACCAAGAAGGTTTGTTTGATGGTAATTACCCAAGGCACAGAGTTCAAAGTGCACTTCCACATCTGTAGGGGGAAAAGGCGTCTCCACAAGACGTGGTCTGGAAGGATAGGGAGGAGGTCCTGAATTCTTAAGATGTGTGAACAGCCAAGTTGTCCAGGAAACCTACTTAGAGCCAAACTAGTCTCAGGGTGACCTTAGGGGTGTGACCCTCAAAGTTCAGGGCATCTTTCTGGGACAGGAAAGGGGTAATATAACTTAATCGATGAAAACGCCTTTCTATACAACGCTAACACTGAGGGACAGAGGAGATGGCTCAGCCCTATAAAGCGCTGTACATCTGGCAGTCACATCAAAGGTGGACAGCAGTACCCGCTGCCAATTCCAGTGCTGGGAAGGCAGAGAGACAAAAGACCCATGGGGCTCACTGGCCAGCCAGTCTGGCCAAAGCAGCAAGCTACAGATTCAGTGAGAGACCTCACGTCTCCAACAAGAAAGGAGTGCACCGGCATGGTGGTACGAGCTTTTAATCTCAGCACCGGGAGGCAGAGGCAGGTGGACCTCTGTGAGTTCGAGATGATCAACACTGTGAGTTCCAAAGACCTGTATCAAAGAAAGGAAGAATAGGCAGACAGACAGACAGACAAGTAGAGAGACCAGGTTGTCAGCCTGTGGCCCCCAAGTGTGCACATCTACATATAAACACACGCATGCACACACCCACAACACAGGCCAAGGTTCACCAAGGATATGCAAATTAGAATCAAATGCTACCCGGGCATACTCAAAGGGATAGCTGAGAAGACAAAGAAGCAAGGACCTACATTGGGAAACGTGAAGCAAGTGGGACCCTTAGTCTGTGTGCACAGAAAACTGATAGGAAGCAACATCTAAGCCCAGATATAGTTAGTGGGCCACAAAGCGGCCTTACTGTGGAATACACACCTGGCACACATACGTTCATCTTAGGGACCTCATTGGCAATAGCCCCCAACCAAGGAGAACCAGAATGGCCACCAACATCTGTGGGGCTTGCTGGGTATTGAGGCAGTGTCAGTGAAGAAATCTGAGCTTCGCGAAACAGTCCAGATAAAGGCCTTAAACGGTACACAGGAGACACCAGGCGAAAGGGGACGCAGCATAGGTTTCCCTTTAAGGGCGGTGCGAAAACATCGGCTTACCTGAGGGCAGGCAGAGCTAGGGAGAGATGCCTCTGGGACTCCTGTGATGGGCTTCCTGGGAGTGAGGTTCACAACTGTCCCCGTTTTGTAAAAAAATCCTTCACCGTTCTGTATGCTGCGCCCATGTATTTTGTAGTTCGCCTGAAGTTTACGCTGTTACGTTAAAAATTATTTGTGTGTGTGTGTGCATGTGTGCGTGTGTGTGTGTGTGTGTGTGTGTGTGTGTGTGTGTGTGTGTGCCTGCATGAGGGGGGGGAGATGGAGATGGAGGAAGGGAGGGGAGGGGGGAGATGGGGGGTGGGAAGGGAGAGGTGGGGAGGGAGAAGGAGGGGGAGAGAGGGGAAGGGGTGGGGAGGGAAGGGGGGAGGGGGAAGAGGAGGGAGAGGTTCCAGGTGATTATAAGTCCTGGGAACTCAACTTGGGTCCTCTGCGAGAACAGCAAGTGTTCTTAAACCCTCTACCGTCTCAGCAGCCCAACACTGTGACTTTTCAAATGAGGTTTTCCTTAACGAATAACATGATATTAAACATAAGGATGTGCAGAGTTCCCGTCAAGTGAAGGACGGGAAGGGCGGCTGTTAAATGACGACATCGGTTACCCAGCAAGGCAAGCTCACTGGGTGACCACGCGTGTGCCTCGCAGACACGTAGCTCGGTTTCACTGCAGAACTCCGCAGGTGGAATAGACAGTTGAGGAGATGGGTCTCCTCACATCTGAGACAACACTTAAAAGAAGCTGACCCTCTATCTGAATACAGATCAAGCAATGAATAAACACAGTCAACATGGAGGGGAACCCTCCCGAGAGGAAAGGGGTCTCCGCTGAAGAAGCAATTTCCTGAGTTCGTGTGATGTACGCTCAGGGGGCGGGGGATGCATCTAAATTTCAGAGTGCACGCTACTGATAGGTTATAGGCCAATGTCCTTAAAGCTTAACCAGAACCAGAACCAAAACAACAACAACAACAAAAAAAAACCAAGACAAAGCAAACAAAAAACACCAACCAACTAACCAACAACAACAACAACAAAAACCTTGCAAGGCTGAAAAAAAAATGTGTACTTAAGGGATTTCTAGAGACTTCTGCGGCTAAGCACGTCTATTCCAGAGCCGACTTCTATAATCAGCGAGATACAAAGAGAAGCATCGGGAGGCCTCAACTGAATTTTAATGGGCAGATGGCGTGTTTATAACACACCCCCACAATATGCTAAGTGTTCTCCACAAAAACCAACCAGGACGCAGCCAGCCCCTGCCTCTAGGGACTCAACGCCTAAAAGTAGACGGGACCCGCCTAATTCAAAGAAAGCAAACAAACCCGGGGAAGGAAAGCGGGGACTGGAGAGAAGCAGCCCCGTGTCCGTCTCCTGGCTCCTGCATCGGCGTCAACAGATGAGAGGAAGAGCAAGCCAGAGCGGCCTTACTTACTCTAAGATTTAATAAGACGCTGGGCAGTAAATATTTATGCGGAACTGATGCTTGGCACGCTGAAAAAACGCTGTTGTGGTTGTCTAGCTTAACAGGCAGAAGGCCCGACCCTGCCCAGGAGACAATATACACCGTGGTGACAGCATCCAGCACAGGGCTACACACAAGGACTGGTTTGTGGCCTCAGGTTTAAATTATCCAGGACCAAGTGCAGGAGAGCATTACTTCAAAACCCCTGGCTTCACCGGCAATGAATAGGGTGAAACACTTCTCAACAGAGAACACGTCAGTCCAAAGTGTCTCCCGACACAGGTCCTCTCTATGCACATCTTGATTTTACGCCTCATGGTTTCTTCCTAGGACGATTTCAAAATGCTGGCATTCGATTAGTTACGTTATAGGAGCCAAGCTTGCGTCAACAAGCTGGTCCTGGTTGATTCTCACATCAGGGCTGTCTGTCAGAGGTTGCTTTTAGCGGGGTGTTGGTGACTGTGGGCCAAGTATGTTTGGGACTCAGGTCCACATGGAAGCCATAGGTAAACTTCAAGTCGTCCGCCTTGTTTTTCAGCTTTTAACCATCAGTGTACACGCCTATGCGTGTATGTATGCACATGCGTGTGTCACACTACTATGCACGCAGTGATATAAGAGGCCACTCGTCTTCCGAGTGTACACAATTACGTGTATGGTGTCTTGTGTGGGTGAGCATACGTATATGAGTACGCCAATATGCACACGTGGGTGTAAGAGGTCAACCCTTGGGGCCGATTCTCTTCCTCACCTTGTAACCTCTGCTTACACCACATTGGCAAACCTGGGAGCCTGGGGGTGATTCTGCCAACTCTCTGATCTTGCCAGAGGAGTGTTAGGAGTACAGATGTGTGCTACCACATCTGGCTTTTCTCCATCCATCTAACCCAGGTCATCAGACTTGTATAGCAAGTGCTTTACCCACTAAGCCATCTCAGAGGTCCTGCTTGGTGTGTGTGTGTGTGTGTGTGTGTGTTTTAAGACAGCATCTCTCACAGGCCTAGAACCTGCAAAGTAGTTTAGGCAAGCTGGCCAGTGAGCCCACTGACTCCACCTGCCTCAGCACTGGGATTGTACACATACTCAGGCTCTTATATGGACACTCTGGTTCCCACTCTTATGTATGGCAGGTATCCCCCGACTAAGTCATTGCCGCAGCCCAAGGCTGCTTTCCAAAGGGATAATACAGACAAAATCCACAAGGGCAGGAGGAGGGTAAAGAAAGCCATGACCCGCAGGACCAGAGTCCAATTCAGAATAAAATTTGGAGGTAAGGATAGGGGAGTGTTTTCTACCCAATGTGTCATTTCGGAATCCACTTTTCTAGACCTTCCAGCAGTCGCAATGGCTGTGTTCCCCAACTGCTACTTTGTATCTAATTCCAAGCACTCCTGTTATTTTGTTTTAAGTCTTCACTGAGTGCCGGTGGATGTCTGTGCATGGGCACATTCGTGTGTGTGTGTGTGTGTGTGTGTGTGTGTGTGTGTGTGTGTGTGTGTGTGTGTGTGTGTGTGAGAGAGAGAGAGAGAGAGAGAGAGAGAGAGAGAGAGAGAGAGAGAGAGAGGGCGTCTGTATACCCTGGAGAGCATGTGCAGGTCGGAGAACAACCTCATGCCGGTCCTTACCTGCCACCTTGTTTGAAACAGGGTCTCTGTGGACACCAGGCTGGCTGACTTGCAAGCTCTCGGGGGTTCTCCTGTCCCCACCTCAGCACAGGAGTGCTAGGATTACAGGACTACACATGCACCCTGCCACACCTGGCTTTATGTGGCTCTGCCCACTGAACCATCTCCCAGCCTTCTAGAATCCTTTGAAATAGAAGGCCCTCAGTTACTTCCATGTACACATACAATTGCACATACAGTTCCAGCCGAGGCATTACATAAAATATACTTTAGACACATCCAAAGCATGTAAAATATACTTTAAACAAATCCAAGCTACATGCTAATCTGCTTTGGGAAGTCTTGCAGCTGAGATGCATGTATTCATGACAGTGACCTAAACTCTAGCTCTGGTCATCTGACTCCTTTCCTTCCTGACTACCCCAGTGTCCCATACCCTCTCACTAGTAAGTACACCAAAGTGTTCTGATTCTCCCTGGTCCTTATCCCTCCCCAGAAGGTTCTAGAAGGCAACTGCATGCAAGCCAGTGGAGGCCCACAGGGTCAAGGCGTCTGCTGCAGTCAGAGCAGAGCCCTATCAGCGTAAGGAGTTGGACAGAGCTCACTGAAGCATCCAGGCGCACCCTGACGTCAGGGGGAGGAGCCTGAAGAGACTTGCAGCCCGGCGATCTTGAAGACTTAACATGAAGGGCTAAGGAAGGGGCAGGGACGGTTGGGTCGGAGCAACTCCAGAGAATCCCTCATTATTCCCACCCTCTCACTTCCGTGCCCCCCTGCCATGGACCCAGTTAAAAACACTTGAGTGTGAGCAGCTCTTTGGATTTTTCCACCTAACACGGTGCCGACAGCAACATGTCCACAAGGCCACCAGCCACATCGGGCCTTTGTGATAGGTTGCAAAGTAAGGTTTACCGCTGGAGTGGTGGTATACACTGCTGGTGGTTCTCAGAAGTTGGAACACCAGGATCATGAGTTTGAAGCTGGCCTGGGCTACGCAGTGACTTTAAGGCAAATTGAGAGTGCACAGTTAGGTCCAGATTAGAAAAGAAAGAAAGAAAGAAAGAAAGAAAGAAAGAAAGAAAGAGAGAGAGAGAGAGAGAGAGAGAGGGGAGGGGGGGGGGGAGAGAGAGGGGGGGGGGGGGGGAGGGGAGGGAGGGAGGGGGAGGGGAGGGGGAGGGGAGAAAGAGGGAAGGAGAAAGAAAGACATCTTTGTCCTACTCAAGATGACTTTCGATTTCCCAAAATACTATTTTGCCTGTACTGTATTGTTCAACATGGCTTCCTCTTTAATCACCTCCCCTCTCACCTTACACACACATTCATATTCTCTCCCCCCCCCATTAATTTTACCAACCTCACCTTTTATCTTCAAGCCTTCCCTTAAACATTGTTTAATCGGTCGGCAGTTTTCTCTCACCCTCAGTGGGTCCCTACTCTATTCCCAGGATCCCTCACTTGCCTTTGTTCAAGACATTCATCAGAATAACACTGTGCGGGGAGAATGACACTGCATCCTGTCCAACCAGCTCCAGATTAGCATGGCTTCACCAGGCAGCCTCTGCTCCTCTGCTTGTAGACAAATCTCTGCATGGCCTCCATTCACCAAGGTCCCATGACCTACTCCATCCGTGCTTCCCAAAGGCACGGTTATCGGCTCCAAGTTAATCAAGTCTTGTGTCTTGAATTCTTCAGCTTTCTATACAAATAGGGAGCCTCTATGTCTTTCACCCTCCTCCAGATCTACCTCTAAGTCCATCTTTTCCACAAAAGAGCTCCGGACAGCATAGACGCATTATTCTTTCCTTGTGGTTGGTATTTCCTTACATCTGGTTACTTATAGTTACAGTTTTCCTCCTACCTTTATTAGTAGTTGGACCCACTTTCCCATGAATCTCCTCACTCATTTAGTATCCCTTGAATCAGAAGGTATTCTATAAAATGTATCTCTTGGGATCCCTAAAAGTCTACCGATGAGGCAGTTACATAAGGCAGCTCTCTCTAATTACCTGGGGGGGTACCCTTAAAGGGCCAAGACACCTGTCAAAGAGATAGAAGCTAAACGGAATTAGAAAATCGTGTTACAGTACCAGTTCACCATAGAAACACTTATTTGTATCACAAATAATTGATCTCTTATCAGAGGATCCACTAACGATCTATTACACATTACAATGCCAACACTGAAATTTTCTTATATCTCAAACGCATCAGAATTTATCTCACATGGCTGCAGAACACACAGCTCTTTTTTTTTTTTTAACCTTGTGACAAGTTCAGATATTTACCGAATAAAACAAAACAGAAATGACAGATCTCATTATGAAAGGGAGGCTCTGGATACCGATCACTGGTAGAGCCCTCTGCATAGCATATGGGTTCGATCCCCCCGCCATAGTGGGGAAGAGAATTAGAGGTTGTTATTATACACGCACATGCACAAACACACATATGTATAATGGACACAACGTACAAATATACAGAAGAGACCGTTGAGATGCTTGAATTCACTTAGTAGCTTGACCTGGCCAGGGTCAAATGATAAACCTAGGACCAAGGTCTAGACTGTCCGACCTCTAGTACAGCACTCTTCTCACTCAGATCCACTCACCCCAGGATCGTGACAGCTGGTGTGCTCTGCTCCCCTGTGCTAAAGCAAGCCAGGCTATGTGCTCAAGAGAAACAGCACACAAGAATAAGCAAATGAAAAAGAATTATCTTCTCTCTCTCTCTTTCTCTCTCTCTCTCTCTCTCTCTCTCTCTCTCTCTCTCTCTCTCTCTCTCTTTCGCTTGGGAGCTCCTGAAAGGTTTAAAATGACACTACTTCATAAGCTTTGAGAAGTAATTGTGTTCAAAGACACTGTGAGAGCCAAGGAAAACATGACAGGACATGACTGCACACTTCCTAAAACGCAGGGCAGACTCTAGACATAAGGAATAGGCTACCTATCACCTCTCCCCACTTAGTCTTATTTGCTTGGTTTAAATGGTTGATGTCTTAAATGAGTTTAATTTTATCATTTTGTATGCAGGGGTGTTTTGCTTGACTGAATGGCAACGTGTCTGGAGCCTGTGGAGGCTGGAAGACGGTGTCAGGTTCCCTGGAACTGGAGTCACAGACGGTTGTGAGGCAGTATGTGGGTATGGGAATCAAACCTGTACCTCAGGAAGAGCATCCAGTGCCTTAACCACTGAGCCATCTCTCCAGCCCCTATACTGCCTTTTGAGTGCTACATTATCAAAACTTACCATTTAGTTTATTTTAACCAAGAGACATGGTGTTTCAGGAAAAAAAAAATCGAAAAAGAGAGAAAATCTATTTTTAAAATGTGCATAAAGCAGGAACTTGTTATTAAATATTACCTTTCACTGCTCTGTTCTTTTTTTAAAATCTTCATTTGATTTTTATCTCTCTGTGTATGTGCACATGTGTGTGGTTTCCTGCAGAGACCAGAAGAGGGCATTGGACCCCCTAGAGCTCCACAGGGTGTGGATGCTGGGAAACCAAAGTCCTCTGGAATAATGGCAAACACACTCTGAGCCATCTCTCTCCAGCCCTCAGAGCCCCCCCTCCTCTTCAAAAAATTATTTCATATTATTTTTTATACACATGAATACTCTGTCACTGTCTTCAGACACACCAGAAGAGGGCATCAGATCCCATTACAGATGGTTGTGAGCCACCATGTGGTTGCTATGATTTGAACTCAGATCCTCTGGAAGAGCACTCAGTGCTCTTAACCACTGAGCCATCTCTCCAGCCCCAGAGTTCCCTCCTGAATAACTGGCAAAGAGCAGGTCTTTAATAATGTTTATATTTGAAAAAATCCATCTTAAACTGGGCATAGTATTGCACACCAATGGATCCCAACAGTCAGGAAGCTAAGGTAGAAAGAACATGGTCTGAGGCTGGCTATACAGAATCTGTCTCAAAGTAACAATCATTAAAATAATCAAGGTGCTATTCTTGAACACTATAGTGGGACCTCACTGACTGTATACTTTGTTGCTACTTGAGGCAGAAAACAATGAGTGTCTGAGTGTTGACACTTTGTATTAACTGGAAATGTATCTAAGCCCAGAACATTTTATCTTTATGTGTGGATGACAGGCGGGCCCTGTTTTATGAAGTAAGAGTTGGAATTTAAGTAAAGATTTTTAACAGAGATTTCAGCCTAGGTGGTAAGGGAGAGATAGTACATATACGCAAGGGCAGGGCTTCCTGGGAGAGTTGCCTCGTTTGGTCACATTAGTTAGTGATTTTCAAAACGTTCAGCTCTATGCATAAGAAAACAGTCTTTACATCATGACTTGGTCCTCACATATACATAGTTCTCTGCAGTGCTACCTAGCTAGCTATATATTCCCAAACTCTATGGTACCAGCGGAAAGTAGCCCCCTGAGCATGAGTGTGCACGCACGCATGCGCGCGCATTGGGGGTGAGGGTATCTAAACAAGTTTAAAGTTTAAGGATGGATGTGGATGTGGCCCTGTCCACTCCTTTGAAGAGGATACTTTAAACCTGAGAGCCTTCTTCCCATGAAGCAATATGGCATCCCTTAAGATATGCAACATACACAAGGTCAGAAAGAGTGATTGGCAAAACTACCCAGGAAGAGGCAAGGCAGGGGGAACTGAGCTTCTAGACGGTAACTGCTTCCTTTCCACCCACAGGAGAACTGCCTGTGGAAGGCCCTTGTGCTATCTGTGTGAAGCTAAACCAGGAAGTAAACCAAATGGGCATGACCTCAGCTTCTGGGGCAGGGGGTGGAGGGAGGTCACATAGACAGTCTGCATTCCCACACCTATGTTCTCCGTTGGGTGGCCCTCAAATTACAAACCCAGGCCTACTGGGCAACCCAGTGTCACTCCAGGACTTTGATGGGTGAGAGAATGGTCGAGTCACTTAATGCCTGTTTTCAATAAAATATCATTTTTTCCCAATATTTAGAAGGGGGTGGGGACCAACATGTTGCTAAGCAACCATTAGCTTCCTTGTACCACTTTTGATTAGCAACACTGGAGTCGAAGGGGCAGGGATGCTCCTGGGTTCCTGGGGGCGATCTACATCCATCCTTTGGTGTTTATATATCTGACTCCCGTGAACAGACATCAGCAGCCTCATCTAAGCCTATTTATCTCCTCAGAACACTTCCTCTAGGATAAGTTATCTCATCTTCCTGCACCTTTGATATCATAAAGGGAAAAAAAATGTACAGATGGGGGCAAAAGACTGAGTTTAATTTCAGGGGTTTATGGAAAGCAAAATCTGTGCGGGAGAGATGGCTCAGAGG
This sequence comes from Rattus rattus, assembly GCF_011064425.1. Classification (NCBI taxonomy): domain Eukaryota; kingdom Metazoa; phylum Chordata; class Mammalia; order Rodentia; family Muridae; genus Rattus; species Rattus rattus. The sequence continues at coordinate 15,572,090 of NC_046171.1, read as the reverse complement.
TTAAGAGCACTGACTGCTCTTCCAGAGGTCCTGAGTCCACTTCTGATGAGGTCCATGCCACTTCTGATGTGTCTATTATATATGAGTGCACTGTAGCTGTCAGACACACCAGAAAAGGGAATCAGGTCTTATTACAGATGGTTGGGAGCCACCATGTGGTTGCTGGGAATTGAACTCAGGACCTCTGGAAGAGCAGTCAGTGCTCTAACCACTGAGCCATCTCTCCAGCCCCTCATCATGGATTCTTCCTCGAGAAAGAATACTGCTTCCTCTCCCCTTGAGGCAAACTGATCATCTACAAACACTAAAGATCCTGGGCTCGGTATGTTTTCTTTGGGGCTATCTCTCTCCTTCTGTCCTCTTGCATTTCTTTTTAAACATTTTTTTTTTAATTTATTTATTATATATAAGTACACTGTCGCTGTCTTCAGACACACCAGAAGAGGGCATCCGATCCCATTACAGATGGTTGTGAGCCACCATGTGGTTGCTGGGATTTGAACTCAGGACTTCTGGAAGAGCAGTCAGCGCTCTTAACCACTGAGCCATCTCTCCAGCCCGTCCTCTTGCATTTCATCTTCTAACATGAATTACTACTGAAAGCCACCACAGCCACTTAAACAATAGGTCCAATTCACAATTATGGCAAGTGAAAACTCCACAATAAAATGATACCATCAAGCTATCTAAAGAACTCCAAAGGGGGCTGGAGAGATGGCTCAGTGGTTAAGGGCCCTGACTGCTCTTCCAGAGGTCCTGAGTTCAAATCCCAGCAACCACATAGTGGCTCACAACCATCTGTAATAAGACCCGATTCCCTTTTCTGGTGTGTCTGACAGCTACAGTGCACTCATATATAATACATAAATAAATCTTTAAAAAAATAAAAAAGAACTCCAAGCAGTTGCTTTTCTAAATCCCTCCGGAGGAGTCAACGTTTCCAGGGGCATGGGGAGATGAATGAAGCTGTTATTCTCCAGTGTTTAGTGACGAGGGTCATCTCTGAGGGGCAGGGTTTGAGCATCACTCAGAGCTGAGCCCGGGTGGCGATTAAACAAGCAGAGTCCTAATTACAGGGTTGACCATCATCTCACTGAGCGCTGTCTCCATAAATTCCTGACTTAAATCTTTCTTACGTGTTTGTCTTTGAGATAGGGTCTCACAGTCCAGGATGGCCTCCAGCTCAGTATGAAACTGAGGACGGGGATTGGGGCTTTCGCTTAGTGGTAGAGCACTTGCCTAGCAAGCGGAAGGCCCTGGGTTCGGTCCTCAGCTCCGGAAAAGAAAAAAAAAAAAAAGAAAGAAACTGAGGCTGACCTTGAACTGATCCTTCCCAACCCTGTCTCTCCTGAGTGCTGGGATAGCAGGAGGGAGCCACCATGCCAGGGATGTGTGTGCCATGTGAGCACTTTACCAATTGAGTTAACCCCCCCCAGCCCCTTGACTCCATGTCTTTCAGTTAAAAACAAAAAACAAAACAAACAAAACAAACAAAAAAAACCTCAACAACGTGATGGTGGGAGAAGCCCGTGCTTACATCATCTCTGGGCAGACTGTCCCATTTGGAATCCTAACCATTTCCATACTCCACATATGGGAGCCTGGGAACCCCGGTTAACACCTCTGTGCCTTTGTTTTACCATCTGCAGAATGGGGATAAGATTGTTTCTAGCCCCACAGCCTCATGAAGGAGCAAACAACTCGCCCAGGGTAAGCTTTTGTCATGGCGTTAGGCAGATGGACCTCTGCACATGGTGGTGGCTGTCATCCTTTGGGACGTGTATGGGTAAGAAAACTGAAGTCTGTCACACAGCCAGGAACAAAAGCTGGATCCTCTGTTGCCCTGGATGACACAAGCGCAGAGGGTCTGGCTGCCTTAGATACGGTGTTTACTAGGCCAGCACAGGCACTGTGATTCAGAATCACAGAAATCAAAACCAGGGCAGCTCGAAGCAGTTACAGAAATTGCATTTTCATTTGCGTTCGTGCACGCGATTTAGATTTAATTATTTAAAAGCCAAATGTTCGATTCTTTGGAACCAAGAGGCAACTTATTTATTCTTGTGGTGCTGGCAGTTGAACCCAGAGCCTTGAAAGCAGTAGGTGTGTGTGTTTTAGCGCCGAGCCACACTCCCAGTCCCAAATGTTTCATTTGGGGACAGAACACTATACAGGGAAGGATAATTATCTGTGTCACGATATGTGTGAAAGAAAAGCCTTTTGTTTCACTCTTCAGAAGACAGACAAAAAGAGAGAGAAAAAAAAAAAGGCGAGTTCTAGCACATACCATGTAGCATGATTATTACCTAAAATTCCTTCTGGAAAGTAAACACAAAGGGAGAGAGACCACGACGTTGACGACATTGACGACATTGACGATGGCTACACTAGGGTTCTTTCTCCCTTAGGTCTCAAAGTGTCCAGTAGTATATTGTAACATTTATCATTTAAAAAGTGCTATTTTTTTTTCTTCAAAGCAAAGTGTACCGAGGACTGAAAAAACGGTGTTCACAGAAGAAACACCTAGAAAACAACTAACAATAGACACCCGACCAAAAGCTGCTCTCTTTTGTTGAATCCGTCACAGGCTTCTTCCTTCAGATTTTGCTCAAACTTTATCCCTTCAGTGATTTAGGCGACTGTAATAACATCTTTCTCCTGCGTCTAAAAATAGGCCACGGGTGTGTAAATTTATGAGCTGAAATGCAGAACTGGCACAGGATGTCTAAATTAGAGCATTAAATCCTTTAGTCTACTCCAGCATGGGGATATATTTGAAGCGCCTCTGTCCGCACGCTTTGTAGAAAAACACAGTTTCGATTCAACAGCTTTGTTCTTTTCATAGGTGGAGAAATGAGAAGCTGCGAACATTATTCTCAAACGTGCCAAATCCCGTCTCAGGAGATTAAGCCTGAGCAAAACGCGTCTCAACTCCAGCCCCTGCTTCTGTCTTTGGACGAAGAGAACACAGGAGAACATCAGGGCTTTTGACCTTTCCATGTTAACCCCACCTCAGCTTCCAGGTCCAGCATCTTCCCACTGGCAGCCCTGGGCTCTACAGTGATTTTGCTCCCTGCCCTGGGGACTGTCTCTCTCCCTGTATTCTCTGCTACCCCACCGCCAAGCTGGGGTTCCATGAACATCAAGGGCTGATACTTTTAGGTAAAGAAATGGTGAAGTTATCACGTCATTGCTTTAAAAGATATTGAAGAAGAGGAGGAGGAGGAGAAGAAAAAGAAGAAGCAGAAGCAGAAGAGGAGGAGGAAGAACAAGAGGAAGAGGAAGGGGAAGAGGAAGAAGAGCAGGAGGAGGAGAAGAAGAAGAAGAAGAAGAAGGAGGAAGAAGAAGAAGGAAGAGGAAGAGGAAGAGAAAGAAGAAGAGGAGGAGGAGGAGGAGGAGGAGGAGGAGGAGAAGGAGGAGAAGAAGAAGAAGAAGAAGAAGAAGAAGAAGAAGAAGAAGAAGAAGAAGAAGAAGAAGAAGAAGAAGAAGAAGAAGAAGAAGAAGAAGAAGAAGAAGAAGACGGCGGCGGCGGCGGCGGCGGCGGCGGCGGCGGCGGCGGCGGCTAGAGGCTTGGGAGATGGCTCAGCTCAGCAGTGAAGAACTGCTCCTTCAGATGACCCAAGTTCAATTCCCAACACCCACGTCAGACAGCTCACAACCACCTATGGCTCTGGCATCAGGATACCTGATGCTCTCTCTTACCTCTTCTAGCCTCTGTGGCCACTCCCACACATGTGGCATGTACTCACAGATACACACACTAAAAACAAAATTTTTTTAAAGGCCAAAGGTTCGCATTGAACTCCATTTGTTGGGCTGAACAAGATTCAAATGAGAATGGGAACACAGGATACCAGAGGGCACTGATGCAGCTCATGGGTGGCCTATTTGACCTGGACTTGGTTCTAAGCAAGATGACAGGCGAGAAAGGAAGAGGACGGTAGAATTCGTTGGGGGCGAACGCGGTGGCTGGCATGTATGACTGATGATTCGTGGCAGTCAAGGAGGGGAACATAGAATCATGTGACCTCCCATGTCTTCTCCACAATACCAGTTTGTCACAGATTTGCCATCAGTTGTATTTAAGGTTATCGTAATATTAGACAATTCTGTTTAACACCCAAAATCTTAAAAAAAAAAAAAAAAAGAAAGAAAGAAAGAAAAAAGAAAAGAAAAGAAAAAAGAAAGGAAAAAGAAAGAAGGTGTGGACATTTGCCATACTAAGTCAAATACATAAGTCAAGCTTAGCATGATCAATTAGACGTATCAAGACTACACATCCAGTAATATATTGTTTCTCTGAATGGATATATTCTATAGATAATACCTATGACATCTAAGAGCTACTGTGTGTGTGCGCATGAGAGAGAGAGAGAGAGAGAGAGAGAGAGAGAGAGAGAGAGAGAGAGTACAAAGCCACATAGAATGCCTCACCATCACGAAAAGAAGCAAAGTTTGAAAACTTCCAAAGGGGAAACCAACAGAACATTGGCGATCAGAAGTCAGCAAGGCAATGACGGCTGCGGCTTCAAATTTAGGCTTGTTTATACGGTTAAAAATAAAGCGCAGCCACGTTATCTTCCAACGAGAAAACGTCATTATTTAATAAACGCTGATCTTACATTTTATACCGAGTTGACCTTCAGCGGTACAAAGAACGGCGACGATCTACACAGCTGATGTTCGAACCAAAAAAAGAACCCCAAAATCTGGCTGCGTGTAAAAGTTGCTGTCCTCTGTACCGAAAGATGCCTGCCGACTAACTCGGAACATTTGCAGTCAAGTGTAGCTGGAAAGGTTGATAAAAACGTTTGGGGAGCCATCCATTTCTTGTGAAATCAATTACCAAACACATTATCCACTGTTGGCGTATTTGCGCATTTGCTTCCAAAGCGTTCCCAAACACCCGGTTCCCAGCAGCAAGGGCTGCCGGCTGTAAAATGTTAAAAGACACTTGAGTCAGGGGACAGGCCAACAAGAGAAATGGGTGCGGTAAAGAATACAAAGAGAGGGTTGGGACAGATCCTAGGTGTTGACCCTTCGATTGTCTTCCTCATTCTCTACTCATGCATCAAAGCATCCAAACAGTTTAATTTGTGGTCCTTAGTGTTGTGTCTTCAACTCTACCTCTAAGTTTATCATGAGGATGTTTAAAAAACAAAAAAAAGCAACAAACAAAACCAACAACCAGCTTGGCTTGCCTCGCCTTGAATCACAGCCAGGAGGTCATCTTGCTGTGTATCAGCAACTATGTTCTCGGTGCAGCTATGTGACCTGAAGTGACAGCTGCGTGCAGAACCACCAAAATAGCAGGGGCAAGAGCTTTCTGCTGGCTCCTCCGCCCCAATCCCGCTTCCCCAACCCTTTCCTCCCACTGAGCACCATCCGACTGCAAAGCCCAGAAAGACCCAGCCCCACGCTCTGAGAATAAAGGCCGTAGGCCCACCACACCTTCCCTGTCCTCCCGGGGAGCCCGGGGTGCGAACACAGGAAGGAGGGCTCCGGGGACATGGTGAGGACGCACGGCGTGATAGGGCACGCAGGCCGCCCGTTGCAGAGCAAGCCCCAGCCCAGCGGGGATGCACACACCCCGGGGCAATCTGGCCACCGCACGGGCACCGGCACCCGGGGTTCTAGGCTCAGCCTGGAAAGGACACGACCGGATCGGGTCGCCCCGGGTTCCAAGCACCCGGACCCTGCGCATGCACGCCTCACCTGTGCGGGCCGATCCGCACCCCGGCCTCCCTAGTGCCCGCGCCCCTCCCACGCCGTGCGCCCCGAGCTCCTGGGGACCTCTCGGGGACACCCAGGCCGGTCCTAGCAGCCACTCACTTTCTGGATCCGCTTCAGCGCCATGGGGCAGGCGGCGGGGGCTGCGGCAGGTCCGCGTGTCCCGGGCTGCCGCCTCGCGGGGCTGCTCCGTGTGCGCCCGGGCGCGGTGCGCGAGTGTGCGGGCGGCGGCGCCGGGCTCTTTTGTTTCCGCCTTCGCTTGCTGGGAAGGAGCCTGCGCCCTCCCCGCCGCGCCCCGCCCGCCTGGCACACTGGGAAGTGTAGTCCCAGGCTCGGCCTCTGCCGCCCGCGCGGACGTCGTCCGGTCACCCGTGGGTGACAGCTGCGACCAGGCTGCTGCTTACTCCCTGCAGCCGCTCTGCAGAATAAGGGCCAGAATCTGCAAAAAGCGGGACAGCAGGTGAGCTGTCGGCTCTTAGGAGCTGCTGTGAATCACGGGTCGCTCCTCCTCGCACAGACCCTGCAGCAGATCTTAACTTCCTTTTTAGATATTTCTGTTTCTTCTCCGCTCGCCCCTGGGGGCGTGAGGAGTCTTCGTCAATTGCACCCCACCTTATTTTTTTGAGGCAGGGTTTTCCCTTTATGTCTTTTTGTCTCCATCTCCCAAAAATGGAATTGCAGACAGCTTCCCACACATCCGATCCTTACGAGGTCTCCGGCATCCGAACTCGGGTCCTCAGGCTTGTGCAGCAAGCATTTTGCCCACTGAGACGTCCTTTAGTCCTTTCTCAATTCCTGTGATCTCAGATTTTGCTTGTCCTTTCAACCATGACTTCTTGGCTTGGCACCTGCAGGATGAGTTTTCGCTTTGCTCAGTCTCAGATTTCTGACAGCTTTGGTCAGTCTTAGGTTTCTGATGACTAAAGTCAATCCATTCCTTATCCGAAATGGTTTTGAGTCCCGTTTTGCTTCTCAAAACACTCAGTGCCCCGGCTTCTACAGTGTCCCTGCAGCTAAATCAGCCACATCTGGGAAGTTCTCTTCTCCTGCTTTGCAGTGGTCCACAGAAGAACAACGCCACGCCCTCTGCACAAACTAGAGATGAGTTGCAGCCCAGAAAGGTCTGAGGGACTGTGCTTTGCAGAGGTCCACTCAAGCAGTCCTGCTCTGTCTGCACATCGGTCCACTTTCCTGTTCCCAGGTCCCCATCAGCTATGGCGTGGGCCCTTTGCAGTCTTGCCTCTACTTAGCAGCGTTCTTCCGGGCACTGTTTTTCTTACTCAGAACCAAGCCACTACCCCCACCCTCTGTGTGTGTGTGTGTGTGTGTGTGTGTGTGTGTGTGTGTGTGTGTGTGTGCTCGTGTGTGTGTCTGTGTGCGCGTGTGTGTGTGTGTGTGTGTGTGTGTGTGTGTGTGTGTGTTTGTGTGTTTGTGAAATTATCTCCCAGGAGCTGTACACCTTGTTTTTGAGACAGGGTCGCTCACAGGGACCTGAGCCTCACCTATTGGGCTGGCCTGGCGAGGTATCTGCTGTCTTTACCTGCTCAGCGTTGATTTTACACACAAGCCTCATCATCCGTACATTCGTTCATGGGCACTGGGGATGGATCTAGGGTCCTCATGCTTGCTGATCAGCACTTTATAGGCCGTGTCTTCCCACGCATCGTTGTTGTTATTGTTTTATCTCCCCTCAAAAGAAGAGTGCCATTAACATGCAATTCATCTTGTTAGCCAGGGACCAAACCATAGATCGGCCCTTCTTGTATCAGATCACAGAATGCCGGGTCTTATACACACTAGAATAAGAACACGGTGAACCATTTTTCATTGATCATACCCCTAGACCCAACTCAGGAGTGTTAGGAAACACTTCTGATCAAAGAGACTTCTGGAAAATACTAGCTAAGCCCTGCCTTCTACAAAGACCTATACAGAGACTAGCTGGACACTTGGGCACCATCCTTGTGCTCCGGAACAGGAACACTACCTTTTTGCTCTTCCAGATACTGTCTTTGTAAGTGGAGTCAGAGATTTGCAGTCTGGTCTCGGTCTCCTGTTGCTTTTGGTGTTGAGTTCCCAGGCTGATGGCTTTTGGATGTCATGTCAGAGGCGAGGCTATGGTCACCTGCTACCGTCATGGGATAGCATCACTTCCCAGGAACTCATTGCCAGACAATTCTCCTTCCTGGGAGATGACTCGGTGGTTGGTACTAACCCACCCCAAAAAACACACCCTCCACTATCTCTGTGGGTAGGAAACTTTTGTTTGAAAGTCACTGAGGGCTCAAGACATGGACATCAAGTTTCCTCTCTTCCTGGAGGTCCTATGGACTGCTCGAAGAGTCATAGATTAAGTTATCTTCTTCCCCAAAGATATGCAAAATGCCCATCACAGCTCATCACCGATTCCTTTCCAACCCTAGCTCATCTGCTGTCATTGTGCATTCTTCATGGCATAGAAGGACGCCTAGTTATTTACCGGATGAACTCTACATATGCTTCTAGACAAAACTCAACAAAACACACCCCAGGAGAGTGTCCCTTATCTGTTCACCAAGGTGGGGAAAAGAAAAGTAAAGAGAGAGAAAAGGAAGAGAAGAAAGGAGAGGGAAGGGTAAGGGTATTAGTCAGGCTTCCCTAAAGGAATAAATCTGGTAGAGTGGATGCACATTAAAAGGGCATTCTCTGGGCACGCCTTTAATCCCAGCACTCAGGAGGACGAGGCAGGTGGATTTCTGAGTTCAGGCCAGCCTGGTTCACAGAGTGAGTTCTAGAACAGTCAGGGTTACACAGAGAAACCCTGTCTTGGAAAAAAAAAAAGTGCAGGGGGAGGGCGTTCACTTGTTAGATTGGTGTATAGGATGTGGTCCACGAAGTCCACTGATGGCTGTCCCACACTGGAGAGTCCAAGAATCTGGTGGCTGCTCAGTCCACGAGGCTGGATGTCTCTGCAGTATGGATCTGGTGCTGGGAGCCTGGAGGATTCCTAGAGAGCTGCTAATCATCAGTGTGTCTTGGAAGCCCAAAAGGAGTTGGTTGTAATCTTGGTGAAGGAACAGGATAGAGTGGTTGCCAGCAAGAATGAGGGCAAACATTGGGGTTGGGGATTTAGCTCAGTGGTAGAGCGCTTGCCTAGGAAGTGCAAGGCCCTGGGTTCGGTCCCCAGCTCCGAAAAAAAAGAACCAAAAAAAAAAAAAAAAAAAAAATGAGGGCAAACAGAGAAAAAACCGTTATCCTTTTGTCAACTACTATCTGGGCTGCCACCAGCAGGTGGAGTCTGCATTTAGGGTGGGTCTTCCTGTTTCAAATAGTCTGGTAAGAAAATCGCTCACTCGAGTGCCCAGCAGCTCGTATTTAATTGATTCTTCAGTCAACTTAACAACCAAGATTAGCAAGATAGAAGGAAGGGGAGAGCAGGACAGGGAAGAAGAAGAGGGGAGAGAAGAGCTGATTACAGGGAAGTGATTCACACCCAACACACTTTCTGTCCCTCTGTGGATACAGGGACAGGGTGTGTGACATCCTTCCACAGAAATCAGGACAGGTCATATGCTGAGGATGCTTAATAAACCAGGACTGAGTGAAGAGAAGACACATCATCATGCTTGGTCCCGGGTCCTGCTGAGAATACTTGTGGTGTCACCTTAAACTAGTAAGTTTTAAATCGTAGTGTGCAGATCTGAATGTGCCATAGACTAGCCAGAGAGCCTTTAGAAAGGGCCAACGTCCAGGGATCCGGGAAAACTCTTGGAAGCATAAGTTCCTTCAAACCAGTGACCCTTGACCTTTAGCATGTTTGGTACTGTGGACCACAGTTTTTTACATCCTTGCTCTGTGTTTCTAACAAACTCCCGGTGATGTTGATGCTGCTGGGTCTGGGTCACATGCTGACACTCACTACAATCGATCTTTACAGTTCCAAGCATGTTCTGTGGGACAAGCAGCCTCTGCATGGTTGTGGTAGTGTGTAAATCCACTCTAAAGTCTGCCGTGGGCACGCTCGCGATTTGCTACCGCCCCAATGTGGATTCTGGAGTGAAAGGCACACACACACATTCTCTCTCTCTCTCTCTCTCTCTCTCTCTCTCTCTCTCTCTCACACACACACACACACACACACACACACACACACACACACACACACACACACACACACACACACAGCCTTATTTTTAATATGCCCTAAGCAGCTCAACGGCGGCCAGGCTACTCCCAAACTTCTACATTGCTAACGCCTCCCCTTTGATACTCCGGAATTATTACTTACTAAAATCCATATTCCATCTCTACTACCCCAGACCCAGTCAGGGAGAGCCCCTTGGGGCTCTCTTCCCTGGCTCTTATATTGTCACTCTGTCTTCTGCAGCTCTCCTGTCTGATCCTGCTTCTCTGGCGTGGCAGTACTAAAGCCTTCTTCTCTGGGTTCCCTTGCCCAGGGAACTCTAAAGTCCCGCCTCTGTCTCCCTGCCCAGCCATTGGTTGGCAGCAACTTTATTTACCAATCAGAGCCAACTGGGGGCGGGGACTCACAGTGTTTTTCATACAGACATGCAAATTCCCGTATAGTTTAGCGACCCAATTAGCATAATATAAGCAATAAACCATCCGCAACACTGTGTCCCTAGAGGACTTGTTTGGAAGGGACAAGCGCCTTGAACATTACTGCAGACATGCGTCTGACCACGCAGTTGAGTAGGATCCTAGTTACCTTTCTCATTGATAAATGCAGTGGTAAATGCATAAGGAAGGGAAGGCTGATGGTGACTCACAGTTTGTGCAAGGCTACTTTGGATGGATGTCATGGACGCAGGAGAGGGCGACTGGCTTAATTGCATCCACAGTCAAGAAGCAGAGAGAGCTTGGCTTCCTCCTTGTTATTCCGTCCAAGCCCCAGCCGATACAATGCACATCCACACTCTGAATGGATCTTCCCTCCTTGGCTAAAGCTTTCAAGAAGCAACCTCATAGATACACCTCAGTGGTGTGCTCCCGTGATGATTCCTTATATAGTTGACAACGATTCGGAAGTGATGGCTCGGTGGGTAGAGTCTTTGCCGTGCAAGCGCGAGGCCCTGGGTGCAATTCACAGCTCCAAATAAGCCAGGCATGGTTCAGCATAATTCCGGGGATGGCTCAGTGGGTTTAAGTCTACTGGTTAGAGTCCGGCGCTGGGGAGTAGAGACAGACATATCAGGAGTTCAAGGTCACCTCATCCTTGGATACATAGTGAACTCAAAGTTATAACTGTCTCCAAAACAACAACAACAACAAAACCCAACAACAACAAAGGCTTTAACTTAAGGACAGCATCCAAGGACATCTTACTGCTTGAGCCATGGCCTATGAAGAGTCATTATTTGAGAATTTGTCAGAAATGTAGGCCCTTAGGACGTAGATCTGACCTTCCAAGTCATGCTAAGCACACAGAGTCTGTCCAACACCAACCGCCCCCTCCCCCAATTACCCCCACACACACACAGGAGAGAGAAGAGAGAGAGAGAGAGGAGACTAGTTTAATGAACTATCCTTTTTTGAAGGTATTGCGTATTGGCAAGGTAGAAGAGACTGTCTCACACACACACATACACACACACACATCGATGATAAGAGTTTGAAATGGTGGAGTTCCTCTAAATGCTAAACACGGAGTTACCAAAGAGTAGTCAAGATGGCCAACCACAAAAGACTCGTCCCATGAGTATTCAGTCTGACTTTTTTTTCATAACGAAAATGTATGAACAGGGTTGGAGAGATGGTTCAGTGGTTAAGTGCACTGTCTGCTCTTCCAGAGGTCCTGAGTTCAATTCCCAGCAACCACATGGTGGCTCACAACCATCTGTAATGGGATCCGATGCACTCTTCTGGTGTGTCTGAAGACAGCGATAGTGTACTCACATACATAAAATAAATAAATCTTAATTTAAAAAAAGAAAATGTATAAACAAAAAAAATCCATTCACTGCCAAATAAAAACAAGTTCTTTGGCCGGCTGTCGTGGTGAATATTAGTCTGCGATAACATGGAATAAATGTCCCAATGTGCCAGTGAGGAGTCCAGTCACAGAAAAATTACATGCTGTGTGATCCTGTTTATGTGAAGTGTCCAAATGGGCCGAAAAGTAGATTAGAGGTTGTCAAGGTTCTGGGGGAAGGGCTGGACGCGCTTAGAAGGGATTGGGGATGGGACTTGTCTGGAGATAATGAAATCATTCTAAAATTAGATTATGGCTATTGTTACAGCACTCTAAATATGCTTAAAATCGCGGAATTGCATGCTTGAGCTCCGGGATGCGTAATTACATCCCACCAGAACTGATACAAGGAAGGATGTTCTAGGCACCATGCTCAGACTTGAATCTTTATGTGTCATTATGGCCATTCTGTTTCCTAGACTCTTCCCAGGGCCAGCCCTACCTCAAAGAATATGCTTTCGTATTTTCATCTAAGCAGGAAAAGAACTAAGAGTCCACAATCCCCTACTTCAACAAGCATCTGTAGAGCAAGACGATCCCTGACTGGGAACTCTGTAGTCATATTTGAACAACCCCAGTTGAACCTGAGAGTCTGAGGGACGGGGGAGGGGCACCGGCACTTGCAGGGCTGGAGGCCAGCCCAGGCATAGGGAGCCCCCAGCAGCTCAGCTAAGCGTGGTCCAATGGCCTCAGTTCCCTGGGGCCTGAATTAGGCAGCCCCAGAACAGAGTGAATGCCGGGTCTTTATGTGAGTGCTTTTCGGTGTCTTTGCCCCCCTAGTGCCGGGGCCACCCCAGCTCCCACTCAGGTTCTAATGCTTGTTAGACTGCGCCATCTTTCCATCCCTGGATGCGGGATCTTGATGGAGAAATGTCATGGTTCAGAAACTGAATGGAGGAGATTAAACCATAGAGAGAAACCTTCGGGGAGGATTGCTGATTGTGTGGAAGAGATAACCAAAAAGGACCCTGAAACCAGGTAGGGGGTACCCGCCACCATATTTCTACTTAATGGAGCCAGTGGCAGGTGGGCAATTTTCAAGGACCTTGAAAGAAATGGCGTGGTGACTGAGTCAGACATCCAAGAGACTGTAGTGATCGGGAGGATGTCAGCCTGGAATCCAGACTGTACAGCCAGGGCTAGGGGAGGCAAGCGGAGAGAGGCTGAGCTGCCCAGACTGAAACCAGCGTGACTCTCTCTCTGAAACAGAAGTCACCTGCTTTGTGGTTTATATATATATATATATATATATAAAGTCTCTTCCTTTACAAATGCCTGAACGGCTTCGCGTGTCCTCTCAGAGGCTGTGCTACCCAACAGTTGCCGCCGCCTCCCCCCACCCCCACCCCCCCACACCCCGCCCCATGGGTTGTTGGGAGCTCTCAATTGTCCTGAGACAGCTCTTAGCTTCTAGGCCACCCAGGCCTTCTTATACAACACAGCCTTTTCCTGCTTGTGGTTTAGAGGTCCCACAGCAGTAAAACCAGAATCCCCAGGAGGCGGGGCTTTAGCCAGAGAGCTGGGAATGGCTGGCAACAGGTGTTTGGCTCCCACACGAACAAGCGTCACTCATCGTCCTTAGGCGCCCAGCAGCTGTCTGGGGGTGTTGGCTCTCGAATCCCACACTGTCAGCTGCAGGCCAGAAGACTTTGGGGTTACATCCTTGGGTAGGGGCCCTCTGCTGTCTATAGGCCCATTGTTGACTGAGACCCTGTTTGAACAGCAGAAAGCATCTACCGAGGCGGAGCGAACTGGAACCTTCTCAGGGACAACGAGCTTCCTCCTGGCGTGCTTCTGCTCTGTGTTCCTTAGAGTCTCTCAAGGCTACTCCCGATTGTGGCCACTTCTTTCCTTTCTAATGTTAAGAAACAATAACAAACCAAACAAACACCCCTCGCAAATAAATAGTATTGAGCACTGAATAGCCAGCAAATGCATGCTTAAATATTTTTGTCGTCTTTTGTTTCTTTTTTGTTTTTATATATGTATGGGTATTTTTTAAACTGATGAAGTCTAAAAGGGAACAATCTATCTGTTCTCTTAACTGTAATTCATTATAAGAAAGTTGTCATGAGGGGTTGGGGATTTAGCTCAGTGGTAGAGCGCTTGCCTAGCAAAAGCGCAAGGCCCTGGGTTGGTCCCCAGCTCGAAAAAAAAAAAAAAAAAAAAAAAAAGTTGTCATGAGCCAGCTATGGTGGTGCACACCTGTGAGCTGAACGTGACAGAGCCAAAGGCAAGAGAACCAGGAGTTCCAGGCTGCCCTCTACTGCATAGGAAGGGTAGCCTCGGCTAGATGAGTCCCTGTTTCAAAAATGAACAAAGAGAGGAAGGGAGGGGGAGGAGAAGGGAGAGGAGAAGGAAGAGGGAAAGGGGGATCCGTTCTAAGTAGCCCTTCTCAAACAGAGCTAGGGTCCCACCCATCTTAGACACAGCATCCAGCACACAGGCTCCTGGCCGTCCGCTCTGAAGCAGGGAGTACGTTCAGACAGAGCTGTGGGGCTCTGGTGTCTGGGGCTCTTCACGGAGAGCTAAGTGAGTGGGTTCGGCCAAAGGGAGAGAGAACTCGGGTAGGGAGGGAGGACTGCTTCCGTTGCCTCCGCTGCCGGTCCTGCTCCACCTCCGTTTCTGACGCTACCGGTTCAGTTGCTCAGGCTGGGCTGAGCCAGCAGGAGACTGACTAACGGGCGAGGGGTGCAGCGGAGCGTCTGGCAGTGATTTTGGGAGAGCAGATCTCTTCCCCAAGCGGCAGTGTTACAGCTCTTATGACAGAAGCTCTCAGACAATGGAATGCCTCCTGCACACCTTTAATTCTGAACACGACTCAAATACAGTTTTTGGACGGGTCAGTGTCTGACAGCAGACACTTCCTATTAGTTTGGCCTGAGAGCTTGGGAAGACCTCATCTACATATTCGGGGGTCTGGTCCTGTTTCTAGGACTGATCTGTCTTGAGCCTAAGTGTGGTCACCGTCCTCACCTGTGGAGGAGGGGCTTGGGACATTGCTCCATGTGACTGGTCTGTCTCAAACCTCTCTACAGGGGTTTGTGGGGGGCTGCAGCTAGTGAGGCCTTGGTCTAGGAGGCTAGGGATGCACCTGCCGTTCCTATTTGGGTTTCTGGGGATTCGACCTGGCTCAACCAGGAATCAGGGTACCTTTCACAGCTCACCATCCCAAACAGAGCCAGGATGTGAAGATGGGTGGTAAAGATGGAGAAATCTGAGGTACAGCTCTCTTGCTCTCAACTGCCATCAGAAGGCACTGGGACTAGCATTCCCTATTGTCTGGTAGTGAGAGGCGGTAACTTAGCTCACCCAGCAGTGTGGAGAGTCTGACACTTTTGCAAAAGACATTGTTAGGAAGCTTGGATTTGCAGCGGGAGGGGGAAGAGTGGGGGATGGGAGGTGGGGGAGTGGGGGTTTAGAGAGGATGGCTTCTGGGCTCTGCCAGTAAAGTCTTGCCTCACAAGCATGAGGCCCTGAGTTTAACCTGCAAAAGTCACCTAAAAAGGCTGGGTGTGGTGGTACATGCTTATAATCTCAGCACTGGGGAGCAGATCCCTGGGGCTTGCTGGCCAGTTAGCCTAACCTACTTAGAGTTCTAGGCCAGTAAAAGACTGTTGAGAAATAAGGTGTCTAGTGAGTGTAGGAGACCTGAGGTTTGACTTTTGGCTTCTATACACATGTAAACACACACAGACACACACACACACACACACACACACACACACACACACACACAGAGAGAGAGAGAGAGAGAGAGAGAGAGAGAGAGAGAGAGAGAGGTGAAGCACTTCTAATACTTAAATTTGGAAACTGCTAACTTGGCCCACAATTTTTGTCAGAAGGAATCTTTTTTTCAATTCTACTAATAATTTCTCCAGTACCTAAGAAGCCTTGTGACTGCCACAGGAGTTTTATTTCTTCCTTGGTGTGGATCTTCGTGTTGGGCTATGGTATAAATCCTCCCACCAGAGACTTTCAACCTGACTCTAACACTGGGTCACTCTGAGACCGTTTCCTCTGTAGGATCATCGCGCACAGCTGTCCAATAAATCGTCTTTTGTTGCTGTCGTTGACTAATCCGCTCTAATCGCCCAGATGCAGCAACACCAAATTCCTCTCTACCTGCCCCAATGTTCTGATTTCCCAAATGAAAGACGAATGTGCGCACGTGGGCAGGTGCGGGCGTGCGCGCGCACACACACAAACCCACCCACCCACACACATGAGTCTTATATTTAATATGCCTTAAACAGGTCAGTGGCCAGGCACTTCCAAACCTCCCCACGTCTAACACACTCTCCCCTGCGATATTCCTGAATTACTTACTAAAACCTATATTCCATCTTGGGCGCCCCTACCCCAGGTCTGCAGCCCTCCTGGGCCATGATCTCCAACTCGTACATGTTGGATGTCTCTCTGTCCTGCCTTTCTCAGGCCTGATATTTCTGCTTTCCTGGCATGGCCGTTCTAAATCTTCCTTCTTCTCCTAGTCCCCTTGCCCACGAATCCTAAAGCCCCGCCTCTGTCTCCCTGCCCAACCATTGGCCACCAGCAACTTTATTTACCAATCAGAACCAACTGGGGGCGGGTCCCTCAGCATCAATGCAAGCGTTAAGCCAAATCCACAACATCTTTGGTGCCATGAATTATTTCACCGCGTTGCTCATTCTTAGAGCTTATACAGGACAATGTTTTGCAATGTACGGAGAGAGGGATATCGATAATCTCAGCCCCACTATAAGCTGTAATAAACGTGTTCATTTTGTAAGAGTCGTTGAACAAGTCTACACCACACAACCCACTAACAAACAAACCTACTTCCAAGAACCCTGAGACATAGCTGGCTGTATTTGCTGCAAAGCCGAGCAGGATCTAATTACAGGCAATAGACACAGAACTGACTTTGTCATCAACTTAAAGAGAGATTCTAGAAGCCACTGGCCTACCAGGACCTTCACAAAAAGGCAGGGAGGCGGGGTGTGCTTCTCTGTGCCAAAGGGACACAGGTGGTTAGACCTAGCCAGGAAAAATATACTCCAAAATATAGACCCTGGTGTCATCCTTTAAAGTATTTAATGTGTTTATTTTGTGAGCACGAGTGTATGTGCACTTGTGTGCACATGACATGGTTCTATGATGCATGAGTGGATCTCAGAGGACAAGTTTTGGGAGGGGGTTCCCTCCCTCCATCATGTGGCTTCTGGGGACAACATTCCGGTCTTCAGGCATAGCAGGCGACACTTTTTGGAGAGGGCATCAGATCTTATTACAGATGGTTGTGGTTGCTGGGAATTGAACTCAGGACCTCTGGAGGAGCAGTCAGTGCTCTTAACCTCTGAGCCATCCCTCCAGCCCCAGGAGATGTATTTACCTAACTGTTGTGCTTCCCGGTATCATCTTGCTGACCCCCAGGGAGCTTACTTTGTTTCTGCTGTCTGGATCTTTACTCCCAATATCCTTGCTCTTCCCTTCTCTCTCCCCGCGCATCCTCTACAACCAAGCTTTCAGTCACCTCCCCTCAACCCTCCGGACAACAGAGGCATCATCTTTCAGCAGCTCCTGAGCCCCTGGATCCTCGCGGTTTTGGATCTGGGTGGCTGGAACGCAGGCGCAAGAGGCTCGATTCCCCGGGTTTAGAGCTTTAAGTAGAACTCAGCTACAACCGGGATCACACGCTGTGGAATGGGACTGCAGATGGGCCACGGTGGGTAAGTGCCTGCCAACTCGGGACCGCTCACTGCAGAGAGCTGAAGGTAACAGACAGTACTAAAAGAAAAAAAAATGGCCGATACTCTAATCTTTCAAAATATGTCAGAAATTAAAAACACTCCACAGTGTCCTCTGTGGCTCTCTGTGGGTTTTATATCTTTATGTAGGTATAGTATATATGTAAAATCCACCCAAAAGTAAGAGAGATATATACTCAGTGTTTATACTTAGTGTTTTTTTTTAACCTTCCACGTTTAATTTAAAAAAAAAATGCACTCACTGCTTTTATTCATTTGTTTGTTGGTAGTGGAGTTGTTTTTTGTTGTTGTTGTTTTCGTTTCTCTAGCATTAATATATAGAGAGGTGTAAACCTGGAATGCTTTCACCGACTGGATTTTAATGATACATGTAGAAGCTTTTTTTTTTTTAATTAAAAAAATGTATTAGAAGAACCTAAGGGAACTGCTTTTTTTTTTAAGATTTATTTATTCATTTATTATATATAAGTACACTGTAGTTGTCTTCAGATACTCCAGAAGAGGGCATCGGATCTCTTTACAGATGGTTGTGAGCCACCATGTGGTTGCTGGGAATTGAACTCAGGACCTCTGGAAGAGCAGTCAGTGCTCTTAACCACTGAGCCATCTCTCCAGCCCAGGGAACTGCTTTAAGGTACTGAAACAACTGATTATTTTGTTGTTGTTGTTCTCTTAATCTGTTTTTTTTTTTTTTGAGATTTTTTTTATTTACATTTCAAATGTTATCCCCTTTCCTGTTTTCCATCCATAAACTCCCTATCCCATCCCCCCTCCCACTTCTTCTATGAGGGTGGTCCCCCACCCATCCACCCACCCCTTCCTGCCTTCCTGCCCTGACATTCCCCTGCACTGGGGGTTCCAGCCTTGGGAGGACTAAGGGATTCTCCTCCCATTGGTGCCTAACAAGGGCATCCTCTGCTACATATGCAGGTGGAGGCATGGGTCTGTCCATGTGTACACTTTGGATGTTGGTTTTGTCCCTGGGAGCTCTGGTTGGTTGGTATTGTTCTTATGGGGTTATAAACCCCTTCAGCTCCTTCAATCCTTTCTTTAACTCCTCCAATGGATTCCTGTTCTTGGTTCAATGATTGGCTGCGAGCATCTGCCTCTGTATTGAGACAACTGATTTTTAACCCTTTGCGAAGCTTGCTAGATGTTTTCCATTGACCATTTTTTTAATTTCACTCGAGTCATTATTAAAATTGTGTCCTGATAGGACATAAAAGGCATACAGTTGCATAGAGAAATTTGTCTGTTATAGAAGAGTGGAAGTCTGAAACTAAATCATTCTTAGAATTTCTTTTTCAGGTTTAGAAATGTTTAAAGTCTTTGGAATAATAGGTTGACAGGAAGTTTTTTGTGATTTATTAAGGGAAAGCTCCTTTTGAATAGAGCTCTACGGCTTATGGTAGAAAAATGGAACGGTATACTAATATGAAAAGTAAGAGAGCTATGTATGGTTATACTTAATGATTTTTAACCTTCCAAGTTTTTATCAATGTATATTTCATGTTTCTGACAGTGTGTGGGAACTCGGTTAGGTTAAGACACATTTTACCAATTCTGGTGGCATAGGCTTAAATCCAGAACCCGGGACGCCAGGGCAAGGAAGTCAAACCCTCAAGCATAGCCTGGTATTCCCTAAGACCTCGTCTCTAAAGGTGAAAATAAAATATAAAAAACACAGGATCGGTCCCCAGCTCCGAAAAAAAAAAAAAGAAAAGAAAAAAAAAAAACACACAGGAAGGAAATCCAGAAATCCAGACAGTAGGAAGCTTCTAATTAGCACATTTTCCTGCTAATCTTCGACCAGCTTTGTGCTGGATCTTACCCCGGAGGCTTTCCAGCTGTGTGGACGGCAAGACACAATGGCTGTGTGTCACAGGATGCTGTGAGCTGAGTCTCTGGCTGTCCTGGACCTTGCTCTGTAGTCCAGGCTGGCCTTGAACTCACAAAGATCTGCTCGCCTCTGTCTCCCAAGGGCTGGAATAAAAGGCATGAGTCGCCATGGTCCAGCACGAATAAATTCTTGGGACAGATTCTCGGATGTGGAATTTCTAGGCCAAAAGGTTTACAAATTTTAGAGTTTTAGAGGTAGTGTCGTGAAATCCTTCATAAAGATTGCTGCATCTCCTTTTTGAAATCTCAACTGAAATGTCGTTATTTTCTTGTAAAAATGAGAGGTGGATCTGTTAGTGCTTTGAACTGCCCCTGCAGGCTCTCCCAAGGCAACCTTCCACGGCTCTCAGTTCCTGAGAGCATATACAAAGGAAGCAAATGGGTACTGGAGTGGGGGTGGGGTAGAGGTGGGTGTCCCGTTTCTTCCTTTGGTTCCTCTGAAAGCTGGGAGTTTGGACGTTTTGTTGTTGTTGTTTTGTTTTCTTTTCTTTTTTTTCCGGAGCTGGGGACCGAACCCAGGGCCTTGCGCTTGCTAGGCAAGTGCTCTACCTCTGAGCTAAATCCCCAACCCCTTTGTTGTTGTTTTTAAGATTTATGTCTTTAGACCAGAACAGGGCATGAGATCCCATTACAGATGGTCGTGAGCCACCATGTGGATGCCGGGCTTGAACTCAGGACCTCTGGAAGAGCAGACTATTCTCTTAACCGCTGAGCCATCTCTCCAGCCTCCGGGAATACCGTCTTGCCTACGCTTTTCTTAAACTGGGCTGGGAACCCAGCAGCAGTGGTCTAACTTCTAGTAAACATTTGAGACAGTGGCTGTGCTGTGTGTTGGAGGGGACAGAACTCTGGTGGAGCAGAAAGGGCGTGGGGTTTGGACATCATGGTGGGACGGGAGGAAGCTTACAGTGAGAGAGGCGGCTTAGAGGAAGCCCACCGTTGAAGACGCTCATCACCACCTCTTTCCTGTCATTCTCTCTCAGCGGGTTCATCGCACCAGGACTGACGCTGTCTCCACATTCTTCGCTCACTGGAAAGCTTCAGCTTACAGTTCTCCATGTGGCGCAGGCCAAGGCATCTGCGTTCTCGCCGGTCCTCTTCATAGCCTTTGACCCATTTTCCGTTAGGGGGAGACACAGAAGGTGGGTCACCTCTTGGATGCGGGAGATTTGCTTTGCTGAAATGAAGCACTCAGATCTTTCTATTACATCATGTCTTCTGAGCTTAAAAAGAAAAAAAAAATCTCCTAAAACAGTCAGGAGAAATGCCTGACAAAGGCAGAAGCCTAGAAGCTTCCTGAAGCCATTGATCAAAAGTAGGAAAGTATGTCACAGATCACATGGTCTCAGACTGTAACTGCCGAGAGACTCCCTAGACGCTAGTGCAGGGAAGACTATCTGAAGGGAGAAGGGCAGTATTCTTACCCTCCTCCTTCTCAGAATGAGCCTGTTTGCTACTCTTGTAGCATTTGCCCTCTAGTCTGTGATTATTATTAAGGGTTGTATAAGATAAATATAACTTTCCCCTTATTTACTGGCTTTTTAAAAAAAAGAATTATTGGGGTTGGGGATTTAGCTCAGTGGTAGAGCGCTTGCCTAGGAAGCGCAAGGCCCTGGGTTCGGTCCCCAGCTCCAAAAAAAACCAAAAAAAAAAAAAAAAAATTATTTATTTACTTCATGTATATCTGCACTGTCTCTGTCTTCAGACACACCAGAAGAGGGCACCAGATCCCATCACAGATGGTTGGGAGCCACCATGTGGCTGCTGGGAACTGAACTCAGGACCTCTGGGAGAGCGGTCAGTGCTCTTAACCACTGAGCCATCTCTCTAGCATTATATTCTTGAAGGATCTTGTTGGCGAGGTCCATGTTATA
The DNA here is from genome assembly GCF_011064425.1 of Rattus rattus. Taxonomy (NCBI): domain Eukaryota; kingdom Metazoa; phylum Chordata; class Mammalia; order Rodentia; family Muridae; genus Rattus; species Rattus rattus. The sequence goes on along the minus strand of NC_046171.1, from coordinate 15,550,866 downwards.
AGGAGCCAAGGGAGACCTTGAGCTACAAAACCAACCAGGAAGTGTGAACAACAAGCCACAGGCCAGGTGCCCCGGGGTGTGAAGCAGATCCTCCCACAGTCTTGATGGGAAACCATGGTCAGACCGACATCTTGATTCCTGAGGTACCCTGGGACGATGCCGTGCTGGATGCTTGGCTGATGAAAATGATGACCTCGCGAGTAAGGATATTCAATGCTGCTATAATTCGGGCAATACCGATGTACAACAATAAGTAGCTGGTATGGCGGTCCAAGCCTGTCACCCCAGAGCTCAGGGGGTGTAGACAGGAGGGTGCTGTAGACTAAACTACCAGTGAACTCAAGAACATCCTAAAACTGTGTCAGAAAAAAAAAGCTTGGGTTGCAACTCACTGGCAGGATGTTTTCCCAGAATGCCCGGGTGGGGTGGGGGTGGGGTGGGGGGCGGATTCAAATCCCCACCACCAATCAACGCTAAAGGAACTCCTCCATTAGCAATGTCTGCGGTACAAACGAGAACCTGAGCTCAGATCCCTGGGTGTGGTAGTGGGTGGCTGAACCCCTTAGCACAGAGGAGGCAGACACGGGTTGCATCCATGGAGCTCGCTAGCCAGTCAGATGAGCCAGCCGGTGAGCTCTGGGTATGCTGCCTCTAATCAAACAAAACTAAGGTAGGTGGACTGTTGCTGGAGGGATGGCTCAATGGTTAAGACCCGGCTCTTCCAGAGAGCCCAGTTAGAACTCCCTGCACCCCCATGGCGGCTCACAACTATATGTAATTCCAGTTAGTCCCGGGAGATTGGACACTCTGCCGTGGCCTCATCAGCTACCAGGCACACACATGGTTCACAGGCATACATGCCGGCAAGTACCCATACACATATAAATAACTTTAAAAACCACATATCAATAAAAATAACTAAGTGGAGACAATAAAGGAAGACACCTGTTGTCAGCCTTCGATTTCACAGGAATGCTTGTGCACCTGCACACATACATGTGCCTATATATATACACGAGAACTTAAAAACAGAACCTAAAGCAAACAGTCCCCTTCCAACTCTCTGTTTTCCATCCCCTCGATGGTGTTTGTTGTCTTTTTTGTTTTGTTTTTTTGTGTGTGTTTTTTAAGATAAAGAGAGGGAGAATATGTTTTGGTGGAGGTGTGGGAAGGGGGGCATCTGCATGGCCCATGCTGAGGGATCCCTTCCCCCAGAGGGACCAGCCACAAAAGAGGAGAGGGGGAGGAGAGGAGAGGAGAGGAGAGGAGTGGAGGAGTAGAGGCCCTCCATCAGCACGTGTTGAGAGAAGAGGGAAGGGAATGGGGAGAGAGGGGGAAGGGGCGAGAGGACAGAGCAGGAACAGGAGTAGGCAGGGAAGAGCAAGAGAGCAGAGGGGACAAGCAGCCTCTTTTATAGTGAGTCAGGCACACCTGGGCGTTGCCAGGTAACTGTGGGGCGGAGCTTAGACAAAATGCTAACAGCAGGTTTCTTCCCTTTGCTGTGTTTGCTCTTAGCTCCCCTCTCACAAGCTCGCCTCAGTAGAAGATGCTTTCTTTCCTCTGGCATTTGTCTCTGTCTAGCAATGAGTGAAAAAAGAAATTCTAAGAAGTTCAGTTTTTGGAGTCAGAGAGAATTGAATTCAGCTCCCAATCCGTCTCCGAAGCAGCTGGGGGAAACTAGATGCGTTACTTAACTTCTCCGAAGTTCACTTGTTTGGTGGGTATAGAAGGACTGCGTGCTGGATTGAGCTGGGTCAGAGCTAACAGCAATGCCAGCACTGCAAACTCCTGCTGGAAGTAACCTCAAAGAAAGCTAACCTTTCACTGTGAAATTTAGCTTCCGGACCGCACAGCTCCACCTACAGGATAATGCCTGCCTGTCTTCTTGTTCACAGCTCCTCCGATTTCACAGCCTTAGGGATCAAAGAAAAGTCACAAGGAAAGATGTGTCCTACCATGTCTTGTCTTCTAGAACTCAACTGTGCAGTTCATAGTTGCAGGATTTCCTTCTCTTAGCCACCAGATCTCCACAGCAAACTTTGGGCATTAGCTCATGGTGAGGGTGGAGGCTTGGCTCAGCGAGAATCCGAGTGGAGGCATCATGTGTCATAATCTTATATATAGAAACACCAAAGGTGCCATTTAAAAGCCATTAGAACTGACAGCTGAGTATAGAAAGTAGCCAGGTATAAAATCACACCCCGCTACAGCAGTGGTTTTGCCAGTATTCCCGTGTAATAGTGAATTATCTGAAAAAAGAATCAAGAATGCAAACCTCTTACTGTAGGCACAAGGAAAACAAGTGCCTGGGAATATATTTAGCCAAAGAAGCGAGACAATTCATGCAGACATACACAGATGTATACACCTACAAACATTCACACTTACATATGCATATACATACACACATACACATATATATGCAAATATGTATATACACATACACATACTTGCACACACATACATATACACAGAGACATGCACACCCACATATACATACATATATATGCAAATATCTATATACATATACACATATATACATACATGCACATACATACACACAGAGACATACACACCCACATATACTATATGTATATATAAGTAAATATGTATATATACACATACATACACATAGACCTATACAAACATACACACACATCCATATACATACACACCAATTGAAAGACATTTTGTTTTGTAGAATTAATCATATTAAAATGTTCCCTGAGCTGCAGATTTGGCGAGATAAATTCTCCACAGAAGTAGGAATAACAGTTGTAATCTTTATGGGGATAAAAAGCCAGTCACATGGCTCATGACATAATGGACGGCGTTAGAATCCCCTGTCCTGAGAACATGTTACAAAGTCATAGCAATCATAACAGAGTAGTATCACAATAAAAAAGACCCAGATTAGTGGGACAGAAGAGAAGACAAGGACATGTTCTCTTCTACAACCGAGAGCATTTCCTTTTTTCTTTTTTGAGACAGGCTCTCATGGAGCTCAGAGTGAGTTTGAACTCACTCGGCAGCCGAGGCTAGCCTTGAACACCTGCTCCTCCTGCCTCTGCCTCCCAAGTGTTGTGGGTGTCACCGTACCTGCGTGTCAGCTGATTTTTGGTGAAGGTGCTAAGGGACTCTGGGGAAAGGACAGCTTTCTTCGTTTAGGTTTAGGAATGTGTATGTTCTCTGGGTTTATAATTCAGTTCCCGTACTGTGTTGCTTCAGTGGTTCTGTTTTCCTCTGATAAAGGATGGTTCGCATCGCTCCTTCCTGTTTTGAAAGTATTTATTTTATAACAAAGACTTTATTGTGTAAGTATGTGTAAATGTTTTGTTAACATTTAATAATTATTCACAATAATGGGTTTCATTATGGTGATATATGACGAATATATATAGGACAAATATATATGTCAAATATATATGCAAATACATATATGGCATATATGCACACACACACACACACACACACACACACACACATATATATATATATATATATATATATATATACACACACACATATATATATTCCCGACTCTGGTCTCCTTCCTCCTGCCAGCCTTCTTCCTGTCCCTAACTAGTCCCCCCTCTACTCTCATGTCACCCTTTCTTCACCTTCTTACAACTCAGTGAGTCGCACTGTTTCCAGAACATGGGTCAGGAACATCTCCCTCTCCCAGCAACACTGACTGCCCCCAGAGCCTCCGGGAGGGTGAGCCTTGGGAATCCCTGCCAATACTAGGTTTTACTATAGTATCACTCTTACTGGTCAGCCACACTGTCTTCCTCTGTACCTCTCTCCTGTGGCTGGATGGACCCTTTTCTCCCCACAAATAGCCCCTCCTCTGTCTTGTCATAGAGGTATGTAGAGATAAATCTAGATATAAAAATGATGAACTTTCCTTTTTTTTTTAAATTTTTTATTCCCCTTCCCCTCCTTTCTCTTTTTTAAAAGACTTATTTATTTATATATGAGTACACTGTAGCTGTCTTCAGACACACCAGAAGAGGGCATCGGAACCCACTACAGATGGTTGTGAGCCACCATGTGGTTGCTGGGATTTGAACTCAGGACCTCTGGAAGAGCAGTCAGTGCTCTTAACCGCTGAGCCATATCACCAGCCCCTGGGTTTTGTCTTTTTTATACTCTCATTACCCTCTCTAGTACCCCTGCCCTTTCCTTTAGACTTCTTCCTCCACCTCGTAAAAACCCCCTCTACTTGCACAGTGTGTGTGTGTGTGTGTGCGCGCGCGCGCTTGCGCTTGAATCTAGATTCTGCACATGAGAGAAAATACTCTTTACTGTACTTAACATGACGTTCTCCAGCCCCATTACTTTCTTGCAACTGGCAGGATTTCATTCTTCTGTACTTCCCTGGTGGGTGGGTGTCACAGTTTCTTCCATTCACCCAATGGAGCTCTACTCTAGCATGTGTTCAATAACTAGTAATACACGGACACGGACACACATACGGACACGCGCGCGCGCGCGCACACACACACGGACACACGCATGCACATGGACACATGCATACACACAGAAAGGAGGAAGAGGAGGAGGAGGACAACGACGACGACGACTAGGGTAAGAAAATGGATTCTTGGGGTTGGGGATTTAGCTCAGTGGTGAGCGCTTGCCTAGGAAGTGCAAGGCCCTGGGTTCGGTCCCCAGCTCCGAAAAAAAAGAAAAAAAAAAAAAAAAAGAAAATGGATTCTTGATCATCGTTGGTGAAAATGTAAATTAGTACAGAGGTGGTACATAACAGAAGGGTGTTCCTCAAAAGATTAAGAACGAAAATATTGTACGGACCAGTAATCCCTTCGGCACATCCAAGTACAGAAGGACATTCGGATATGAAATCAAAAACAGTTCTCCTAGGAACTGGAGGCAGAAGGCGAGCTTAGACCAGGAGCTAAGCAGAAGGGCAGGTCAGCAGATTCCTCTTTACAACGATGCATTCCCGTAACCCAGCACTAGGGGGCAGGACAATTCCGAGTCCAGAGCCAGTGTGAGCCACTTGGGAAGACCGTTCCTTTTTATCTGTCTGTCTGTCTGTCAGCCTGCCCGCCTATTTATTTACATACTCACTTTACATCCCACATCCCGATAGCAGCCCCCTCCCTCCCTCCTGTCCTCTCACTCCCAGCCTCAGATCCCTCTTCCCATGACCCTCTCTCCCCACCTTGGAGAAGGGGAAGGCCCCCTTGGGTACCACCCCGCCCTGGGACAGCAAGTCGCAACAGGACTAAGCACATCCTGGAAACCCTACCTTAACCAAAACTAAAACAACAAACAAAATCCCAGGGTAAAGACAGGAGGGAGACATCCTCGTGTGCTGTCTGAGGCACAGTGACTTTGAATGGAAGCTATATGCTGAGGACGTCAAAAAGCCAGAACAAAGAAGTAGGATTTTTTTTTTTAACCGTGAGAAATAACTGATGGAGAGGATGTTTAACCTGATTAAAAATTTATTGGGGTTGGGGATTTAGCTCAGTGGTAGAGCGCTTGCCTAGCAAGCGCAAGGCCCTGGGTTCGGTCCCCAGCTCCGAAAAAAAGAAAAAAAAATTTACATAAAACCACATGTATCCAAGCAGCACTTGCCACACTGTTAACGTGTACCTTATTTCGTATCTGTTACAGTTCATTTAAAAAAAAAAAACACTGGTGGGGGGCGGGGGAGGAGGTTGCAAAAAAAAAAGTTTAAAAAGGAAACAGTGTGTATTAAAATGTTTTCAGTGATGCATGAGGTTAAAGTTACCTACTTCTCTCTCTCTCCTTAAATTATGACATATTTAAACATTTGGAAAGTGAAGAAATTGTGTACCCCAATTGTATGCACACCACCTATACTTAATATTTATATATGTTATAATATATTATATACCTTATATATTATGTATTTTATATGTATTTTATATGAGTGGTATTTAATGTGCAGATAAAGCTCTACTCGCTATACTTTTTTCTAAAGAGATTGTTCCTATGCCACGGTGTTGTATTAATTATTAACGCTACTCAAATCGCCCCCGCCCAGGGCTGCATGCATTCCTCGCCACCCGCCAAAATGCTCTGCTTTATTTTTAATATTCCCTAAGCAGTGCAATGGTTAGGCCACTCCCAAACTCCCATGTCGCTAACACCTCCCCTCCGATACTCCCGAATTATTACTTACTAAAGTCTATATTCCATCTCTGCTACCCCAGACCCAGTCAGGGGAGGGGCCCCTGGGTCCGCTCTTTCCAGGCCCTTTCATCGCTTCTCCAGCTCTTAGACCTGATCTTTCTGCTTCCTCAGCATGGTGATTCTCAATCTTTCTTCTTCCCTGGGTTCCCTTGCCCGGGTAGTCTAAAGTCCTGCCTCTCTCTCCCTGCCCAGCAACTTGCTCCCAGCAACTTTTATTCACCAATCAAAGCCAACTGGGGGCAGGGACCCTCAGCGTCTTACAGGCAGACGTGACGTTTGGGAACCCAAAACATCATATAAGCGATAAACCATTTCCACAACACCACGGTATTGTGTGACCCCCCCCGTTTTAAAAAGATTTATTACTTATAATTGATTATTTAGTCCTTCTGCGACTTGATGTCCCAGGAGGGGGTGGTACCCAAGGAGGTGTCCCCTTCTCCAAGGGGAGGGGGTAAGGGGAAGAGGGATTTGTGAGGGTGGGACTGGGAGGAGAGAAGGGGGGGGAGCTGCGATCAAGATGTAAAGTGAATAAATAATAAATTGTATTTATTTATTATAACTTTATATATTTATTATGTGTTTGTATTACACACATAAATGTGCACGGGTTAGGGTATGTAAGTGCAGGTGCCCTTGAAGGCCAGAAGATGATGTCAGACTCTGGAGCTGGAGTTGGAGTTACAGGGTGTTGCGTGTCATGGGGCGGGGATTCTGGGGAGCTGAACTCTGGTCCTTTGGGTTTTTGTTTGTTTGTTTTTAGACTTTTTATTTATTTATTTATTATATATAAGTATACTGTAGCGTCTTCAGACACCCCCCAAAGAAGAGAGCATCAGATCTCATTACAGATGGTTGTGAGCCATGGTTGCTGGGTTTTGAACTCAGGACCCCTGGAAGAGCAGTGCTCTTAAACCACTGAGCCATCTCTCCAGCCCACTCTGCTCCTTTGTAAAAGCAGCCCGCAATCTTATCTGTGGTGTGGTTTGAATGAAAATGGTCTCCACAGGCTCACAGGGACACTTAGTAGGAAGTCCAGTCTTGGAGTGGGTGTGACCTTGTGAGAGTAGGCGTGGCCTTGATAGAGTGGGTGTGGCCTTGATGGAGGAACTTTATCACTGGGGATGGGCTTTGAGGTTTCAAATGCTCAAGCCACACCCAGTGTCACTCTCTCCTCCTGCTGCTGGAGTGAGCATGCAGAGGTAGAACCCTCAGCTCCTTTTCCAGCACCATGTCTGCCTGCTGGCTACCATGCTTCCTGCTATAACAATAACAGAATAAACCTCTGGGCTGTAAGCCAGCCCCAGTTAAATGCTTTCCTTTATAAGAGTTCCTGTGGTCATTCACAGCAATGAAACCCTAACTAAGACACTATCTCCCCAGCCTTGTGTTTATGCTTTTTGTTTATTTATTTATTTATTTATTTATTTATTAAATACTTGATTTTGCTGTGTAGCCCAGGCTACTCCCAAAGTTGCAACCCTCCTGCCTCAACCTCCACGGACCTTACACCACCAGACCGGGCTCTGTGTATATTTTTTACAGTTTTGTAGCATGAACATGAATATGTAGCTGTGTAACTATTATCATTGATTATAACATTACTGAGCCTTAATGTGTACTTTAAAATACCACACTTACCAACTTGCCAGTTTCTTCCCTTGCACGACAAATGCGTACGAGCCCATTAAATATTTTAAAACGCTTGACGCTTTTATGTGGACAACGCACAATTTATGCACTAGCACAGTGGTTTTCAATCTTCTTAACGCTGTGAACCTCATGTTGTGATGGCCTCAACCACCAGATAGTTTCGTTGCTACATCATCAGGTACTTTTGCTGCTGTTATGAATCATAATGTAAATATTTGGCATGCAGAATATCTGGTATGGGACCCCCAAAGGAGTACTGATCCACATGTTGAGAACCGCTGAACTACCTCAGGTCAGTGGGGATTTTGATTGTCTGGGCTTTTGCTACAAAGTATCATTAATGACTTTCGCTTTCTGGATCTTACAACTGAGCGCCTCTTCTTCCCAGGACAACCTTGTGAAGTTAGTTCTCTCCTTCCACTTTTACCTGGGTTGTGGAGATCAATCAGGTCATTCGGGTTTTGCAATGAGCACTTTTACCCTCTGAGCCATTTTGCTGCCCCAAGCAAAGGGGTTTTTGGACAAAACTCTGGATATAAAGTGTCTGGATTTTACAGTCCACGTGTCTTCATCTTCTCCTGATGCTGCTAAATGACTCAAGCCATGGCTCCAATACGTGTTCAAAATTTAATATGATTGTCTCATACTGCTCTGTTTGGGAATGTTTTACCTTTCCAGTCTTTTGATTGGAAACTATAGTTTCCAATTTTATGCATTTATGGTTTGTTATGGTTCATGGGTGTGTGAATTCTTCATGAGTCTTCTTTGTTTGTTTTATTTTATTCTGATTTGTTTTGTTTTTAATTTTTTATTAATTTTTATCTATGAGTACACTGTAGGTGTCTTCAGACCCACCAGAAGAGGGCATCAGATCCCATTACAGATGGTTGTGAGCCACCATGCGGTTACTGGGATTTGAACTCAGGATCTCTGGAGAGCACTCAGTGCTCTTAACATCTCTCCAGTCTTTATTTGATTTTTTTTTTTAATGTGTCTGTTTTCTAAAGAGAGAGAAAAGGAAGTTTGATGGGGGGGGTCTGGTAGATAAGAGAGAGGAAGTTGTGATCAGAATATACTGTATAAATTTTTTATTTATAAAAACACAAGACTTTTTTTTTTTTTTTTTTTTTTTTTTGAGAGACAGGGTTTCTCTGTGAATCTAGGCTAATCTGGGATAAGACCAGGCTGGCCTCAAACTCACCGAAATCCACCTGCTTCTGCCTCCTGAGTGCTGGGATTAAAGGTGTGCCACACCCCCTCCTGGCTAGAAAACAATTTAAGAAAACAAAACTCAATGTGATTAGATTGTTCTGATAACCGGACACATTCACTGGCATCTGTCATTTTTAAATTAGTCATTTCCTGGTCTCTCAGGTAGGGATGCTCCCTCCACCCCCTCAGGTGTTCCTGCATGCATAATGCCTTTGTGCATCTTTTGTTGTTTAAAATGCCGCATTCCCGGGGCTCCACCACGTGGGTCTGGGAGATTAAACTCAGGTTGTCAGGCTTAGCAGCAAGCCCCTTCACCCTCTGAGCCATCTCACCGGCCCTTCTGTTTTTTAAACCGTATTCTTCTTTATACATTCTGCATATTAGATGCAAGTTTTAAATATTCATGTAATCAGGTCCCCAAGGGATCTATGCAATCAGCTCTCTCCCTTTTGAGTTTTTGTTTTTTCCAGAGTCTTATGTAAGCATTCTCTCCTTAGCTCAAGGTCATTGAGGTAGTCTGGGCTTTTGTTTGTTTGTTTTTGCTGGTTTTGTTTTTTGTTTTTTTTTTTCCTCTAAAACCTTGTCTTTGGTTGAGTCCCGGTGGGCCTAGATCTCTGTCTGTCCCTGACTTCAAGCCCTGCTTGTATGTGTGTATGTATGGGTGTGTATGTGTGTGTATGTATGTGTGTGTGTATGTGTGTGTGTGTATGTATGTATGTATGTATGTGTGTATGTATGTATGTCTGTGTGTATGTGTGTGTATGTGTGTATGTGTGTGGTGTGTGTGTGTGTATGTGGTGTGTGTATATGTGTGTGTGTATGTGAGTGTGGTGTGTGTGTATGTGTGTGTATGTGTGTATGTATGTGTGTGTGCGTACAGTGCAGTTATAGGTGGATGACACCAAACCTAGATTTTCTAACCACTTTAGGACTTGCGTTTTATTCTTGAATTTTAATTGGGAATGTACATGGGCTACTCCATGAAGCTAGTCTGTCATATTCCCTGGGGTGGGCAATGTGTCCTGTCACTGTTTAAGCTCTGTAAATCCTTATTGTGCCTCTGGCTTTATTATTACCACATTGGTTCATGCCATTTCAATCTCGTTGGCTTCATAACAAGTTGTATTTGGCTTATTCTTTATTTCTTCGAGACAGGGTCTCACAGTGTAGTCTAGGCTAGCTCAGAACTCACTAGGTAGCCCAGGTTAGCCCGTCTTCTGTCTCAACTGTCCAGGGCTGAGATTTCATCTGTGAACAACCAGAATGAATGTATTCCTTATTGTTTTCTATGAATTTTAAGATCGGCCTGTCAGAGAGAAACCATGGGGATTTGTTTGTAATTGTGTTAAGTGGGGAGATTGCTCTGGGAGTGAACTGACATTGTTAACACAGCAATCCTGACTGGTTTATATGCTGGATGCTCCATCTATGCACGTTTGTACATGTTTGCTTGCTTGGATTTTTAAATCTCCCACCTGGTTGTGTGTGTGTGTGTGTGTGTGTATGTGTGTGTGGTATGTGTGTGTGTGTGTATGTGTGTGGTGTGTGTGGTATGTGGGTGTGTTATATGTATGGTATGTATGTGGTGTGTGTGTGTGTTATATGTGTGGTATGTGTGTATTATGTGTGTGTGTATGTGTGTGTATGTGTGTATGTATGTGTGTATGTGTGTATATGTGTACGTGTGTGTGTGTGTGTGGTGTGTGTGGTATGTAGGTATGCTTTATGTATTGTATGTATGTGGTGTGTGTGTGTTGTGTGTGGTATGTGTGTGTGTGTGTGTGTTATGTGTGTGTGTATGTGTGTGTGTATGTGTGTGTGTGTATGTGTGTATATGTGTATGTGTATGTGTATGCGTGTGTGTGTGTGTGTGTGTGTGTGAGAGAGAGAGAGAGAGAGAGAGAGAGAGAGAGAGAGAGAGATTTCCAGGACAGCCAGGGCTACACAGAGAAACTCTATCTCAAAAGTGAATGAATGAATTAATGAATGAATAAGTAAATTAAAAAATTAAAAATGTTATTCACAGGGCCAGGCAGAAGTCCTTGGTCTGTGCGGCTGCCAAGGACTATGGTGATGTTTATGGCCCGTGCTGTGACAGAGGGCTGTGTTGATGTTGTGGTCTGTACCTGCACTGGAGACCATGCCTAGGTCTGTGTCATGCGCTGGTGCTGGAGACCATGTGGAAGTCGGTGATCATGTTCCCGCTGACTCTGAAGGGCAGGGAAGCTACCTTTGCCGTGGTTCAGATGACTGTGGACTCAGCTGAGGAAGGGGGACGTAGAAACTTCCGTGACAATCCCTACCCTACCCCTCCTTTAAAAAAAGCAACAGTCTAGACAGAAAGCCATCAGAGAGAACTCACAGAAAGTGTGATAAGGACTCTGAAACTCTCCACGATGAATGGCTTCTGGTGGGGTTGCGGACCAGGAAGGACCAGTTTTCTTTAAGGGACTGGCCGCCAGGGAGTCTGACCATGTACCAGAGAGTATATGGGGAATATGAATTGGACTTACTTTTTCTTCTCTGGGGGGGGTGATGTCACAAGGGTTGGGGGACAGACCTGGGAGGACTGGGAATGATCATGATCAAGGTACATGATGTGAAATATCTAAACAGTCGGTGAAAATATTGTGTTGGAAAAAAAGAAGAAGAACGTTTTGACAGGAATATGGGTGCGATTGGAAGTAATGATAAACAAATTAACAAATCATCTTCCAGAAAGACAAAAATGTTAATGTAGAAATGTTGTTAGAAAACAATTTATCTAAAAATATCGTCCTACCTTCCAAAACTATAGAGTCTCTTGGGAGGGGGATGAATCTGGAACTTGCTTTAAAATTCTTCATTACTGAACTGTCTTTGGGTTAATTGTTTCTTTCTTTTTTTTTTTTTTTTTTTTTTTTTCCGGGGCTGGGGACCGAACCCAGGGCCTTGCCCCCGATAGGCAAGTGCTCTACCGCTGAGCTAAATCCCCAACCCCTGGGTTAATTGTTATATTTAATCTTCAGTGTTGTATAAGAGAGGGTCTAAGATTTTTCCCCGGCTGGTTACCCAGTCACTTCAGCAACGTCCTTTGATTGATTTCTCTTTTGTAGACTTAGAGTTTTCAAAACCTACTTTAATAAGGGTTCATAAACCCTTCAAACCCCTTTGTAGCCCACTGTCCAAAGGTAGGGGAGAAAAGATGGTAAGTAGGACAAGGGGATGTGGGCCTGTTTAGAAGTAGTTCCTTGGAGTAATTCCAATCTCCATTTGTCAGGATACCAGTGGTCCAGTTCAGTAGTGTCAGGATACCAACAGTCCAGTTCAAAACTGTCACCAAACTTGAATCAGCATCAGAGGCATGATCCAGCAGAAACAGCCAGGCTTCCACCAAATAGGCACGGGTCAGCAGGAAAGACCAGAACCAGCCAGGGTTGCCAGGAGAAGTTCTCTGCTGTGCCTCTTAATGAAGTGAAGATGACAGAACAAAAAAAAAAAAAAAAGGGGGGGGGTGGGGGATTTAGCTCAGTGGTAGAGCGCTTGCCTAGCAAGCGCAAGGCCCTGGGTTCGGTCCCCAGCTCCGAAAAAAAGAAAAAAGAAAAAAAAAGAAAAGTATTCCAAGGCTAATTATGCAAGGGCCCCATCACTGTGTGTTGAGTCCTATTTATACACTCTCCAAACATCACGTATCCTCTTGGGGTCTTGCTTCAGCAAAACATTATGTGAATCTGGATCACAGAACCAGAAATTCCCACTTCAATCTTTCTTTCCTTTGACAGCTTGAAATGACTTTTATGCTAAATTCTCTTTGAATTAAGGTCCTTTCTAGGCCCCCCCCATTTTTTTTTTTAATTCTCCACTCTGCTTCTCACGCCTTGTTTGTCACTGAAGTTTAATCATAGGTGTAAGTCTCCACTTTGCTGGTTTGAGGTTAACAATAACTGCTTTTTCTGTGGCAGAGTATGGCATGGTGGCATTCAGTGTCAAGTGACAGTGGCTCACCAAACACTTAGCAGGTGCTTGGCAAAAGTGATGAGATGTCGTTGTTCAGACAAGCTCCTGCTGCAGGTTCCAAGTGTCCAAGGTCAGAATGGAGATTAAATGCCTGCTAACTGAATGGCTCCAGATGGGCCAGCTCTTCCGAAAACCCAGAGTCCAGGCTGAGTGAGCTGAACTAGGAATTGAGCTGGCTTTTGCTTTGACCATTACAGGAAAGAAACACAAGGCTGGGGTATAGTGTAGTGTTACAGTGCTTGCCTAGTACATCTGGAGTGGTGTCCCCAGAGCTGTAAGGGTCTGCTTTATTTTAATGTCCATAGTCTTGTACTGTTCATGCAGGAATACTTTGATTTACTCCTGCCCAGTGGGAGCCCTTGCCCTATTTCATAAAATGGAGGCTGCTTCATTTTCATGTATCTCTGGCTAACAAAGGCCATTAGAACTGTAACCGACCCAGTAGTAAGTTTTACTTTTGACAAAACCCGTGTTTTATTGTCACGACCGCCCTTATCAGTCTGTCTTATTACTCCTGCCTCATAAGGGTTTTTGGGAGGGCTAATGGGTGCTCCCGTTCCATTCTTAGGATAAATTAACACATGGCCCCTGCTTCCTTTGAAATTACACCTGGCATAGCTTAATTTACAACAGACGCTTGTACTCTTGTGTTTACTGCAGCATTGGCCAGACACCAGATCAACTGCAGTGCCTGTCACGATGATCAAAGCTGATGTACCTGTAAGCTGCGCAGAGGATCCTGTCCCTTGTCACAGCGTAGATGGAACTCGACAATGCGTTAAGCGAAATAAGGCGCGTGAAGAAAAAACCCGGCATACACTCATGGAGGGCTTCTGAAAAGTCTTTGTTCACCGTTACTGGAGGCTGGGGGGAGGTAAGGGGCGGAGGGATGGGTACTACTCAGTTATAGCCTGAAGAGCAAGAAGTTGTGTGTGGTATTTCCCAGGAGGGTGTCGAGGGGAGCAGCGTGTATCTAAACAAACAAAAAAAATGAACGAACAAAAAAGGTTTTGAATGTTTTCGCCACAGAAAAATGACAAGTGTTTGAAGGTTTTTTTTGTTTTTTTGTTTTTTTGTTTTTTTTTTCCAGAGCTGGGGACCGAACCCAGGGCCTTGCGCTTGCTAGGCAAGTGCTCTACCACTGAGCTAAATCCCCAACCCCGGTTTTGATGGTTTTGATTTAAGCACTAGACGATGAACAAATGTACCCCAATTCCACGTGGTAGTCTGTTGAACCCAGGGCTGTCCGTATGCAAGACAAGCGCTCTCCCACTGAGCCACACCCCCATCGACGTGGACTGGGTTTACTGTTGTTATATAATCTTATATCAGTTAAAAGTTTCATTTAGTAGTCAGAGCGCGGGGGCCGGCCGTGAGGAGCGCTGGAGCTGCCGGTGGGGAACATGTTGGAGTCCGAGCTGGGGAGAAAGTGGGACGGGTGCATGGCCGATGCGGTACTGAAGCTAGGTACTGGTTTTGGATTAGGAATTGTTTTCTTGAATTGGGGATTTGGCTCAGTGGTAGAGCGCTTGCCTAGCAAGCGCAAGGCCCTGGGTTCGGTCCCCAGCTCCGGGGGAAAAAAAAAAAAGAAAGGAATTGTTTTCTCTCTCACCTTCTTCAAGAGAAGAATGTGGCCATTAGCCTTTGGTTCTGGCGTGGGATTGGCGCTGGCCTACTCCAACTGTCAGCATGACTTTTAGGCTCCATATTTTTTTCTACACGGAAAATATGTCAGAGAGCAGTGACTTATGCTGAGGACATCCCAGCGGGAGGAAAGAGAAACCGTGTTTATTCCTCAGGAATACTGAAGTGCCCTGGAGTGCACTGACGTCCTGTGACAGTGCCATCAACTCCAGCCACTGTTTATGTGTTTGAAACCGAGTCTGTTGCTTTTGTATCATCTCTTTGGAAATTGTAAGGAGGTCTTAAATAAATGAAAAACAGGGGAAAAAATTCATTTAGTGAATTTTAAAAAAGCCAACACTGTATAGAGGTCAGGAGACAGCTGACGTGAGTGCCTTATTCTGTAATGATAATGTCTAAGCGGCAGCCATGCATCTTCTGTGTTCTCCAGTGAGGTCCTGGCAGGTTAATGTCTGCGTGTTCTGGCCTTTTCTGCTTGGAAGATCAAATTGTGGTTCACAAGGCAGGGAAACTCTCCTTTAAAGCACAACCTAGTCTGTTCCCAAACTTGTGATCTTGCTTCACCTTCTTCTAAAGTTTGTATGTATGTATGTATGTATGTATGTATGTATGTATGTATGTACACTGTCACTGTCTTCAGACACACCAGAAGAGGTCATCAGATCCTATTACAGATGGTTGTGAGCCACCATGTGGTTGCTGGGATTTGAACTCAGGACCTCTGGAAGGGCAGTCAGTGCTCTAACCACTGAGCCATCTCTCCAGCCCTGCTTCATCTTCTTGATTCCAGTGTTCACCCATGGCAACTAGGAGAGGGGCCCGTGTTCACCCAGGCTGAGGAGTGAACTCAGGGCCAGTGGCCGTGATCCTTTGATCATGATCCTTTGTGGTGCTTTGCTGACAGAAACCTGCCTTATCTATCGATGTATTCTCAAGTCATTCTAAGACACAGAAAACACCACCACCACCAATTACTGACTGGCCAGTCATGGGGTGTTCCATGTTATATCCAGCTGACATATACTAACCATTAAAGAGAACGATCTCGAATCTCAGCCTGAGGTGCAGGTCTGCAATCTCTACACAGATCCATGCTGTCCCAGGGAGGTGGCTAGCGGGCTTTGCAGATGAATGCCAGCCATCTCAAGCTTGCTCTGAGGAGTTTCGGTTTGTTTTTGTTTTTGTTTTGCTTACAGTTAATAAAGTATATAACTGTCCTTCCTTCTGTCTAACTCTGGGCCAACCACTTTGCCCAGACTTGTGAGGGACACAGAGGTAACCATACATACAGGATGAAAGGGAGACAGAGCACTTTAGGGCTTGCCATGGGAGGTGAAGATACTTGTCCACATGTCCAAGAGGACGAGGAAGGCCAAACAGACAAAAAGCCCTAGCTTCCGAAGGGACAAAGCCCAGACTGGTATAGAAGGTGTTGTTGCTTCAAAGGGTTCTTAGGATCCAAATACAGCCTGTCTCGGGTCCAGAGCCTTGCACCCCAATTAGGGCAGCAGCTGCTGGTGTCCTGTTACTTGAGACAGCTTTGGAAGCTGTGACTAGGGTTAAGACATGTCAGTAGAATGGGAGACCATGGCTGTTAAGGCTGCCTATTACCTCATAGCAGGAGTGGTTGTCTGAGCACCACTGTAGATAGTAGTCAGTGAGCTCAGCCACTGAGAGGCTCTCCTAGAGAGTGGGGAGGGGATTGCCTGGAGAAACGGCTCAGCCATTATCTGAGCACTTGGTGCTCTTACGGAGGGCCTAGGTCCCAGTACCCACACCAGACAGCTCACGACTGCCGACTCCAACTTCAGGGGGATCTGACGCCTTCTTCTGACTTCTCTGGCTGGGCACCTGTGCTCGAGTATTACACAGACAGACAAGTAGGCAAGCACAAATACACATAAAAATAAAAATGTCATTGTGCATATGTATAGGTTGATGTCTTTATGCAGGAAGGTAGGTACGGGATAGCCTGAGGCCTGTCATTGGACGAGAAGGAAGGATGGGCAGGAGAAAAGTTTTAGGAGGAGGAGTGAGGAGGAGGATTCTTCTCTGCGCATAGATATAGGTTATTATGAATATTTTAAAGGGACGGGTGTGTACGGGACTTTGTGCTGTCTAGATGGGCAAATTATACCTTATCAATTGGGTCAGAGGTTATTGTGTGGTGTGCTCTTTCCTGTGGTGACTTCATTGAGTTCAAGAGAAAGTATTTTGGGGGCTGGAGAGATGGCTTAGCGGTTAAGAGCACTGACTGCTCTTCCAGAGGTCCTGAGTTCAAATCCCAGCAACCACATGGTGGCTCACAACCATCTGTAATGAGATCTGATGCCCTCTTCTGGTGTGTCTGAAGACAGCTACAGTGTACTTATATGAATAAATAAAGCCTTAAAAAAAAAAAAGATTGAAAGAGAAGGTGTTTTGGTGAGACGCACCAAGCACGCCACGGAATTGGGATGTGTGTGTCTGGCGTGGAAACGACCCTCCAAGGGAACCGTGAATGAAAGCAAGGCAGCACGCTGGAACGGCTCACGGACGGCCCGGGTTAGAGGGAGCCCAGGAGAGAAAGCTCAGAGCAGAACCGGTTGTGCTATTTTTTATTTTTACCGCAACACATACGCATTTGTGTCTGTGGTGGGTACATGAACATGTGTGCATGTGTCAAATCCCCTGGAGCTGGAGTTCCAGGTGGTTATGAGCTGCCCAATATGGATGCTGCGAACCCAAAGTGGGTCCTCTGCCAGAACACTAACTAATACTGAAGTGGAAACTTTAGTGGTTCTTTGGACAGTCAGTCACGTTGGATGGGGTTTTGCTGGGACAAACACACACGGAGTGTTTTCCTGAAGTGGACACATCAAAGACTAAGGCAGACTGGTGAAGGAACGTTTCACTAAAGCAGACACAGGAGAGTGGATCTTCTGCTAAAGCAAACACGTGAAAGGACACGTGATGGATTCCTTGCTAACGACACACATGTATTGGTCCGCCTTACATTGCGCAGTTGAGCTGCATTTGTTAGGACACGGAGGACATGGGCTGACTGGATGCACATGCTAGGGCAAGACCAGTGCTGAGGCAAAGCGGGTGGAGGACAGGTGATGTTTGGAGGGTATAACTAGGACTTGACAGAGTGACAGAGAGAGCATTGGCTTGCTGGTACAGCTAGCTGTGTAACCCTTGTGGGTCTCGAGTCTTTGCTGATGATCTTCCGCTTCGCTGAGGGGGACACAGCCTGAGAACTTTCCCTGGTGTCCCTCCACACCCCCATGCTGACTTGAGCCAAGGCTGAGGCCTGGTTGTCTCTGCCAGGTAATGCCACCGCTGCTGATTCAAGTTTGCTATCCCAACTCTACCCAACTGGACTACTGGTGTATTTGTGGAGTATTTGTGAGTGGACCTGAAAGGTAGAAGTTTTAAGGTTGCTCCCCTAGACAAAAGTTTAGAGCAGAAGAAAGAAACTGGTTGGGCCCTGGAACTGCAATTACACCAGTGTTCGGCAACTCTCTCCCAGGAACTAACTGACCATAAAGTTAGATTAAAATCTTAAAGAACAATCTTGAGAAACAGGAAGCTTCTCCCAGGAACTAGCTGACCATAAAGTTAAACAATCTTGAGAAACAGGAAGCTCCTCCTTGTGATTTTTCACTGGTATTCTCGACATTTTCCAATAATGCCCTCCCTACCCCCTTGGGTTGTGGTTTCTTCCTTTAAATTCCCCTTCTCTTAGCTACTGTTCGTCGAATTCCTCTGCTCCTGTGTGGGATACAAGTCTCAACCCCAGTGCACCGGTTCCTATCAATAAACCTCATGTTTTTACAGCAAGGACAGTCTTACGTGAGTTCTTGGGGGGGTTGCGTCATCCCGAGATATGAGCGAGGGTCTCCCTGCTCCGGGGGTCTTTCAGACCGAGCTGCAACTGCTGACCTGTGAACTGAACTGCCGATTTCCAGACAACACAGACAGGAGTTGCTAAGCAGGTCCACTGCTCCCCCTGCCCACCAATCCTTTCAACTACCTCTGGTAGGTGGTAGGCTAAAAGGGAGGTTAAAACGTTTAAGAACCACCATTAAAAATAAGGGTTTGAGGGTTGGGGATTTAGCTCAGTGGTAGAGTGCTTGCCTAGCAAGCGCAAGGCCCTGGGTTCGGTCCCCAGCTCCGGAAAAAAAAAAAATAAAATAAAATAAGGGTTTGAGGGCTGGAGAGATGGCTCAGCTGTTAAGAGCACTGACTGTTCTTCCAGAGGCTCTGAGTTCAATTCCCAGCAACCACATGGTGGCTCACAACCATCTGTAATGGGATCCAATGCTCCCTTCTGGTTGTCTGAAGACTCGACCAGCAACAGCGTACCAACATATATAAAATAAATAAATCTTTTTAAAAAAAATAACGTTTGAAAAACTTAAAGTTACAATATACTCTTCATCTCTAAGCCACGTCTTCAGCCCCAAAATGAGGGGGGTGGGGACGAAGGAAGCAGGTGACCTTGTGTCGGGGTGCTGGGCTGGATGAGGAACGCTGCTGCGTCACAGGGCACCACACCTCTCCCTGCTGCACCCTGAGCATGCTGGCTCAGAACTGCCTGGACAGAGGAGGTGTACGGCTTTGGCTTTTGCAGTACCGGGGTCAGCCACACTAGGTGAGCATTCTGCCACCCAGCTGCCCCCTCAGCGGGAGTACTGACAGGCTACATTACAGCCACACCTGTCAGGGCAGGTTATTCCGAACGTCTTCAAGGTTGGGGACAAAAAACAAAACAAAACCAACCCCCCACTCCCCCAAACCAAGTTTAGCAGAACAGATGTAGGGAACCAGAATAGAGAAAACAAGTAAAAAACCAAGAAAACAAAATAAAACAAATACGCATGCAAAATGGATTTTGAGGTTTGGAGAGGAGCGGGCAGGGATGCTGGCTTCCTTCCGGGCAATTATCTTTGTAGCAGCTAAGGCTGTGTTTCATACTTGAAACAGTATCCACTGACCGGGGCGGCGGCTGCTGCTGCTGCTGCTCTAGGTACTATGACATTAATGACCAAAAATTTCAAACTCTTCCCTCAGGGATTGAGAATCCTACAGGCGATTTCCCAAACCAGATGTCCAAAGCACACAGGGAAGTCACAAATGTCAGCTGCTTTTGAAAGTGACCCATCCCCCGCTCTGTTGGGGGGGCGGGGGTGGGGGAAAACACAAGCTCAGTGACGTCAGGACCCAACCAGATGAGCAGCGGTTAAGTTAGGGTTTGCTGTTGTCAGTAGCAGAGTCTGTACACTAGGTGGCGCTCAGAGGCAAGCCTGAAGCCAAGAGAGATCGTGAAATCATCTCTGACTTGCAGGGTACTGAAGGATAAAATGGAACATTCTCGGAAGAGTTCACAGTGGGGCTGTGTTGGAAACACGACGGCGGAGAAATTTAAAGTCACAATAATGAGCTGAACGTGTAGCCAGATTGTGTCAGAAAAGACGGAAGAACAAGGATACTGGGATGGGGGTGGGGGTGGTTGTGTGGGTGTGGCGTGCACGAAAAATTGAGGCAAAAGGATTGGGAGTTCAAGGCCAGGGCTACATAGGGAGATCCTGGCTCAAATAACAAACACGAAAGAAAAC
Source organism: Rattus rattus (assembly GCF_011064425.1). Lineage (NCBI taxonomy): Eukaryota > Metazoa > Chordata > Mammalia > Rodentia > Muridae > Rattus > Rattus rattus. The sequence continues at coordinate 15,530,569 of NC_046171.1, read as the reverse complement.
AGACAAACAAAATAGCAAGAAAGAAAACAAACCTAAATAAAGCCAAGAAAAAAAGATTGCATGAAGAGACAGAGGCACAAGAGATTGTATTTTACAATAGATGAGTCTCTGCCCAGCCTGATAGTGACAATTCGGGCTTGTGATGGTGAGATAAGCTGATAACAATTTATCCAAGTCATAAGCAGGCAGGTGATGATAAAAATCATTCTCGATGAGAAAACTGGGAGCCAGTGAGATGGGCAGGTAATGTGTTGACCTTGTGTTAGATCCCCAGACCCATGCGAAGGTTCCGACCTCCACGTGACACATACACACCTTTCACACACGGGAATCATACATGATAATCTGGGAAATCTACACAACCCTGTAGATTCATCCGTGGTCTCGGTAAAGAAGTTCTGGTTGTCCTGCTGTTGGGATGGGTCGGAAGCATGAAGACTGTTCTGTCGCCACAGACACAGAGGTACCCACAGGGAGGAGTATCTTCCTGGCATTCTCCCGGCATGTCTGATGTGGAATGGCTTTGGTTGTGCAGGGATATGGTGGTTAATAATGACGTCAACATGACAGGATCGAGAACTGCCTAAGGGACACCTCTCGATCTGTCCGTGAGGGGGGTTCTAAACCCGGCTGAGATGGCAAGAGCTAAGCACCTACATCCAATCCATTTGCCGCTTCCCGACTATGGATGTGATGTGACCCGCTGCTTCATAATTTCTCTCATGATGGACTGCACCCCCAAACTCTCAGGCAACAAACCCTTGTTATTTTTGTTGGGTATTTTTGTCATGGTAAGAGAAAGGCAACTACCTCAAGACAGGAGGTCACAGTACAAGCAGCACCTCTCGTCCGCAGTCCTGCTGACTGCTGGGACGTCTTCGCCATGTTTGCTCTCTACCGCAACCCTGGCCATCTCGGCTAAGCTATTCAGGCGCGCATGTGCAATTCCTCCCTAGAACTTCGAGACAAACCGTGGTACTCGTGATTGAACCCCTGGCCCTTGCACATGCCAGGCCCCTGAGCTGACTCCCAGCCCAGACTCCTTAAGCCTCTTTGCTCGGGAAAGGTGGATGCTTAGCGGAAATTCATCCCTTAGGACTCTTTCTTCAAAAGCGGAATGGTTGTCACCTGAAGTCATGCGGTACTGCCTGGTTTGGACCCATGGTGGTAATTTTAGCAGAGGTCTAAAGCATTCAAAGTTATCACTAATTTCCCATGAGCCCGAAGTGCTGAGTTCACTATCAGATTTGGAAGTTCAGTCAAGCATCCAAGGGCGACAACATCTTAGTAACAAACACATTCTAGAACTTTCTTGGCTTGGTGCATCTTAAGACTTTATGACTTCATAGAGCAGTTAAATATACTAGGGACCAATAGATGGCTGCCACCTTATTCTGTCAAAAAAATACTTAAAGGAGTTGATATTACTACCAACACTTCACCGAAGGTTACTTCAGTACTGTAGATGTTGGTATAGTCTTGTAATAAAAAGTAAATTCATGCTGGTAACCTTTCATTATTTTTCTTCCTGGATAGCTAAAAATTGTCCTTGGTCATAATCTGGGGCCAATGTCTCCAGCATGAGAGGCTGAGACAGAGTGAGCTGCCAGTCTGAGCTACTCAAATGAATACATCTTGCCAACTAACCAATATAAGAGAGCCCCAAGCCACTTATGCAACTAACTGGGAACCTTAGTCAGTGTTTATCTTAAAGCCAAGTGCCACCATGATGGGTACAAAGAAATGAAAAAACTTCCCCCTATTTGGTAACAGCTACCATTTATGAAATAACCCTTATCGTACAGCGCCACGATCCATGTTGTAAGCTGTATCACCAACTGTGATATTCAGTTACAGGGTGTAGACACGGCCACCTGTCAGACAGATGTCACTGTATCTCTAAACGCGACTTCTCATGTTGGACACTCTAACTCAAGATCTCGATGCAGAAAGTTAAGCCCAAGTTGCCCACCATTTTCCCTTCCTGAGCAGCCACCGAATTTATGTTGGTCTGAACTTTGGGGACAAACCCTGGAAGAGCCAGTTAGATATCAATTTGTTCACTTAAAGGCTGAAAGACAGGCTGGGGACCTGGCTTAGTGGGCTAAGTGCCTGCTGTGTTTGCATGAGGACTGGAGTTTGGGCCCTCCGAGCCTCAATGAGATCGAGGTGCATCTGGAATCACAGCATCTAGAACTTGGCCACAGATCGATGAGAGACTCTGCATCTACATGTGAGCACACACTCTCCACACACACACACACACACACACACACACACACACACACGTCAATAGAAAGGCTGAGGGGGCACGTGGCTCTGCTTGAGGTCAGTGCATGGAAATGAGAAGGCAGCTAGGCAGGAGCTCGGGTGGTCAAAGGTGGAAGGTACTTGGAGCCCTGGGCGCTCAGGCAGAAGAGCAGCCGTTGCATATTAATCAACACATGCCTTCAAGCCTTTGTAAGAGAAAAGATGGGGTCTGTTGTTTTATCTTCGAAGACCGTTTCTTTACCAGCTTAAGCCACGAGCTCAGTTATCCCGAGTGGATAAAGTTCCCTAGGATTTTGACGGGAAGTCGCTCTCAGTGAGGCGGTGTGCCTCCGAGATCAGTACACTTGACCGTGGGTGTCTAACCCTCATCGATGGCATCAGTCTGATGTCCTGCTCTTGGGCTGGTGCTAACGCTGTGCATGTGTATAGTCACATGCACAGGTGCACCATGCATGTGTGCTCAAGCGGAGGCCTGAGGTTGACAACAGTCTTCCTGTATTGAGGCGGGGTCTCTTGGACAGACTTCACTAATTATGGCTGGTGTGGGCAGCTTGTTCTGGTGACCCTAACCTTTGCCTCCCTAGTGCTTGGATCACAGGCGAGCCACCACGCCTGCCTGGCTTTTACGTGGGCACTCTGTCCAGAGCCAACCCCCCAGCACTCTTTGTGACTACTTAAGCCACATCACTGTGGCCTAGGTGTCTGCTAGCTTAGCAGTGTGCAGTGGATCAGTTACATATCCACAGGGATGAACATGAAGGACGCTGTTGTCCTTTTATTGGTGACCCAGGCGAGTTTAAGGAAAACAACATTCGGTTACTCTGACTGGAAACATTAAAGCACACAGGCTGAATCCATGCCATCACCTCACTAGGAGGAGTCAGTCAGGGTGAGGGCAGGGTTCTCTTACGGGGTAAGAAAGAAACGCAACTTCAGCACACCCTAATTTCCAAGTTAATGAACTAGTAAGAAAGAAAGCGTTTCCCTTAAACTTACGAGTACAATGTACATGTACATGATTTTGGAATAATTTAATATTTAACCTCAAGACATAACTCTATTCTAAGACCATTATTTTAAAGGAACGGATCCTTACGAGACCAAGATAACCCACAGAGCATGAGGTTGGCTCAGCCTTTCCTTTTCTTCTTCTTTCAACAAATGTGCACCACGATGTTTCAATGGCAAGGCCGATGCCGTGAACATGAAAGCTGCGATTTGCAAGTACCAACCACACCAGAACCCGGGAGGCCAACCAGACAGTGGGTTGGGTGCCATTCTAATTAAATGATCAGGTGACATCACAACACGCTGGGGTGTAGCCTCGCAACTGTCCATTAAGTTTCTTTTTTCTTGATGATCAGAGGTCCCACGTTGTCTCCGGTCTCCTCATTGTGCTTTATGTGAGCCCCATCGCAGAACGGGAACTAGGGAGAGAGAAAGACCGTGAGATGCCCAACCCACACCAGCCTGTGCCTGGCAGACGAGTGACACCTGACTCCACACCAGAGCTTGGCTTTCCCTTGGCTAACACATGCACTGTACTGAGGGGGAAGAAACAGACAGACAGGAGGAAAATACCCACTGCTATTCCAACATTCGAACTTTCCTCCGACATTAGGTGATGCAGGCTAAGGCTTTGGCTTGACCACTTAATGCCTACCGTTCTCAGGGCCCCCTTGTCTTGCAAGGACAATAGAGGCATTTCTTTTTCTTTCTTTCTTTTTTTCCGGAGCTGAGGACCGAACCCAGGGCCTTGCGCTTGCACAAGCGCTCTACCACTGAGCTAGATCCCTAACTCCACTGGCTACCGTTCTAGTGATCTACGCCTACTGCCTAACACCACCACCACCAGAGGGATGCTGGAGGTTTCGTGCACACTAGGCAAGCATTCTACCCATTACGCCGATGGCTGCTTGCAAGAGTTCAAGCTTACTGTACTAAAATCACTCTGTGGTCAGGTGTGGTGGTGCACAGCTGAATGCCAACACTTGCAGATTTAGAGTTAAAGGACACAGCTTTTGGGACAGCCCCCGTTCCAGATGTTCAGGACCCACATGAAGGTCAAGTTGCACATCTGTTACGAATGAGGATGTCAAATGAGTGAGTGAAAGGCCAGCCTGGGCTGCATGAAGTCCTATTGTAAAAAGTAAGACAAAGACTAATCAATTTGCTTACTTCTGCCCCCGGTATTTTTCCCTTTAATGTGGTTCACGGAGACATTTTCTTCTGGAAATATAATTTCCAATGTTCATTCATTTTTAAAAATTCCACACCATAAGCAGAAGTGACATTTTTGTGTCTTTGGTGGGAGAAAGGGACAAGCTAATTTATGCCAGTGTTTTCCAGAGCAACTTCTGCAGGACACAGGCTTGCTTTTGCTGTAGTAATAAATGGCTCAGGAAGCCCCCTGTGTTATGGCAGGCTTTTTTAAAAAATCAGTTTTATTTTATGTGTGTGTCTACTTTGTCTCCATGCATGTCAGTGTACAATGTGTGTGTAGTGTCCACGAAGGCCAGAAGAGGGCGTCAGACTCCTAGTGGAGCTACAGTTGTGAGCTGCCCTGCCGTATCAGAAACGGTAGGGCATTCCTGGCCTTAAGTGTGAAGTGGAGGGGTCCTCCTGGGACTACTTGCAGCACAGTATAAAGGGCGCTTAGAGCACTATCTTGTGCCTGTTCTCGATCCCCTGAGCCGCTGACATCAACTCTAACAGAGTCCATACTTACTTATGGGACAATGGGACAAGTCAATGCAAGGCCGTGTCCTCCCCCCCTTCTCTGCCACCCTTTTCCCGTCTCCTCTCAGGGAGAGAAGCTCAGATTTGTGGCACTTGTTTTTCGGCATTCACAGACTTGGATGCAGAGTTTTAATTACCCTGCTGAAATGGCAGCAAAAGGTCAGCTGCTAATGACTTAATCCAAGGGTGGCTCCATCGCACCACCCACTCACCTGGCTGTGCGGCTCGGCCGCTCAGCTCCAAAGCCCGGTCCTGTCCCTCTTCTGCCCACTCCCGCTCTCGTTACTTCTCCCCCAGGCCTGCCCGTCTCCTGACTCTACACTGTCCAGGTGCAAACAATCTTTGAGATTCCATCTTTGATTCTTATCGGGTCCACCTTGACTCACCGGTTCTGCTGGCTTCTGCTGCCACCGTGTCCCTCCGTGAGAGCCACTGCTGCTGCACATCCCCACTCAACTGTCACCTCGCACCCACGCCACTCAACTCCTTGGCAATGTTGCTTGTTTGCGTTGAAGGGCTGGCTCCCTTTAACCCACACGCTAGATCCTGATGCTTCTGCCCCGGTCTCCCTGATCGGTCACTGCCAGGGCTGGGGAGACGTCAGCCTTAAGTGTGTGCTGCTCTCCCAGACGACCTGAGTTTGGTTCCCAGTATCCACGTCAGACGGCCACAACTGTCTATCACTCTCAAGCCAGGGGCCCCTAAATCCACATACATACATGTAATTAAAACTAATAAAAAGAAGTCTTTAAACAGGTCACTGTTTCCCACTGGTCCTGTCCATTTCTCTCCATGTCCACAGCCAGCATCCTACTGTATCATGACGGACGTCTGAAAGACCTACAGCCCAACCACAGGGCAAAGCTCTCGTACTGATTCTCCTCGTGGACTCATCCCTGGAGGGCCTGAGTGCTCACCACCCCTTTCCTCACAACTGCACATTTTGAGAAAGCGTTCCTAGTACCCACATACACTTATACACACGTGTCTCCCATTTTCCCAGAAGCAGTCTCTCAGAAGACCATAGCACTTCCATTTCTCGAACCCCAGCACACAGACTGGGCTCCCTGAGACACTGATGTTGCATGTGACATGGTGAGTGCTTACCCAGTGAGCAGCTATGGAATTGACATCTAACATCACTGTCAGCAGAGCCCCTGTGACCAGGGGCAACTGCGTTTTTACTTCCTAGGCTTTAGTGAGCAGCGAGAATGGAGCCTACTGTAGGCTCACCTTTTACAGCAAGTCTAGTCTACAGAACGCTGAGATCATGTCCTAGCAGCTCAGGAACCTACGGTTCACATTCCATACCTGGGACAATGCATCTCCTAAGCTGTTTTACCGGACCAAGCTACTAGGCGTGCCTCCTGAAATACACCTCCTAGGGACTCCGGCAGGGGCGGAAGGGAGAGAGACGGGGGCAGGAGAGGGTACTAGGACCCACTGACATGAGAGTGCAAAGGACAACTCTTAGGGCTTAGAAATGGGACCAGGACTAGGATGGGGTGATAGAGGACAGCAGGGTGGCAAAGAACAGACTGTGATGACACGGACTCATGACATGGCCCAGAAGCCCATTTCTCAGCACGCTAACTAAGAGCTAAAACGTGAACCCTCCCTCCCCACAGAGCGGGCTCAGAAGGCAAGAGTGTGTTGTGTGCGCTGCTCTGGAGAGGACCTCAGCTGGAATCCCAGCCCCCAGCACTCACGCTGGGCACCTTATAAAACTCAAGCCCCAGGGAATGCGAGGCCTCTGGCCTCTGCAGGCACTTGTGCTCAGGTGAATATAACACACACACACACACACACACACATTATTAAAAATTTTAAATTAAAAGATAGTTCAATGCGCCCTTAAACTTTCTACTAGGTATGAGATAGCCTCCCCACCACGTTTATGGCCCCCAACATTCCACTGTGGTAAGTCTCCATCACACTGCAATTTCAGAAAATGGGATTTAATGAAAATCTATCTTTCTTTCTCTCTTTAGACCCAGAGACCAGACTCATAGCTTCTGGTAAGCTCGCCGCCACTGCCTGTACTCCCAGCTCACATGCCTTGGAAATCTGCTTTCCATGAATATGAACGGCAACACATCTGGTGTTAGCCCTGCGTCTCTCTGGACACCTGAAACTCTGAAGTCACCCCACATCGCCCTGTAAAGATGTTTAGGAAGAGGATCCCAGTGTCCGCATCCAGAGCCTGCAGGTGTCACAGACGACTCAACTGCCAGGTCTGTAGCTGCAGGAACCGCAGTCAGAAGCACCCTAGGATGCTGAGCAGTACAAGTCTGAGTCAGGTGAGGTGCTGTACACCTGTAAGTCACTCAGGAGCCCAAGCAGGAAGGCTGGCACCAGGGCAAGGCCAGCCTAGCTACGGTGACCCTCTGCAGGCTCCCGGGCTGCACAGCGAGATCCTGTCTCTCACGCACCCTTTGCTCGGTCTGTTTCCTATTGTCCTAGGCTGCAGGCTTTCCTCCTGAGATCTCCTTGGGGAAGAAGTCCCAAGAGTCAAAGAATAAGACGATGGTTACTCCAACCAAAGAGCACACATGGAGGGACCCATGGCTCAGCCGCATATGTGCCAAGGGTGGCCTCGTCGGGCATCAATGGGAGGAGAGGCCCTTGGTCGTGGGAAGGCTCGATGCCTTAGCATATGGGAATGCCAGGGGGTGAAGGCAGGAGTGGGTGGGTAGGTGGGGAGCACCCTCATAGAAGCAGGGAGGAGGGGATGGGATGGGGGATTACCAGAGGAGAAACCGGGAAAGGAAATAACATTTGAAACGTAAATAAACAAAATATTCAATAAAAAATTTCACTTAAAAATAAAAGATGGTTACTCAGTTAATTCGTGAGGGAATGATGTGATTTCATCACGGCAGCTGTACATTTTAGAAAATATAATGCAGAGTATGGAAAGCTGTGTGTGCTGGTGTGAGCCGGCTGCCCCAGCACAGGCAGCAGGACGGTGAGTCCGAGGCCAGCCTGAGCTACCTGGCGAGGCCGTGTCTCAGACAAGCAGAAAGCAGGATGTGAGGCCTAGGGAGGAACGGACTCCAGAGGGAAGTGTTTCCTACCAGTCTCCCAGTGTCACACTGGCGCGGCTCTTACCTTTTTAGACCTCCAGCACCGGCAATACACGGCCTTATCCCCCAGATCCTCCATGTCGAAGGCGTGCACCACCTTCGGGTTGTCTTTCTGGATCTGAAGATTCACCATAGCTTTGGTGCGACTCTCTTTAGCGTAGAACTTCTTGTAAGCCAGGTAACCGAGAGCGGCTGTGCCAGCAGCAAAGGTCACGGCGGCGATCCACTCAACTGCAAAGGCAAGGGGGACAGGACTGCCTGTGAGACCTGACACACACGATGCCTAACACTCGCACGGCTTCCTTATGTGCTCACAGCACACATGCTGAGTCAGAAGACAATTTCCGGGAGTTGCTTCCTCCCATATCACACAGGTCCTGGAAATCTAACGCAGGTTTCAATCTTGGTGGCAAGCACCTTTGCTAAGCCATCCTGCCAGTCTGACTAAGATTTTCAGTGTTAATAAATGAACCCAGCACCGTGGTGTAGCTATTTTTTTCCTAAGGCTCTCCCGAGCTCTTATCAATGCAGATGGTTTTTGCTACTGAGTGGACAGTTAAGTTAATATAAAAGAGGGGAAAGCCAAAGATCACTTTCCCTTCCCTAAGACAGAAAAGGGACAGCAAGGCTTGGTAATCTTTGATGAACCTCACATGTTCATCGACCTTTTCAGCAACATGTGCACCTGCAAGGACTTTAAAGAAGAAAACCAAATCTGAAAAAGAAGACGGAGGTTACAAAGAAAACAGAGAGAGGTGATGCCACAAGCAAAATCCCTCAGTGGCTTTGAGATGCTTTAACTTAGCAACCCAGTGCCACTCTCCATCAACACAGAGAGAACCAGATCGGGACAAGACAAAGGAAGATCTGTAACCTCCTGATCATGGAGCACCCCCAGGATCTGCCTGGCAGGGCTGGCCCTAGCTCTGAAGTCATTCAAAGGGCATGGCAGATTTGCAAACTGCCTTCTCTCTAAAATACAATCTGACAACAATGGTCTCACACGAAACATTTAATACATTCCACATTTCTAATTTCTTTCTAGGATTCCTAAAACTTCATTTTAAGTAAAACATTATTCTACTGTCTAATGAGAATAAGAAATTGTTGGACTAACAGCAATGCATTTACTCCTTCTGCATCCGAAGACTCCTTAGAAACCCAGGTGCTTAGCGACCATCTTGGCTCCTGGCAGAAGCCAAGGTCTGTGTAATCTGGTTGGCCTCAGCCTTGCTGGAGAGTTTTCTGGTCCCAGCATGGAGGGGCTGCAGGAAGATGTGAAACAGGGTCTGGATAAACAACTGGACTGCTTCCTAGCACTTCTTCAGTCACCTCTTGGTGTCTGAAATAAGTTCCCAGACTATCCACTAAAGCCCTGGAGAAATTTAACTGTTTGCCATCCCAGGCCATTTCCACGTCTTCATGCTGTGACACCTACACTAACTACTGTGTTGTTGGTCTCAGCTTCCGTATGTCACTTGATAGCTTCAGACCTTTCACCTCAACTGTATTTCTCTTCTTACAGCCCTTGGAACCGACCCAGGCTTCGTTCGAATGTTAGGTAAGTGCTCTACCTCTATATAGTGTCCCCATCAGGATGCTTTGCACCCATGCATGTTTGTGTAAATTAATCCTGAAGTCAGTTCACACTCAGCTGTAATTACTGTCGTCTGCCTGACCCCCAGACTTCCTTTTCGACGAAGAATTCAGGAAGCAGCGAGATCCAGTGGGAAGTCACTGGCAATTTAGGATGGAAAAGTTTGACACCAACTTTAGACCCTGGAGCCCAAAAGATGAAAACCTCAATTTCACAGCAAAAATTTTTACTTTGCTGACAAAGTAAAAAACCAGCTGCGACTCCTCGCTTAAGGTAACACAGTTCCTCGAATGTTGTGATCTTAGGTGGTTTTTTTTTTTGTTTGTTTGTTTGTTTTATTTTATTTTGCAGGAACTTATTTTGTAGGTAGATCATTAATTACCCCACCCCCGATGCCTATTTGCTGGAAGAGCCCAGCCTCCACCTCCTGAAAAAGCTGTTTCTATTTATTTTAACGATCTCTACGAACTTCAAACGCCCCAAGATTCGTAGGACAGGAGGCTGGCATTAATTTGCTTTAAGGTATTAAATCCATTCTCTTTCCTCATATTACTGTATTTAATATATAGGATGACATTAAACTTTTACCTTCAGATTTTTTGACCAGAGAAGAAATGACAGACAAGCAACCATACCACAGAGACACAGCAGACGCACACCCTGGATATGTAAGGGATACATGGGGCCAACACACAGGCTGTATAACCAAACGTCTGGCAAGGACACTGTCAGTGTGCTAGACAAACAGAACTGGATTAGTTCTGTGAGTGCTTTAGCATCACAGAGCTATGGTCGTGTGTGTGTGTGTGTGTGTGTGTGTGTGTGTGTGTGTGTGTGTGTGTGTGTTTTCTATTCTTCCTTCTTCCCAAATTCTAATTTTCTAATCTCATCAGGGACAATTTGCTAGTTTCCAGAGGGAAGAAAAATGTCTCAATTTTATCACTCCATTGCTGTGGCCTCAATCATTTTTTTTTTTTTTCAAGCAAAAAGTAGCAAACACCCCTGGCTATTCTAGGGCAAACACAAAAAAGGGAAAAGGAGATAGATTAAAAATGACTCAAAAGCCAGTCTGTATGAGAGAGAATCACAGAACAGCCAGCCAGTGCTTGGTGATCTACCCTCTGCAGGCTGGGAGCATCCAGTGTGGCAGAGGTTTGTCTCTTAGGATTAGGAACACCCACTGTTAGCCTGGAGTCCTGCATCTACCATCAGAAGCTCCCTCGGGTCCAGCCTCTTCAGGTGGGGAACACTCAAGAGCAGGGTTAGTCTTAATTCACAGCAGTCCGAGGCAACACAGGGCTCTTTCGAGGCCCAGTTATTAACTTCTCTATTGGTACCTTTCAGACTGTGGGTCAGAACGGGGACTCCCCAACTGAGAGCACTGTCCTGCCTCCGGGGCTATCTTCTTTCCTTTGCTATACACAGTTCTCAGGGGCGGGTTTTTCTTGTAGATCCATCAAACCTGTTTTCTTCTACATAAACACCATTAAAGGAAGATTACAGGGCAGCCATATTCTCTGCTTGCTTCCTCATGCTGCCTCGGGCCGGCTTTATAGCCTCTGCTTTCTCTTGGCCGTGCTCCTAAGCCCACAGCTCTGTGATAACTGATTCCTCAGGTCTGCTTTATTGTGAGGGTTACTTTGCTTTGACTTAGAAACCTCACCCTTCGCTAGTTTCTGCCCCAGGGACCTTCACCTACCCATTACTACCAACTGCCACAGAACCGGAATGTGCTTGGGTCAGGGGAGGGGGAGGGGCACTATGTTTTCTTCCTCAAGGTTTGGCACAAGTGGCAGTCAGTCAGTGCTGAGGGAACAATATGTAGTAATAGGTGACCAATTTGCCTACCTTTTCACCTGTCCCTTTTATGGTCCTGATGCTCCTATACCAAACAGCCCTTCTAGACTTAATATAAGTTTTACTTTCTCAGACTCAGAAACAGCATGGGGCACTCCAGGCACCCACAGAGGTGCACCCCGTACTCTTCCCCCGACACAGACAGCAGCTTATCCCAGCTACGTCTCCAAGTCCCCGCCCCCTTACCTGCTTACCAGTTTCTTGGCGGGACCTGTACATTTTTTCTCAGAAAAAAAAAAAAATCCATTAAATAACTTTCCAAGGCTCAAAAATGACTGAATTAATATACTGTGATACAAAGAACTGGAAAAGTATGAAGGAGTCTGGGGAAAACAAGGATATAAAATGAACAGGCTGGCAGGCATTGGTGATGTGTCTGTGACAACCAGGGTTGGGACAGACAAGAAAGTACACGCAAACCCATAAATCCTCCTTCCAACCAAGCTTGGACAAGGCCAGGGAAGAAAATGCTACAAGAGAAGGCAGGGCAAGGTGGCCACTGAGACACAGGCTCGGGGCTGGAGAAAGGATCAGCAGACACCAGGTGCCTGCTGCCAAGTTTGCTTAACTGAGTTTGATCCCTGACCCACACGGTGGGAGGAGAGACTAACGCCCACACCTTGTCCTCTGACCTCCACCTAGGTGCTGTGACCCACATCCCCTAAACTCACAAGAATTTCTATCCAAGAGGCTGGTGGGACAGCTCAGTGAGTAAACACCCGTGCTGGGAAAGCCAGAGACCTGAATTCTTCACAACTGAGGAGCAGACTAGAAAGCCATCCCAGATGGCAGCATGCATGAGTGTCCCTCCATACCATGGGCATATGCATGAATGTTCATACACACAATAGAAAAATCTGGGGGGAGACGGGCAGTGAAGCCGTGGGGGCTGGATTCCCAGAACCCGCAAAGGCTGGGTAGGTATGTTCGCTGCCTGTAACTCCAGCACTTGGGAAGGAGGCAGGAATCCCGAAGGCAAGCTGGTTAGCTAGACCAGTCAGAACCAAGGGGCTCAGGATGAAGACCCTGTCGTAATAAAGGGGACAGTTATAAAGAAAGGCGTGTGCACCACACACGCATGAATGTGGACGTAAACACGCACACACAAAAGAACTGGTTTAGAGGGTTGAGAAAGTATTCCTGTAGGTAAAGGGTAAAGTGCTTGCCAAGGAAACATGAGGAACCAAGTTCAGTAGCCAGCACCCAAGGAAAACGCTAAGTGTGGTAATATGCACTGGTTTGTGTGTGTGTGTGAGTGTGTGTGAGTGTGTGTGTGTGTGTGTGTGTGTGTGTGTGTGTGTGTGTGTGTGTGATATGACAGATGGATCTTTTGGGCTTGGGTAGGCCAGGCAGTCTGACCTCAACAGTGAGCCCTAGGCTGGTGGCTCAGAAAAAGATGAATGGTATCTGAGGAAAGACATGAGGCTGACCTCTGTTGGAGACACACACACACACACACACACACACACTCATGCGTGCATGCACAGGGGAGCGGATATTTGCTTTAGCTGACTTCTTGGTTTTAGAGGTAAGGGTGAATTAGGATTAGCTCTGGCTGCAAAGATTGGAGTGTGTTTTCTAACAAGTAGTCAGACGTGGCAGCTCACGTGTTTAGCCCAGCACTGGGAGGCCGAGTCAAGCAGACCTCTGTGAGTTTGAGGCCAGCCTACTCCACACGGAAAGTTCCAGCCCAGCCAGGGGTTACCTCAAAGAAATAAATGAACAAAACCAATAAAAAGCCCAAGCATTGGCAAGAGCTCCAGTAAGTACAAGACAGTGCTGTCCAGGGGAGAAGGCTTTAGTCAGCCTTGAGGAGATGGGTAAGAGATGACTCTGGGAGGTGCAGAGGTGGCAAGAGTGAGTTCAGAAAGGCCATCTATTGGGCAAGAATCATGAGACCGCATATGTGGGCAGCGAAGGCCACTTCCCAGAAACCACTAGGCGCTCATTGGATTGTGCCCAAACCAGCCGTGCTGATGACCGTGGGGAAGGTCTCTTCTGCACTGCCTCTCTCACACTCCAGTCCTGGTCTGCCGCTTACCTGTTAGCCACCTTCCCTCCACACCTCAGGCTCTCCCTCCCCAATATACAGAATCTGCAAACACATTCTTTCTCCCCTTAGTTTTTCTTCCTTGAGACAGTCATGTTATATAACTTAAGCTGGCCTCCAACTGTTGATTCCCCAGCCTCAGCCACCAGAGGGCTGGGACAGCAGGTGTTTGCAACCACACCTGGCTGTAAGTCAATACTTTATTTTTCAACTAAATACCAGGAGGAATGCAACTCTGGGGGTCCTGGGCGTGGCTCGACTGGCACACTGTTTGCTTTGTTGGCACAAAGCTCTGAGTTCAATTCCCAGCCCTGATAAAACGGGTGTGATATTGCATGCCTATAATCCCAGCACCCAAGAGGCAGGGGCAGGAGGATGGGGAGTTCAAATCGACCATCTGCTATATATACAGCAAGTGAAAATTAGCCCGGGCTGTATGAGGTTCTATGTAAGAAAGATAAATGAACGAAACCACAACCGTTTTACAAGACACAAGAGGCAAACGGTAAAACGTATATTGCAGGGACTGGGGAGACGGCTCAGCACTTAAAGGAGCATGGGGTGCTTTCCCAGAGGACCAGGGTTCTTCCATGCTCACCATCCAAATGTCTAACACCAGTTCCAGGGTTATTGACTGACACCCACTTCTGGCCTTTGTGGGCACTTCATGCATACGACGCACCAACATACAAGCAGGCAGAACACTCATCACACGAAGGTTGAGTGAATCTTTAAAAAAAAAAAGGGGGGGGGCGGTGAGTATTTGCAAGGCAAATACCTTTGAGGTGGAAGAGCCTAGTTAGAAGTGACTTGTGAAGCCTTTGGGACTCTCCCTACAGTCTTCATAACGATCTCTGTTTTTCATATTAAAAAGGAAAGTTGGCCCAACACAACGAAGGTGAGTACTTCAAGGTGAAGCCAATCGGGAGCTTCACCAACAAGTTTCCTATTCCTTAGATAATAATAGACTAATAGGGGCTGGAGAGATGGCTCAGTGGTTAAGAGCACTGACTGCTCTTCCAGAGGTCTTGAGTTCAAATCCCAGCACCCACATGGTGGCTCGCAACCATCTGTAATGGGATCTGATGCCCTCTTGTGGTGTGTCTGAAGACAGCCACAGTGTACTCATATACATAAAATAAATAAATCTTTAAAAAAAAATAACAGACTAATGAATAGTCACTTTTGACCTTCCTTGTACCCACGAAGTAAGGCAAACTAAACCCTTACCTTCTGGCTGCAGGAAAGACTAGCCAGTGACTAGTTTTTGGGGTTCGCCTCCTTCACCTTCAACAGCTACTATCTAAATCGGGATCTAGTGTCTGCTTCCAAAATATGATCCCAGATTTCAAACAAAAACACGTTTTGCGATCTTTTGCCCAACCTCACCCACGTACGACAGTGTTCCTACAAAACTAAGACAACTGCACTGCAAGTCACGTGAGCATTTGATTTTATGCCACAGTCTTCACTGCCAAGAACAGTGTTTTTTTTTTTTTTTTTTCCTTTTCTTTTTTTTTTTTTTGGAGCTGGGGGCCGAACCCAGGGCCTTGCGCTTGCTAGGCAAGTGCTCTACCACTGAGCTAAATCCCCAACCCCAAGAACAGTGTTTTTCCAGGTGCGGTGTCAGGATGAGCACTGCAGGGGTTGATATGAGAGGATTTCAAGGCTAGCTTGGGCTATAAAGACCATGTCTCAAAAAGACAAAACAGATTTTAAAAGCCACAAAGCAAATTTAAACTCACCAATGTGCATGTATTTAATGGAGTCTCCAAAGTTTAAAGTTTGCAGAAAAAAAAAATTTTTTTTTTGTCTTTAGTACTTTAAAACTATTTGCATGGGCTTTAGCACGATGGCTCAGAGGGGAAAGGTACCTGTTGCCACTCCTGATGACCGGGGTTTGATCCCTGGGACTCACGCTGTGGGAGAGAATCAGCTCCTACAAGTTATCCGTTCACTTCCACACGAGCCATGACACCAGGGACAGACACACTCACACAAACAAATGTTAAAAAATAAAAAAAGCTGTTCTCCCTATCTGGCCAGTCAGTTTTGCCCACTGACTTTCCAGTATATAGAATCAACCTAACTACAAAATTAAGGTCCCTCTTCCCCAGTCAGTCACTCTGTGGGCAACCAGGCTAGAGGGGAACAGTTCACCCCAAAACAATCCTGGCTTTCCTGCCACGCTGACATCGAGGACTGGTCATGTTAGGGATCGTTACAGAACGGAGCAGTACAGATGATCCCTAGTTGCTGAATCTGTGGGGCTCATTGTAATTAAATCTTTACTTTTACTCAACTAAAGGTTAGAAGTAACCAAACCCTGAGGTGTGGCGTCTTATATCTGGGCAGTCTGTCACGTATATCACACAGGTTGTGGACAATTTTAACAGTTGATCACCAGGGACTTTACACTAGCCAAAGTTTCACAAATCCTCTCAAGTCTAGTCAGATTTCTACAAACTTCTGTTTCCAACACTAGGGGAAAAGTGGTTTCTCAGACCACTGTCACCAGAGGCCGGATGCAAAGTACGTAAGAAACCTGGAAACTGACGACCTCAGATTGGGTTTCTTTACCTAGAATTACAGAGCCAGCAAAACATCTACGACGTGACCAGTCCCCGATGTCAGGGTCTCAGGATGGGCAGGGGTATTTTGGGGTGGACCGCGTCCCCGCTAGTCTGGTTGCTCACAGCGTGGCTGGCGGGGGGAAGTAGTCCAGGGCCCGGATGCCGGCCCGCACCAGCATCCTGCCAGCGCCCCGCAGGCCTGCGCCTGCCCTTGTGATGGTCAAGGTGACAGTCCGGATAAGGGTGACGGGGACCGGCCGCGGGCGGCTCACCTCGCACAGGGCAGTCGGAGCTGAGGCCCATGGCGCGGGCAGCAGGAAGGCCGTGGCAGGACCGCGCGGGCGAGCGCTGGGGACCGCGGAGACCTGGGGGAAAGACGCGACCTCGGGGCCCACTCACTGCCACTGCGCAGGCGCCGCGGCAATCTGGGAGCGCGTGTGCGGGCGCGCCGGTAGAGTCGCGCATGCGCAACTGGCCCAACCCCGCAGACCGGTGAGGATTTGACAACCGCAGGCACCAAGGCGGTGACTGCGTCTGCGCCGCCCTGGCGAGCCTATCCTGGCCGGGTTTTACTGGTGGTCCAGTTGAGAGCGTTTCAGGTGACTCAGGACAACTACCTGCAGGACTGTCGCCCGATGGCCTGCCGATCCTTTAACTTTTGGTAACAAGTAACGCAACGTGTGGCCAGCTCAGCTCTGGGTCCTGCAAATCTGGCCAACTCCACTGTGGGTCCTGCAAAGACAGACTTTACTCTAGGATGCCAGTGCAGGCACACGGGCATCGATGGAGCTGAGTTTAGAGCCTTCGCTAGCCACATTGGGCCTCCATCCTTTCTGCCTCTGACCCTGCCACTCATCTACCCAAGAGTGTCCCAGAAAGACGAAAACAAAGACAACTTGCTCTGGCTGGCGGCTGGCGAGGCAGCTCAACGGTTCTCTGCTTGCTGTACAGTGTTTGCCCAACATGCACAACACTCTACCTTCAATTCCCAGAATTGCCATGAATAAATAAACATAAGTAGATTGTCCACTTAGAAAAACGATTTAGAAGGCTACAGAGAGGGGTTCTGAAAGAAGGAGTATCTGGGAGAGGCGAAAACAAATGACTTGAAGTCGAATCATAGGTTCAAGCTGGAGGCGTTGTTTCTGCTAAGATGGCTTTCCAGATTTGCCCTCTGTCTGTCTCTGACTCTGTCTCTTTTGTCTCTTTCTCTCTCTCTCTCTCTCTCTCTCTCTCTCTCTCTCTCTCTCTCTCTCTCTCTCTCTCTGTGTGTGTGTGTGTGTGTGTGTGTGTGTGTGTGTGTGTGTGTGTGTGTTCTGCTCTGACCTAGACAGATTTTCTTACTATTTTAAAAACTCTGAGATAGGTTTCTCTGCTACTAAAAATTCTAACAGCTATCAGAAAAGCTGCTATAAAAATTATTGGATCTTCCAACCAAGTCAGTAACCCTCTCAAGAAAATATTCTTGAAGAGCCATTTTTGATCTCCAGAGATTTCCAGGTAGCTCAGGTCTCACTAGAGGAAATTCTTTCCTTCCTTTCTTTCTTTCTTCCTTTCTTTCTGACTTATTTATTTTGCATACAGCATTCTGCCTGCATGTACACCTATAAACCAGAAGAGGGCACCAGATCTGATTATAGATGGTTGTGAGCCACCATATGGTTGCTGGGATTTGAACTCAGGACCTCCGGAAGAGCAGACAATGCTCTTAACTGTCACAGCCTCCTGGGTCCCCCTTGTCAGATCCTTCTGGGTCCCTTGCAGGGTTTGACCCCTGCTGAGCCTTTTGTTCCTAACAAAGGAACAGCCTGGCCTGGTAGCAACACACCTGGGCAATGGTCAATTCATCTTTTGTCTCCTGTCTTTTGTCTTCACAGTCTTTTGTTTTTGGGATTTAGGCTGGTCTTCCTGGATTTCTCCCCACTAAATTTGGGGCATGTATTCGGTCTTTGTTACCGAAGTCTTCAGCCAGGGTTTTCCACTGTGCTTCCCAGGCTTTTCCACCTGGTCAACTTGGGGTATATATTCGGTGAATAAAGCTACAGAAGGGCATTCTTTCTTAACACGAATAACCCGCGTATGTGTGTGTGTGTTTTTAATCCCGCAGGCTTACGCCCAGTTCTTGGTGCCGCGTAGGTGTGGGCATCGACACTTAACCTCTAAGCCATCTCTCCAGCCTCACGCATTTTCTTTTAACATTGCAAAAGAATTCAGAGACCTGCCTGACTCTGTTACACACAGATGCTAAGCTTAGCTGGGTGGGTCCCTGTCCTGAAAAGACCATTTTTACCTGGGCCTGGATTCTCTGGGTCCCAGGCTGAACTTGAACTCAGGAATCTGCATGCCTTTGTATCTTTCTGACAAGCTGGCTCATTAGTGCAGCTCCCTTTGTCCCTCTAGATTCCTGAAGCCCCTCATAATTCATATTGCATCCTTATATTTTTACACAGTTGAGGAATTGAACATTTTTGAACTCATGTATTTAGAGTTCTTTTCCACAGCCTTAAGGGCTGTCCTAAAGATCCCAGGTTTACCATTTTACTGAGACATTAGCCACACCTTTGCCTCCTGGACTCAGGCTGCCTCAGATTATCATGGAGTCATTCAGACAGGGGGCATTCCCTGAAGGGATGTGAAAAGATATACATTATTACTCAAGCAAGCCTTACACCCACAGACGACAGACACTGGATACTTGACTCCGGGAGGCTCACACCAGGGCCCTGTCCCAGGGGCAGGAATCATGCTACTCCGTTCCCGCCAGAGCTTGGCACTTAGAGATAGATTATAAGCACATATATCTTTTGAATAGGACCCAAGCTTGATTCCCAGCGCCCATGTCGGTGTGCCCACAACTCCTGTCACTGCAGTTCTAAGAAACCCCACTCTCTGGCTTCCCTGAGCACAATTAACAATCTTAGAAAAAAATAAAAGAATTAAGATGACTGTCAATGTCTAACACATAAACTTGTCATGAGTACTTTGAGGTAGTGGTCTGGCTGGGTGCCAACTGCACGGTTTGGAAAGAGAAATCTTCACTCAGGATGCTCCTGCCTCTCTGATCTAGGAGGGCAGGACGTGGTGGGAGGTCTGCCCATAACCAGTCACCTCTCTGGGTTGTCCTGCTCCGGGTCTCCTAGGCCTAATGTGCTTTTCACATCGGGAACCCCTCCCCCCCCCACGCCAGTTTGCCCCCTGGAAGCTGATGATGATGCAAGCAGTGGGCATTGGGACAAATTACTATCCTGCGGCCTCTGAGCATGCTCAGTGTGGGTTGGCGGAGGGCTCAGGCTCTAGACCTGCTCAGTTTGGCGTTGGTCTACCTCCTGGACCTGCTCAGTGGAAGGGATGAACAGGTCTGGTAGGGTGGCTCCTGCGCATGATCAGTGTGGAGCTGGCCGGGATCCAATGGGGTAGCCTCTGGGCATGCTCAGCACGGAGGGGCCGGATCCCGGAGAGTAGCTGTTGCGCATGCTCAGAGTGGTGCTCGCCCGGCCGGAGCGCGCAGGGGGCGGGCAGAGGCGGGGCCGTGGCGCCCTTATCCCGGGCGCGGGCGGCCGGGGTTCAGAGTGCGGGCCGCGGAGCGGGCAGCGCGGTCTCGGCATGGGTCCGCGCGCTGGGCCTGCGCGGGCGATGCCGCCTGGTCCTCCCTGACGCCTGACGCTGAGTGTCGCCGCCCCGATGGCCGCCGAGCCCCCAGCGCTGCGCCTGCGGCCGCCGGGAAGCACCGGAGACAGCCCGCCGGTGCCGCGCCTGCTCGGAGGCTGCGTGCCGCTGTCGCATCAGGTGGCTGGCCACATGTACGGCAAGGACAAAGTGGGTGAGTGCGGCCTCGGGTTCCCTTCCCCGGTCCTCGCTTTGCTCTGTCCCGGCAGTCTCCGGCCTCCGCTGTGCCCTGCTCCGGCAGTCCCCGGCCTCCGCTGTCCCCAGCCTCGGTGGTGCTGTGAGCTTAGCCGTCACCACCTCTACAGTCACTGGTCTCCACTCTCCCCACCCTGGCAGTCTCAGGCCTCACTGTCTCAGCTGTCCCTAGCTCTTCTGTCCCCACCCTGGCGGTCCCTGGCCTCCCATCCCGGTCACAGCTGTCTAAGGCTCTTATGTTCCCTACCCGGCAGTCCCCGGCCCCAGGTGTCCCCCCCAGTCTGGAGTCACCGTCTCCCGCTGTCCCGAGTCTCCCCTGTCCCCAGGGTAGGAAGCCCGGAGCCCCCAGGAGCAGCCACAGGCTCCTAGTGGCGCGGAGAGGCGTGCCCCTTCGCCCGAGGGAAGGCGAGTGTTGATTGGAGAAGGCGTTGTTAGTAAAAATAAGGAACTTGGTTTTCTTTTCTGGACCGGGAAGTAAATTCTCCCTGGAGCTCAAGATCTGCTTATTACCAGGAATAGTAATTGCAAGAGGGACCCGAACGCTTAAGATGCTAACCCATCGCTGGAGGGGAAGAAACAACAAACTGGTCTGTGTTTTTAAACTTGCCTTGGCTCATCGAGGATCACTCCCTGTCCCTTGAGGAGGATTCTCCGGTGTCTTTGATTGCGCCGGGAGGCGTGGTTCGGCAGTGCAGAACCTTGCCTCCTGGGTAGGCTACACACCCGGCTGTTAACATAGAACAGTACACATATAAAATATGCATTCTTTCCTTATTCATTTTTATAGACTGTTCCCTGACGTATGTCATGTGCTTTGTGAATTCAAGATTTGTAGAACAGCACAGGGTCTACTCCAGGGCAGAGACTAATTCAACCTGCTACTCACAGCGTTTGGGCGCGGTGGACATGTGAAGCTTAGAGTGAACTTGGGACTCTTGTGGATATCTGACCCGGAACAGCCTCCGTTAGAGACGGTTTGTGTTATGCTGATGAAGTGATTCAGGTTTAGGCTGGTAAGATAATACATTCATTTCTTTCCTTTCTTCCGGTGGCGTAGAGGATTGATTCTAAGACCTTAGACAGTCTTGGTAAGAGCATTACCACTGACCTACATTCCCCAGGGCTTCCTCTTTTTCTTTGAAGACGGGGCACCCTCAGTACCACTTGGAACTCACTATTGCTTAGACGGGCCTTGAACTTTGGATCCTCCTGAGTGGTGTAGGCATGAGCCTGCTAAAGTAACGCGTTTTAAGACAAGCCTGGTTGAGCATCACGCTGAAACACTGTCCCAGAACCAAACCAACACCCACCGTTTATTGTGCTTGTGGGAAGCGCACAGACTGGAGCCCAGCTGCGATCAGGAAATGTTGAAAGACTACGTCAGAGTTAGGAAACTGCACACTTGAGATTCTTGGCTAAGATATTTCCTCCTGTGCATCATATCTGAAGTCCGCTTGCCCCTAACGATGGCATCTAAAGGCCTAAGAAAGTGGTTGTTTCCCTGGAGGCCCTGGAGACTGCAAAGAACAGACCCAAGTGAAAATCATCCATGACTGGCACCCGGGACTAGCTTACGATGCTAGTGACCTGTTTAGAGTCACTGAGGACTGCTCACAGAGTGCCCCAATTGTGCCTTTCAACTGTATCACAAACAAACAGCCCAGAGGGAGCTAATTTCTCACCCCGACTGCCTAATTGAAAGATCGAGATTTCAGAGAATTTGGTCCCCAATTTTACTATTAAGGTTGCTCCCCCCAACCCCAGTTTCACTAGATTCTTTTGACTGAGAGACTGAATTCTCCATGCTGTGCCAGCAGCCAGATGTTTGTTCCCAGGATTCTCAGATATTTACAGTGTGGATATGGCCGGTCCTCTTCCCCTGCTCATAAATTGATAGTAAGGTAGTCAGCAGTTCAAAGTCCAACTGTTTATCGTCCTTCCACCGTCACGGATGGGGTCAGGTTGCACGTCGTGGTGACCCCCCCCCCCCAACCGTAAGACTGCTTTCATTGGTCCTTCATAACTAGCCGTAATTTTGCTACCATTTTGAATCATAATGTAAGTATCCACATTTTCCTACGGTCTTAGGTGACCCCCCCCTTCCCCCCCCGTGAAAGGGTCTTTCTTACCCCGAAAGGGTCATGACCTACAAGTCGAGAACCACTGTGTAGAGTCTGCTCGGCACTGCCAATGCTCCACCGCCTTATTTCTCACTAAGCTGTAGGCCATCATCGGGTAGGTTGTATTGTCATTTTGACCGCAGCTACTCACCGTGTCACAGGAGTTTTCATTTTAGGATTGATCTTGTCTCCAGGACAGGACAGGAAAAGCTTGGCACCCCTCACTGTGCTCGTCCTAAGGTTAATAACTGCCAGCTGCCTGCTGAGTGCCCTTGGGCCATTGTTTGGGGGCGCTTAACTATTCTCGCTGACCGAATTCTGAGCCTTCACTCACATCACCGTGCCGTATGCTGGCTGGTCTTTGGGTCTGTGCTGCATCTTGTAGTTAAACTGTGTTCACTTATGACCTAGCTGTTCCTTGACCTGCGATAGGACAGTCACCCTCATCAAACACGCTGCTGCCTGGTGGCCTGGTGGTTCTCTGGGAGCTTCTCTTGGGCCCTGTTCAGTCTTTGGAACAGTTGTCTTGGACGGAAGGCACATATCAGAATTTGCTCACCTGTTCCTCTCTGGCTAGATGTGCTTTTGTTTGCGCTAGCAGGAGGTGCATGAGGACATTCCTGGACACCAGAGCTCCTCTCGCACATCATATCACCAAAATGCAATAGCCGTATCAATTTAAATCTCACATTTGTGTTCAATCTCTTTCTTCTTTTACAATCTCCTTTTCTGTTCTAGTATTTTATCACACACCACTAGCTTCACTCCAAAGCCCTTACAATCTCAAACAAGTGGCTCAAAGCAGGAATTTGTGCCTCGGCCACATTGGCCATATTTGGTATGCAGACGTGTGGTGGTCTGTGGGGGGATTTGAGCTGATGCCGGTTTTAGGAAGCTTCACACTATTTCGGATCACTGGTCTGCTCGTTCTGTAGTAGAGAGAGCACGGAGGAGATAGAGGAACAGCGGAGGGAAGGATGGAGCCATGCTGCCCAGTCTCTGTGCTCAGCTGCTCACAGAGGACTTTTCTTCTTCCCTGAACCTTCTGGAAGTTGCATATGTCCTGCCATTTATATAGTGACACTTCTGTGTGGATTTCCTAAGAAAATCCACACTCTCTCCCGAAGCCAGAGTGTATTTCTGCCTTGTGAGGATTTAAGTGTTGCAGCTCTGTAGTGATAATCTCAGCCTGGTTTCGTCTTATTTGAATAATGTGTTTTTTTCCCACCCCTGTTCCTCACGCCAGCCCTCCATCCTTACCACAGCATTCAGTTCTCTGCTTTAGCCTAGTAACAAAGCCTCAGCCTTTCTCTCTCCAGTGGTGGTGACACTGAAGAATACACGTTACACACTTAGTGAAATGCTTCCAGTCTGAGTTCACGAGGGTTCCATAGGATGAGACTCAGGGTGTACATTTCTGACCGGAACGTCGTACTCTTCCGGAAACCCCATAGCTGTCTGACCTATATCAGTGGTTAATTTTGGTCATCTGGTTCAAGTAGGGTCTGACTTTTCACCGTGCAGTTGGTATCTCTCCCCGACAGAATGAGGAAGCGATCTGTAGGAGACACTGAAGGTCCTGTGAGTATCTGGACCATCGTTGAACCTTAACACTAGATTTTGACTTACACTGAAGCAGATGGTTGAGAAATTAGGATTCTCTCCTTAATTCTGCCACTGCCTTTAACAATCGGGTTTCTAAGAAATCACCCTCTCTTTACTCCCGCGCGCGTGTGCATCCTTACTTATGAACCATTTGGGACTCGAGTCCAACCCGACCACAGAAATGGTTTTTCCTTTGTCAGTGGGACTTCCTTTCTCTTCCAAGTTACTGCAGAATAATGACGTTGCTGGAGAATTGGCCTTTTGTGCGAAGAACCCTGGCTCCCTTTAGCGGGAAACGCTGTCTTTTCTTCAGTTCCTTGATTGAACTTAGGGCCACAGAGCCACATCCCTGACCCAGGAAGTAACCCCTGGAATCTAAGACAAGGGTATTAGGGGTGTTGGTCTTGGGATGTCCTTGCTGATGGGCTCTTTGTAGATGCAGCTACGGGGTGTAGAGGTTTTAGAAGTCACAGCTGCATAGCTACAGTTTGGTCCCAACCTGAGACCTTCATTCTAGACTTCCCCATTGAGAATCCTGGCCGCCAGTGCTCTCATTCCGTTTATTCTGTGACATCATCATGTGATTTTTAGAATTTCTATACCAAAATTTCACCAGAAAACAAGCCTACAGTACAGAGCTCAGGGTCAAGTCTTCTTTGATTTTGCGATTCATTTATCGTATTTACATCTATGTGTGTACGCACGTCCCTATGAGTTTAGATCCGCCACTTTTGTGTGATGCCTGTAGAAGCCAGAGGACATCGGTCCCTTGCAATTGGAGTTACAGGCAATTGTGAACCACCCGATGTAGGCGCTGGGAACCAAACCTGGGTACTCTGCAAAGCAGTAAATGCTTTAACCTTTACGTCCTCTCTCCAGACCCGAGGTCAGGCTTCCTATACAGAGATTATGAGATTAGAAACCGGTCAGAAGTTTTTTTGGATTGCTTTTTTGTTATTTCTTTCCCCTCCCCTTTATAGTAGCATTTATTTAAACCTAGTTGGTTTTCTTTGTTTCTGCTTACACTCACTTTCCCCTTTCCCATTTCGTTCCCAAGGTCAAGATCGCAGAAAGGGTCGGTTGCGGTGATGCAAGCCTTTAAATCCCAGAGGTGGAAGCAGGCAGATCTCTGTGAGTTGGAGGCCAGCCTGGTCTACATAGCAAGTTCCAGACCTAACCATTCTACCCCATTTCTCAGCAGTCTTTGTAGGGGACACGATTCAGCATTTTCTTATGCTCCTTTCTGAACTTCTGTAGTAACAAACCTTTTTCCTCCTCTGCCCGGCAGAAAGGGTGGTAACACCGTACACACCTTTTCACAGCCGACTCTAAAGCTCACACCATCACTTAAAAAAAAATCAGTATCTTGTCTATCAGTGCACACAGTTTTTCTTCCTGGCTTCTGTGCCCAGGGTGTATGTGGACCACTGCTTATTCTGCAAGTGTCTCGGATCTGCTCTGTCTCACCGCTCAGGGCCGGGTAGCTGGCATCAGGATCATTGAATAGCCGTCCTTTCTCTTTGAGGCTAGTCTGGGCGATTTCTGACCGTTTGTGACCAGGCACGGATTTCCAGTCGCTCCTCACGTTCTGTAAGAGACTCTGGAGGAAGGGCTTTGCATTCCGCGGCTGCACTTCCTTTCCTAGTTTCTGCCAGCGAGGGCCAGTGGTCATAAGGGAGCCGTCATGCACAGAATCCACTAGGCTTCCCAAACTAGTTAATGCTACTCTAAATTGTTCTGGCCTTTAGACAGATTTTTTTGGTGGTGGTGGTGGAGGGGAAGACTTTGAAATATATAAAACATAGCCAGAATGTCAGTGAACCAGCTATGTCCAGTCGCTAAGCTGACCCCGGGTGTTAGATGGTGGTTTGTGGAACTGTTTCAGAGTAAGTTCTGTCGTGACCTTTTGTTCTGATGATTGTGCGTCTCCTAAAAATATGACCCCTTTTTTGCCTACTTAGGATAAAACATTGAAACTCAGAATACAGTGTTTGGCAGTGGCCGTCTTTGCAATGAGACCTGACGTTGACTATGGTTTACATGTGGGGCTGACGTAAGCTGTGTTGCGAGACCTTCGTGTCACTGTTCTTTCTTCGAGAAGCCCATTCGGTTATCACGGGCGTCAGTATTCTGTCCTTTGGCGCGGGGTTTGTTTGTTTAATCTTAAAAGTTTTAAGTAGTACTTGGAATTGAACCTAGAATCTTGTGAACTAGGCATATACTCGGCTGTAGCGTTCCATGCCCAAATCTCTTGATGTTTTTAGCCACGAATTTATTGTAGTTACTCATTATGTGCATGCGTGTGAGAGAGAGGTGGTGTGCACATGTTCACATGCTTGTGCGTGAGGCACGCTCAGGCCGAGGTTTCTACTGTACTTTTGTCCATATCTCATGCATTCATCTAGTTTCCTCCCCTCTGGGAATAGGTAGAGTTATTTAAAGGGCGCGTTGGAGGGCACATCGTGCCTATTTAGCAAAGCAGCAGCAGTAGCTCCCTGCTAGGGCAGTGGCCTCCTCAGTCTGAGCTAACAGCGCCAGAAGTTGAATCCCTTGTAGGAGAGGGCCTTCAATCCACTAAGAAGGTGGTCGGTTATCCCAGTCTTGGCACATCTTGCCTGCCCAGTCAGTGTCATCCATGTGGAGCCCACGGCTGAGTTAGAGTGCTGGAGACATTTCTCCTCGGCAGCCTGCACACAGCCTTCTGCACCACTGAGGGCTGGCCAGCAGAGAGGATGTTTCTAACCCCTTTCTACCTTGATTTCTGTTTTCTTCAGCCACAAGATCTTACAGCCGAGTTCTCTCCACCTTATTTTGGAGGCCAGGTCTCTCACTGAGCAAGGAACAAGGTCTCTAGACTAGTCCATGGGCAAACACTAAGGATCCTTCTTGTTTTAGCCTCCCCAGAGCGGGGATTGTAGATATCCTAGCCAGAGTTTTATGTGGGCCCCAAGGCAAAAGCCTCATGATTGCCCTGCAAGCATCTTACTGAGTCATCTTCTCGACCTGCTTTCTCTTATTTGTGTGTATGTGCATTTGTGTGTTTGCATGTTCATGTTTGCATATGCACACATGCGTGTTGCCTGTGTGTGTGCACATGCGTGTGCCTGTTTGTGTGTGTACATGCATCTGTGTGGTGCCCAGAGTTGATAGATAGCAATTGTCCTTCTCTATTGCTCCCCACTGTATTTATCAATGAGGGTCTCGTGGTGGACCCAAGCTCACGGACTCTCCCTGGGTTAGCCACTTCTAATAGGCGTCCGTTGGCTCTGCCTCCCAGTAGGCAGCCACCATGCCTTCTTGTCTGTATGTGGACATCTAAACGTGGGGCATCACATGCATGATAAGTGCTCCATCCACTGAGCCATCTCCTCTTTATTTTTTTAAAATTACTTATTAATTTATTGAAGCAGAGTCTTATGCAGGCCAGCCTGGCCCTGAAAGCTACACAGCCTGACCTGTATCTCACTGCGTGGCTGAGGTTGAATTGATTCTCCTGCCTTCGATTCCCAGGTTCAGGATTGTAGGTGCACACTACTGCTCCCGTTAGCCACGGCCTGTTTGTAACGTCTGAGACATGAGATCATCACACGTGTTTGTTTACACTGTTACGTGTTTGTTTACACTGTTTGTCTGATTGTTTCTCTACAGTTGGGTTCAGAGTCAGATGGTACAGGGTTGTCTCGAGAGATCGTGCCTTCTCGGACTGCAGGGCACAGGTTATCAGTGGCGCTGCTGTTGACAGACCTTTGCTTACAAAGCTGAGTGACAGCTCTCAGTATTCCTACCGTGGAGTGACTATTTTTTTTGCCACTGTAATTAAGTAGCGTGGGAGGAATATTTGAGTGTTATTTACCCCTCTCCTCCCTTAAAACGCCATAAGTAGCCACGGAGACTTGCCAAGCTCACGTATCTGAGCTACGCTACTGAAGGCTACACCAGGAAGTGCTCCTGCCTTTCTCCAGCAGTTGGCATTGCACACACACTTCTCGAGCGAGCGCTGTCTTCCAGGATGGACCAGGATGCCTCAGCCTCCGTCAGCGGATATTACCCATATTGGGGCTGCTACTTTGAATCATCCCCCAAATGCCATTCTCCTAAATTTGGACAGCGGCGGCTCCTGGAGGCTCTTGTGTCTTTTTGACATTTCCTGTTTTTCCCTTTGAAGTGTCTTCTCCATTTCTGGCATAAGACGACGATGCAGGGTTGTTTTGTGTCTTCCTTGTTCCAGGCCTGGAACTGGAAGGAACTGTCTGTGTCCCTTAGCGAGGAGTGGCATTTCAGATCTGCATTCCAGGTGCATGGTTCTGCTTGTCCTTTGAGCAAACACCCTTCACGCATGAAGTTACGTGTGTTTACCAGCGTGCATGTGTGAGCATGAGTGCACGCCCTGGAGACTTCAGGCAGGACGCCACATATGCACAAGCTTGAGCAGCCCGGGCCTTTGAGCTCAGCATCCGAAGGCTTCGTCTCCCATCTCAGTGAGGGCTCCATCTTCTCAAAGAAATGATTGTGTTTACTCATTTTGAAATCACAAATAAACTTTCCTTCCTGGCGAAGTGAGCATATATGTACTGCTGTGTTAATCTTACTTTTCTTATTTGTTGTTTGAACCAGGGTCTCACCCTGTTGCTTAGGTTGGCCTGGACTTCCAGTGTTGTCCAGGCTCTCCTAGGGCTCCTTTAGACACAGAGCACTGCTCCTGGCTTTTCTATCTGTTTCTGTGCACAACTTGCATGCTCTTTGGTGCTCATGGAGAGGAGAAGAAGGCTTCCGATCCCTGGAACTGGAGTTTCGGACTGGACTATTGCCAGTCATGTCGTACGTGCTAGGAATTGAACCTGGGTCCTTTGGAAGAGTAGCAAGTGCTCTTAACCACTGATCCATCTCTCTAGTCCCTTTACTGTGTGTGTGTGTGTGTGTGTGTGTGTGTGTGTGTGTGTTTATATAGTTGTAATTATGTTTATTATTTTTTAAAGATGAGAATGTCTTATAACCCAGGCTAGCCTTGAAGTCATTCTGTAGTCAGGTGACCTTGAACTCTGAACTCTGATACTCCCGACCTCCTGATCTGGGATTAAAGGTATGCGCCATCATGCCTAACTTTTGTAAAGCTGGGGATTGAACTCGGCCTCTGGCAACTGGACAGTCACTATACCAATAGAACTATTACCAACCCTTGCGGTGGTGTTTAATTGAGATTTATGGTCTGTACTTCTTTTTTTTTTTTTTTCTTCTTCCAGCTGGGGACCGAACCCAGGGCCTTGTGCATGCTAGGCAAGCGCTCTACCACTGAGCTAAATCCCCAACCATGGTCTGTACTTTAAAGCCATCTTTGATGGGGTTTTTAGAAATCAGTTACACTGTCTTATATAGAGCATTGGTTCTCGCCCTTCCTAATGCTGCAACTCTTTATGTTGTGGAACCCCCCAATCATAAAACTATTTCATCGCTACCTCAAAACTAATTTTGCTGCTGTTATGACTTTGTAATGTAGATATTCAATATGCAGGATCTGTTACGTGACCCCGGGGTCACGACATAGATTGAGACCCATGCATACAGAGCCTTGACTATAGAGAACAGCTCTTGGGAGGGTGATGTGGGACGATCAAGGCCCGCTGGGCTGCAGAGTAAGTTCCAAGTCATCCCAGGGTAAAGAGCCTCTCACCATAACCCTCTGAGACCGCCTTCGAAACAAACAAAAAGGAATTGAGAAAGATTCTATCTTGTTTCCTGAGAAATTTGATGAGATTACTGTTACTATTTTTGTTTGTTTGATATCGTTGTGTTGGGAACAGTCACTAGGAGGCCATTTTGGCTGCGTTTGCATTGCCTTCTCCTCCCTGCCCCCACCCGCTCTCTTTTCAATGCCGAAGATTAAATCCAGGGTTGCATGCTTGCAAGGGGGTGGGGGGACAACATGACATGACACAACACGACTCTTTGTCAGCATCCCCTGCCCCCCCTAGGTTTGTTCTTCCTGTGTCAGTTTTAGTCTTGAGTGTTTTAGAGAATTTGTTTCCTGGCTGTTGTGGCTGAGGGGAACCTCATGTCTCTTCTCTGCCTCCGAATGTTCACTTATTCCTAATAATGATCTTTTATCTTCTTTTTCCTTGATCTGTTTAGTAAGATGCTCACCCGTTTTCTAGGTCAGTCCCTTTTGATTTGATTGATTCTTGTCTGTCCATCTTTGACAGGATTATCTATTGAGACATGCTCTCACTGTGTCCTTCAGGCTGGCCTTTAACTCTTGACCCTGCCCCCTCGCCTCTGCAGTTCAGAGATTACCATGCCCAGCATCCAGTTTTTATTGAACTGACTTCATGTTCATATGCACGTATTTAAAGTTAATACGTCTTTCTCAGACATAAGTGTGGTTCCTTTTCCTGAATGATAGAAATACTTACTGTCTTCTTCTTACATTATTTATTCGATGATGGGAGGGAATAGATAGGCAGGGTGCCCTTGTGGAGGGCAACAGATGGTTTACAGGGATTGAACTCAGGTCCCTAGGTTTAGCAGAAGTCATCCCTTACCCACTGAGCGGCCGCCGTTAGACATATTGAAAGCCACACACACATTCCACGGTGAGCTGCACTGTGCAAACTGTTTTCGTTTAGCACGTGGAGCGCTTTCTCGTTTCTCCTGTGGTTTTGATCCACATGTAATTACAGTGGCATCGGTTGCTCTCCTATTATTCCCCCACGTCCTTGCTGCTACTCCTGTGGTTTCGGGGCATCCTCTGCAGGATCCCAACCCTCATAGGTTTGGGGCTTCATGAACAGCGTTTATTCTTTTTTTTTTTTTTTTTCTTTTTTTCGGAGCTGGGGACCGAACCCAGGGCCTTGCACTTGCTAGGCAAGCGCTCTACCACTGAGCTAAATCCCCAACCCCAACAGCATTTATTCTTGAAGGGCTCGTGTGTTCTGCTGGACGGTTTTCCCTGACGATCCTGAAGTGTGCAGGGCTCTCTCCCTCAGCTGGGACTGGAGTGACAAGGGACAGGCTGGACAGGGTCTCTGCGCTGTATGTGAACTGGCCGATTCTCTACTGTTAGGGTTTGGTGGGTCGTGACAATGCCTTCTCCACCAAATACCAGAAAATCTTTGTGAGCTTGCCTGTAGATCTACTCCATTTTTGCTCCTTGTATCTTGAAGCTATGTTATTATAAGCTCTGTTACACGTCTGTAATTGTGTATCCTAATCACCTAACCTCGTCATTATGAAGTGTCTTTCTTAAATACTAAAAAATTTCCTTCCTTGGGGCTGGAGAGATTGCTCCGTGGTTAGGATTGCTCTCTCAGCATCCACGTCAGTTGGCTCACAGCCGCTGTAACTCCAGCTCCAAAGGATCTGATGCCCTTTTCCGGTCTTTTCAGGGACTCCCCCTTCCCCGACCTACACACACTGAAGAAGATGGAAATCAAGATCCTTCTCTTAGTCAGGCAAGGTGGCAGATGCCTCTAACCCCAGCACTCAGAGAAGCAGAGGCAGGCAGATCTTTGGGAGTTCAAGCCCGACGTGGTCTATGCAGCAAGTTCCAGGACAGCCAGGGCTACACAGAGAAACCTTAAAACAAACAAACAGACAAACAAACACACACACACACACACACACACACACACACACACACACACACACACACACACACACACCTAACTCCCTCGTCCCGGAGCTTGCCTTGGGATGTGCTGTAGTCTCTTCCTTAGGCAGGAGTGTGCAGGTACTGTCTCCCCACATTCCTCCCTTCCCACGGAAAGGCTGAATCCAGGGCCTCAACAGTGCAGAACAGGGCGGGCAAGCATGTGCCCATGTCTCCAACCCGAGTCTCTATGTTTGAAGTGTCTGGGGGTATGCATTTTCCCATGTATTAAAATTCCAGTTGTCTTTGGCTGTGGATTAAAAAAAATTCTTAAATATATTTTAGAATATCTTAGTTTTGTCATATTTCTACAGTCTCATTTTTAAACACTTCCATTATTTTTAAATATATTTATAATGAGTATCCTTAGTAGAATGTATAGTTCTTTTAGTATATGTTTGTTTTTTGTGACATGGTTTTATTTCTAATAATAAAAGGAGTAGTGTTAGCCTGTACATGGCGACCCATCAGAGAAAGATGTAGAAGCCATGGAGGAGCTGAGAGTGGTGATGCACGACTTTAAACCCTGACTTAGGGGGCAGAGGCAGGTAGGTAGGTCTGTTGCGCTCTGGGCCAGCCAGGAGACCCTGTCTCAAAAAGCTAACAAAACCAAAACCCCTAGTACTATGTTCATAATAACTAGAAGGAAAAGCATAAAAAAAGAATTTCCAAATTATGGAGAATATTCTTTACATCGATTTGATGGGGTCTTTTTGTTGTTTTCCTTTTGAGACTGGAAGGGTCTTACTCTGCAGCTTTCTGGCCTGGAGCTTGCCCTGCCAGGCTGGCCTTGAACTTGAAAGTGTGCCTGCCTCCGTCTGAGACGACTAGGATCAAAGGCGAGCGACACCACACCTGGCTGCCTTTCACAGACGTTTTAACGGGTTGTAGCAGTGATCCTTCTGAGCGCCTCCTGGCACGTCGGTCTTCCACCAGTGATTATTGTGGTAAAAGTCTGAGCGTCAGACGTAAACATGCAGTCACATCAGCTGCACGCTGTGAAGGGCACTCCGTGTTAGTGGACTGTTTGTGTGTGTGTGTCCGCGCGTCTGCATGAGTTTCTTTACACCGCAGGTACAGATGGCTGTGGAAGGCAGAAGAGGGTGTCGGGTCACCTGGAGCTGGAGTTGCAGTGCTGAGAGCTGAACAGAACCGCAGGCTCTCCATGCTTGAGCTCCTGCCCAAGTCTGAGACCCTGGGATGTCTTCATCTCTGAGAACTCCATATCCTCTGAGTACTTACTTCCCTGTCCTTGTCTCTCTGCCAGCCGCCATTCTGCCTTCTAAGAGCTGGGTCACTTCAGATGCCGAATCAGGAAGTGCTGGCTTGTTCCCGGTGTGGTCGGAGGCTTTCAGTACATCAGCTTCAGCTCCCTAATGGCTTTGAAACAGGCCTCGGGTGCTAGTTAGTTTCGGTGGGGCTGACTTGCCAGAGGATTGTTCACAGTTGTTTTACTTTGCCTTGAATGCCCCTGCCTCAGAGCCGGACACTCACTGCCCCTTCTGTAGGTCTACTGGATTATTGCTGGTCTGGAACTCAGAGCTGGGGTTAAAGGCTTTTGCCAGCATGCCTGGCCCTATCCCTTGTGGTGGTGGTGGTGGAGGTGGTGATTGATGGTGGTGATGATGATGCTGGTGGTGATGATGATGGTGTTTAGAAACCCCTTTGTAGCCCAGGCTGGCCTAGAACGCAGAGATCCGACTGCTCCCTCCTCCAGAGCGCTGGGATTAAAGGCATGTGCTGCCCTATCCCAGCTTTCCTATTGTTCTGAGACACGGTCTTGCTGTTGCTCTGGCTGACCTTGAACCAGTGATGGTCCTTCCTCAGCCTTCCTTGGTACCACAGCCCTTGCTATTGGCTCTCTTAAGGTCCATTTGCTGTTTCCTTCTGTGATAACTTTGTCGACTTGTCTCCCAAGTCATCCCCATCCTACATGCTTTGGTTTTGGGGTTTTGTTTTCTGTTTTTTGTTTTTGTTTTCTTTTTGGTTCTGGAATGTCCTTGGGTCCTCTCAGCCTCTGCACTTTCCTCTGATTTCTGAGGCATACATGGGATTTTTGTTGAACATGCTTGCTTCCTAATTATGACCACGTGACCGTCTTGCGTCAGCCTTGTTGATTCTGCACTCTTCCTGTTCTCTGGTATGCTCGTAGCTTACTGCTGAGCACAGGACATCCTGCTTACAGCAGGCTGGAGAGCAGGGTGGATGGCTTTGCTCCCCCTCTGAAGGGCCTGTCTCCTTCACTGCCCGTGCCTTATTCAATAGCTGTGTGTGGAGCTCTCCGCTTGGGATTCGGCTTTAGTCTTAGATGCTCTAACTCAGCTGGATCTTGGCTTCATTCACTCGGGTTCGGTTTTCTCAGAAAACTTAGTTATTTCGTAGGACCCAGGGGTCTGTTCCTGTGGGCTTGTGGTCTCTCTGGTTCAGTCAGCAGCTTCTCCGCACAGTTGGCCGGCAGTTGCATGATCCCTGCCTGTAAGTAGTCTGGGAAGCTGAGAAACCCTGGAGTCTGCCGTGGGGGAAGAGGGGATGGGTGAGCTTCTTTCCTGGCTGTTGATGCCTCAGTTTCTCCCTCTGGGATTCAGCCCTGGCGTCCATGCGCTGTCGTTCTTCCTGGCTGCAGGGGGAGAGGGCATTCTCACCCTAAAGTCCATCTTCAGAAACAGGTTTCTCTGCAATCCTTTGTAGTCAGGTTAGTCTAATCCCGGCATCCCCCAAATCTTCTGACCAACCAGGCTATCCCTTCTTCTAACTTACTGTCTCACTTCCGTCTGTCCTGCTGATGTCTAGACCACACTCGTCTGAGACATCTGCTGTGACTCTTTAAATTATTCATTTCTCCCATTGTTAGAAAGTTCACGTCACTTGCCAAAAAGAAGTATAGATAGATACAAGTATATAATATGTAAACTGTATTTTGTCTCAATTGTCACGATTCTGTGAAATCTAGCAGGTAAAGATTAAAATATTTAATTAGCAATGGGTGGTCGTTCCTACTTACGTGGATCAGGCTGGGGTCGGTGTGCATATGGTAACTTGGAGAAAGAGTTTGGCATTGCATGGACACATTACAGATAGGCATCCCTGACCTCTGACCTTCCATCCTGGGACCCAGCACAGCTGCACACAGGGTGTCCAAGTCTTTAGAACATGGCCAACTGTGAGACTCATGTATGGCTACTGGAAACACATTTTTTTCTTTTGTCTATAAAAATGAGCTGGGTTTTTTTTCTACGTCGTTGTGTTGCTTTTTCCCCCCATAACCTATCATAGAAAGCTTATTACCAAAAAGTTTTAGAAAGTCCAGGGGCCATAAGAGAATCTCCCCGAGGGAGGAGTGAAGACGAGAAAGCTGGACGACTTGGGTGTGCCCTCTCCTAGTAACATGGATTGAGAACATGGGTTGACAGTTTACAACTTGTGATGCTTCCCATCCGTGGTTGACCTGCTGTCTCAGGAGCAGACGGGCCCAGGAAACCGTACCTTAACCAAAACATTAACAGCCCTCATCTCCGTTGTGCAGGGATTCTCCAGCACCCAGATGGTACAGTTCTGAAACAGCTGCAGCCACCGCCGCGGGGCCCAAGAGAGCTGGAATTTTATACCATGGTAAGTGATGTAAGGTGCTGTGTTGCTCTACTCGCTCCTCAGTTTTCTGCTGTGACTCAGACTGAGAAACGTGTTTGACAGCATGTCCTGGGTCCCCTCGTGACAAACAAGCCTCACGCAAACAAGGCTTATCTTGCAGTGTTCCGACTGCAACCTAGTATTTTCCGTTCTGCTTCTTCACGTCTTAAAGAGTCTCATTCTGAGTCACTAAATTGATTTCAATCAACTGGTCGTGACCCACAATTTGAAAAACACTTAACAGAGAGAGTTTGTCACTCTCGGAAATGCTAAGTTAGTGTTTTTATCACAGCTTCTGAGAGTCTTGTTTGCTTGTTAGGCAGGGTCTCTGTACATTGCAGACTGGCAGAGGACTCCGGTGCCCCTGCCTCAGCCTCCCGGGTGCTGTGTGCCGTAGTGTCCTGGGTCTTGTTCAGCGTTTCCCAGCACTGTTGGAGAAGGGCTCATTCCTGATACCTAATTCATCCTATGATTCAGGATACTTTTTAGCGTGTTCACAGTGTTCCGTGACCGCCAATTATTTCTTAACTGCAAAACATTTTAACCACGAGGCTCCGCCTTCCCTGCCCACCAGCCACAGATCCGCTTTCTTTCCATGAGCGTATTCTCCAGGATGATGTTTGTTCAGACACCCCCCCCACACACACACATACAAACACACACACACTCATACACACACACAACACACACACATACACACACACACACACACACTCCCACACACACACTCATACACGTACACACACACACACACACTACACACACTCACACACACACACACTCACACAAACATCACTCATACACACATACATCGTTCACTGCACACCAGCACACACATACACTCACACACACTCATACACACACTCACTCACACACACACACACACACACACACACACACACACACACACACACTCACACACACACACATACACACACACACACTCATACACACACACACACACACACACACACACACACACACACACACACACTCACACACACACTCACACACACACACACACACACACACACACTCATACACACACACACACTCATACACACACACACACTCATACACACACACACACACACACGCACACATACAGACATATACACACATACATATACACATAGACACACACATACAAACACACACACTCATACACATACACTCACAAACACACACACACATACACACACACTCACACACACTCACACACTCATACACACACACACACACACACACACACACACGTGTGTTGCAGTTGGAGAGTATATGAAGTGTGGCTACATCCTTACAGAACTACACTGTGGGTATGAGCCCCCAAGCAGACCCCGCTCGAGGGTGCTGCCTGCCCTTCTGCAGTTGGCTTTTCACTGTCCCGCTGGCGTCCTTTTAGACACAAGGGTATGGACTTTGACGAGGCCCAGCTCGTATCTGTTCTTTCCCATTGCTGACTTGAGAAAGGGTCTTAGTCTGGAGCCTGGAAA
Organism: Rattus rattus; assembly: GCF_011064425.1. Classification (NCBI taxonomy): domain Eukaryota; kingdom Metazoa; phylum Chordata; class Mammalia; order Rodentia; family Muridae; genus Rattus; species Rattus rattus. The sequence continues at coordinate 15,494,048 of NC_046171.1, read as the reverse complement.
TCCTGCTATGAAGCCCTGGGTGGCCTGGAGCGCACAGCAGTCGTCCTCGGTCTCCTAAGTTCTGGGAGTCCGTGTGTGCACCACCACGCCCCACCCTTTGGTTTTGCTTGGGCCAGTGTTGCTTTTCCTTGCCCTGATTAAGAGCATGAAGGTCCCGCTACGCCACTGGGAGAGCCTGTTTCCTTTATCGGTACCCACATTTCTGTCCTGTGCTGTCTCTGGCCCTCTGCTAGAACCCTTCCCTGTAGTGATCCCTAACAGAAGAAGCACTCGGAGAAGCCGTGTGCTCACTGGCCAGGGCTGCCATGACAAAGTAACACCAGTGGTTTGGCTTGAAATACAGAAATCAAGTTTTTCCCACTTAGCCTTCTAGTCTGGCTGTAGTCAGGGGTTTCTTTTGAAGGCCTCCCCCCGACTCCTGCTCAGGGGATGTCTCCTCAGATTGTCTTCTGTGGGTTTATAGCCTAATGCACTTTCTGAGACTACCCTACCATGGCGAGCCCTTGTTCTCCCGTGATGACCTCCTTGCAAGCCGTCTCCAGAGGGGCTTACATTCCAGACCCTGGGCTTGGGTCGTGCAGCATTTTGCTGGCTCCCAGCCCATCCTATGATAATGATTTTGAGAATTGAAGATTTGTTTTCTTTCTTCCTGAGAGAAATGGCAAAGTCCTAGGCTTGAAGACCGCAGTTAGACCATTGAGCAGTTTATCGTGTGCCTGACTATCCACCATGCCCTGATGGTGCGTCACCCTGCACTGTGAAGCAAGGTTTGCTCACATAGTAGTCAGCGTTTCTTGGAAGACTTCTGGTAGAAAACAATAACTTATTTTCTTTCCCTTCCGCTTAGATGTGAGGTTCAGCTTCTGGTAAATGAAATTCTATCCTATACTTTTAACTCTTGTAGTGTGCTTACTCATAAAATTGTATGTCGTTTAGATGTATATATTAAAGCTGTCCCTCAAATGTTACAATAAATGAAACTATTCTCACAGATATAAAATAAATATGTAAAATAATTATTTAGTGAGAAATCCAGGTAAGCGTTAAAAATGGTTCAAGGGGGCCAGCAAGATGGCTCAGCCAGTAGGGGAGCTTGCTGTTAAGGCTGATAACTGAAGTTTACTTGGGATCTGTATGGTGGAAGGAAAGAATCGATGTCCTTAAGTTGTCATCTCTCTCTCTCTCTCTCTCTCTCTCTCTCTCTCTCTCTCTCTCTCTCTCTCTAAGTGAATGAATGTAAAAATACAAATAAATGTAGCCGAGTTAGCCATGGTACACGCCCCAACCCTTGCCCTCCAGCCAGAATGTCTTACCTGTGTCCAGAGAATTATTTTGAATTTGGTGTCAGTTGTGCACAACTCACTTAGTAGACAAATAGTTGGATAATGTTGACAGGGGGAGCTGGAGAAATGGCTTAAGAACACTTCCAGAGGTCCTGAGTTCAATTCTCAGCAACCACATGGTGGCTCCCAACCATCTGTAATGGGATTCGATGCCCTCTTCTGGTGTGTCTGAAGACAGCTACGGTGTACTCACATACATGAAATAAATAAATTGATCTTTAAAAAAAAAAGTTGAGAGGAGGACGTATCAGCAGGGTAGTACTCCCCATGGAGCACGGTGTGCTGTGGTAAGTGGCTGCTTGTCCTCATGTGGGACTCACTGCCCCGCGCCTCACAGCAGGTGAGTGTAGCAGACCTAGCCTTGGTCTTCTTGAGGCTTTCTGCATAGCTGACCAGCCCTGCACCTCTGTTCAGGTTTACGCTGCTGACTGTGCCGATGCTGTTCTCCTGGAGCTGCGGAAACACCTGCCCAAGTACTATGGCGTCTGGTCCCCTCCCAGCGCACCCAACGGTAATCCATTTTCAGTACATCTCGTGCGTGCCTGCGTGCGTGGCTCAGTTCATAAGCTTGGCTTCTGAAGGGTCTGTGGGAAGGCCGCAAAACAGGAACGCTGGCGCGGTTCCTACCCTCACTAAATGAAACTCACTTCACCTTCACAGTTCCTTAAAGGACGTGTTCCGCATTAACTGATTACTGTTACAGTTGCGGAGGGGGGGGGGGAGGGTACATCTTAGTACTACGTTCATTTACAAATGTCCGTTCTTTGTGTGAAGAATAAACCATTAAGAACCCAAGCAGAAGTACCTCCCGTGCGTAGCTTCTCTCCTGCCTTCTTCCCGTCCCACAAGCTTTAGTTCCCAGTGGGAACCCTGGGAAGAACCGTAGTGGAGAATGAGAGCATGTGGGTCTCTCTTGGAGCCTGGCGATGAGGTCACTTAATCAAGGCTGCAGGCTTCGCTGATGTGGGTTTTGAACCGCAGTGTAGCACTGTCTGCCTTTCGTCCCTCAGTGTGTCAGGTGCTACTACTGTGGCATCTTGGCTCTTCTCTGGGAATTCTTAGATGAGTAGTGGCCGGTCTAGGGCTGCTGGGGTAGGAGCCACCTGCATTCACTAATTCAGAAAAAGCAAGTGACTGAGGCTCTGTGGACGTCAGGGGAGGGCCGCACGCCTGAAGAGCTCAGGACCAGACAGTTGTGTTTCCAGTCTGGGAATATTCACATATGCAGAGGTGTCATGGCGATAGCCCCAGATCCAGACTAGACTTCCGTGGAAACTGAAGGGAGCTTTTTGGTATTCGTGGTAATCTGACCTGTGCCTCCAGAGTGACGGGACGTCTTCCCCTGGGGTGTCATCCTCATCATCTCTCAGATTGTGACCTGAGTGGTAAACCCCCAACCCTAATGGGCCGTGCGAGAAAAGCACAACTCAGTTACTATGAATCCAAGCTGTGCGCCTAGGTCGGGCAGAGCTACCGCTGTGCTACTCTATCCCCAGCAAGGAGATCCCCTATAACCTGCGGTTTCTCCAGGCCACGGGCTTCTGCTCCATCTTCCTTCCACCTCTTCAGTCTTCCTCTCTCTCCTTCCCCTCTCCTTCCTTTTCTCCCCAAAACTTTTCAGCTCCACTCTTCTTCTGCTGCCCAATCACCAGCTCTAGCCTTTATTTCACGAGTTTAAATGGGGAGAAGTCCACCTGAAGTACGTGGTTCACTCCTCGCCACTGGCGACAGTGAGAACAGGAGTGGCCGTGTGGGAAGAGGGGAGACTGGGAAAATACAGTGCCACGGTCGAGCCCACGCAAGGCTCGCTTGGGCCCCGAAGTCAGACTGCATTTCGCTGCCTTAGCTCTTTTCAGCCCGAGATAAAAATCAGTGTGTAATAAACATATGTTCTTGTTAATGTTTAACTGGGCCAAGGCACAGGGCGACCCACAGGGTAGAAAGTCTCTCACCGAGTGCCTGTGTGGGCTGCGGTAGCCCTTTAATTTTGTGGTTGTTAGATGCATTCGTCTTACTGGAGGGGGCAGGGCTCGCTCCAGGGACTCAGGCTGCATTTGTCTTTCTTCTGGATGCTGTGTTCGGCTTGCACGTGTCGACCTAGCACGGGTTTAATACCTGTCCGTCATGGTCATGTTTAATATATTCATCCAGGCCAATCCCAGTGCTCAGCGAACACCACATGACACCAGGCTCTGTGCTGAGGAAAGTGTCATCTGTTCCTCTTGAGCAGCTCTGGTAGGCGTGGCTTTCGTGCTGTTGCCTGTGTGCCTCAGAGCAGCCTTGTCCTGTGAGGTGCTCTCAAAGCGCTACTGACACATCCCGGTCACTGCGGACCACGATGCCTCTGTCTCGTGGGGCCCCTGATTCAGCAGTTCTCAACCTGTGGGTCGCCATCCCTTTGGGGGGTTGAATGACCCTTTCTCAGGGGTCAATTAAGACCGTCCAAAAACACAGATATTTACATTATGAGCAAATTAACAGCTATGAAGTAGTATTGAAAATGATTTTATGGTTGGGGTCACCACAACATGAGGAACTATATTAAAGGGTTGTAGCATTAGGAAGGCTGAGAACCAGTGCTCCAATCTGTATTTGCCACTGAGGTGTAGGGCATGCTGGGATGGCATAGGCTAACATGTGGTAGACCTGACATTTGAACTTAATTTTCTGTACTCGGAAAAATTGCTTTCCGTGCTATCATGAAGATTTTGTGAGTATAAGTTGTACAAACAAACACATTTAATTAAACAAGAAGGACATTGTATTATAAGGGTATGGGGATGTCTTAAAGAAGTCAGGGCTGTGTAGCTGAGCCATGCTGGGACCAGAACTGGCAACCAGGATGGAGCTCAGGAATGTTTCTGCGCATGCCCCGCCCACCGCAAGGGTCACTCACTTTTCTCGTGTTGTACCACGTGTGGACAATCCTGACAGAGTAGTCACACGCAGCTTGTCGGTCAGACGTTTGCCCACTTCAATGGCTGTGACTGGGAGTGGGTTCCTGTGCGACAGGGACACTTCTGAGGTTTGCGGGTAGCACTGGAGAGATCACACCAGGACCCCCCTCAGGCTGTCTCCGCTGGAGCCCGGCCCACATCCGTCCTTCCCGTGTACCAATGTCTGCCTCCTTCCCTTCGCTCCACTCTGGACCCAGAGGGGCCTGGCCGAGAAGACGTCCTTTGTCTCTGGTCTGGAGTTACCTTAGGAGACCGTGCTGTAGCAAAATGCCTTTGATCTTTACATAGCTGAGTCTCAAGACTGACCTACTTTAACTTGAGCTCTAGTCTACTGAAATCCCTGGAAGTCTGCTAGCCAGTGTGCAGAGTGAATCAGTGTTGAGGCAGACAGACATGACAGCTGCCAGTCTAACCGCTCTGCTGCACAGGCTGTGTCCTGCTTTCCCATTTCTCTCTTCCTAAAGCTTCGTTAGGTTAAGCCCTCCACACCCAGCCCGGCTCTCTCTGAGTACACGTGTACTCCTTTTACTGTGTGTGTGTTGGGGAGAGCTCTCGCTGTGTACCCCAGGCTGGCCTGTTACTGTGCTGCCCAGATTGGTCGTTAGGCTGAAGTCCTCCTGCCTCAGCTTCCTGGGGGCTGAGATAACAGACGGTGCTCAGAGACCTGGAACTCTACATTCCTAAAGCCGGTTTTACATTCAGGGTTTGCAGCTTAGCAGGGAAGATACAAGGAGAATCCGGTCTCTGTGGGAGGCTTGGATAGCACTTCGCTGTATTTGTCCGGCTTTATGGAGTTTCGGATGCTAACTCCTCCTGTGCTTGTCCATACTGTGCCCACGCATCCCCTCCTCCAGCCTTAAGAGCTAAAACATACATCATAATTTCATTGAGAATTTGGACAGGATCGTTTTCCTTAGGAACAGGGAGAACTATTTCTTTTCTCCACACCTAAATCCATGCTTTCAAGGTAAAGTGTGAGAAGGGGCTTTTGTGGCGAGATGGCAAGTTTTCTGTGAGCGAATGCGTACAGGGCGCTGAGATGTGCTGGTGACAGAGCGACGGTGTGTGTGAGAGAGTAGCAAGAGAGAGTTGGTGGGGTCATTTGGATTCAGTCCCCCGTTTACTGATGTCAAACAAACTTACGAAATCCTTAACTGCTAAGAAATCTTGATCTGAGCCAGACAGTATTGTATTCATGGCTGCGCCTGCAGCTCTGTATCGCTGAACACCCCCTTCCCCCCAGTGACGTCTGGTCACACGTAGCAGAATCTGTCTGATGCTTGTTACTGTGTCCGTTGGCTCTAAGTTTTCTGTCCTCCAGCATCTCCTCTTTTTGTTTTTCTCTGGGGGTTGTTTGAATGGTAGGGTTGCCTGTCATTAATTAAGGTTTTTCTCTAATAGCAGATGTGTACCTAAAACTGGAAGATGTGACTCATAAGTTTAACAAGCCCTGTATAATGGACGTGAAGATTGGGCGGAAGAGCTACGACCCCTTTGCCTCGGCAGAGAAGATTCAGCAGCAGGTCAGCAAGTACCCTCTGATGGAGGAGATCGGGTTCCTGGTGCTCGGCATGAGGGTAAGAGCGCGTCCGTGAGGTGTGCGGGTTTTCTTACACAGCACTCATGGGACTGAAGTGCTGCTAGACCAGAGCTAACTCGCTATGCGACGCCACGACGTAGCATGGGCTACAAGGACAAGCGTCTTATCCGCTGCTCTCTGGTCTGTAGGCAGCAACCCTGGTCCTGACGTGCTCTTTGTAGTTTTCCTATAAGAAAAGAGCTATTTATAGCTTTTGGCGTTTTGAGATAGGATCTCACTGTGTAGCCCTGATTGTTCTGGAAATTGCTTTATAGTCCAGGCTGGCCTTGAACTCAGAGGGAAATGAACTGTTTCATAAGTAGGAAAAACATCTACATTATTTCATATTTTTATTTAAACCAGTTTTATTTGCACATCGTCTGTGAACTAGCACTTGAACCTTTTTTATTTTAACTGATGCATAAGAAGCTTGTATTTCTGTTTTGATGTGCACACATACCGCACCTCAGTATGGTCAGGGCTGGCGTCATCTGGTGGCGGGGCTGCTTGAGCGTCTGTACCCTGGGACCACTTCTGAGGGGACAGGGCAGGTGCTACAGAGGCAGAGGTGACTCGCTATACTCTGATGTCAACACAAATACGAGGGCTAATACGATGGGAAGGAAGAATTATTGTCGCTATTCCGCAGACATCACCACGGCTGGGAAGTAATGTGGCATGCGATCCTCTAGACCAGATGTGCCGGGTGATTACCCGTGAGCAGGCATGGTCACGTGACAGGCGGTCTTCCTTTTGAGTCTTGAGCAGGAAGTTTTGTGGGAGGTTGTTAATATGCCGGTGATATCAGCAGAGTAGATCTGATGTTGGACGTAACTTCTTGATCAATAAAGTAGGAGGATCGTTCGAGCAGATTTTTATCTTAGGGAACTAATAAATGTGAGCATATAAGGAAAGACAAAGGTGGCAGCAGGATGGCACACTGGGGAAGGGGTCTTGCTGTGAAAACTGGACAAGTTGTTTGTTCCCAGGACTCACTTAAAGGCAGAAAGAGGGAACCGGCTTTGTGGGAACACGAACTTGTTTGTAGTAGAACTAATTGTGTTCAATGTATATCTGAGAGAAAAGAGCCTTTTGAATTGACAAAGGGGGAAATACAGCTGTCTGTATTACAAGTGCTAATTATGTCACCTTAGAATAAAACTGCATGAACCTTATGGAAACCTGCCCCCAGGCGGTTCTGATTGGTAAATAAAGATGCCAACAGCCAATAGCTGGGGAGGACAGACAGAAGTGGGATTTAAGGTTTCTGGGACTTGGGATCAGGAGGAGAGAGGAACGGGAGATCTGACAGCTGGGAGAATGTGGAGGAGGGGAGAGAGGCCATGTCTGAGAGAGTGCAGGACAGAGAGGCATGGCCGCCATGTGAAGGAGCCGGGAGAGCGCGGCCCAGAGGGTCCTGAGCGGCCAAGGTAGAACGTAGAATTAGTAAGTAATAATCGGGGTTAACCTCACGGAGGTCAGGCAGTGGCCCAGCTGTTGTGCTGAATAAGGCAGAGTAAAGTATAAAGGCTGTGTGTCTCATTCGGGAACATAAATTATTGGGGCGGTAGCATAACAGGATAATTGATAATAATTAGTTCTACACGTGTTCACAGCTTCTCTGTTCATACTGGATTTCCTCAGGACAGAAGCTGTATGGCACTTCATTGGTCAGGTCCTAAGGATTCTAATGTGACCTTTGAATACGTATCGTGCGTGCGTGCGTGCGTGCGTGCGTGCGTGTGTGTGTGTGAAAGAGAGAGAGACATGAGTGCAAGAGCCTGGCCCTGGATCCTGGAGGTAAAGTTACAGGTAGGTGTGAACCACACAGCCTGGGTGCTGGGAATTGAGCACGGTCCTCTGCAAGAGCAGTGTCGGCTCCCCCCTTTCCTCAGACGGTGTCTTCGTACTTAGCCCTGACTGGAGCTCATTATCAGGCCGGCTGTGAACGCACAGAGCTCCTCCTGCCTCTGCCTCCTGAGTGCTGGGCTCAAAGGTGTGAGCCATCAGACCTGGGCTTCAGTATAAGCTCAGAAGGGCTGAATCGTGTCTACAGCTCATCGTTTCTTTTCTCATCTGTTTCCATTTGTTACTCTTGTCTGTCTGTCTGCCGGTCAATCCATCCATCCATCCATCCATCCATCCATCCATCCATCCATCCATCCATCCATCCATCCATCCATCCATCTATCATTTTGGTTTTTCAAGATAGTGTTTCTTTGTGTAGCCCTGACCATCCTGAAACTTACTCTAGACCAGGCTGGCCTTGAAATAACGCAGAGATCTACCTGCCTCTGCCTCTCAGCGGGGCTATAGAATAATTTTTGGATGGCAATAAAAACAAAAGACATTGTAGCAAAAACACTCTTTGTGGAAGCTTTTGCTTTTGCTGTTTGGAGACAGCATTTCATGCAGCCCAGCCGGTGTCCTCGCTGTGCAGGTGAGCTCACCTTGAACTTGTGATCCGCTGGCCTCTGACTCAGACCAGGTGCTGGTATTGCAGGTGTGTGCAGCCACACCTGCTTTTATTGGTGCCGAGGGCGGGTGCATGCCGGGAAAGTATCGCTGTGCCATTTTCCCCCACCCCCGCTCCTCTCCCCTCTAACTTCCCTTTCTGTGGCAGAGTTTTGTATAATCTGTTGCTTTGAACTTGCCATGTAGCCAAGGATAGCCTTGAACTCCTGATCCGCTTCTACCCCCCAGATGTTGAGTGAGGCATGTGTCTTCTCTAGGCTGTGTAAATTTAGGGTTAATCTTGAGGGACTGAGATAGACAGTTCTATCCTACTAAAAACCTTCGTGACTCCTAATAGCTTTTCAGACGTGCTCATCTGAACGTTAGGTGCTTTTTCAGCCCAAGTTCCCGTGGCTGATCCTCCTCACGTCTGTCTGTGGATCTTGTAACTAGCCGTGAAACCACCCTGCGTGGCCAGGCACCCCATATTACTGCTTGGATGTTCATTCGCCATTCTTTTGTTTTGACAGGTTTATCATCTTCACTCTGACAGCTACGAGACACAAAACCAGCACTATGGAAGAGGCCTGACGAAAGAGACTCTGAAGGAGGGTGAGCACCGGAATGGGGCTGGCTGCTGCCGTCAGCAAGATGGCGCTCACCATCTTTAGTTCTCCTGTGGAATAAGGAGGCAACGCATAACCTTCTAAATTAGAGATGTAGAGAGAGAGAGGAGTGTTTACCATTAACCCCGGACCCTGACATACCCAAGTGCCCACACCGCCTACACCCTCACTAGTGTCGTATAACACGGCTGCTGGCCCGCTTGCTTCCTACTGCCGTGATAAAGTCTAAGACAGCCCGCCATGAAGCAGCCTTTATTTTGGTTCAGTCTCTGTGTGTATCCGGCAGCTCCTTTGCTTTGGGCACAACAAGGGAGCAGACATGGGGAGCAAATCTGTTCTGTTCCTGGGTGACTAGGAAGCAGAGAGGCCCAGGCCCTTCAGGCCTCCTGCCTTTCTACATCCTCCAACTGCCTCATCCCCAAATTCAACATGGGGTTGCAGGGAGCTACCTCAGGGTTATCCTGGAGCAGTGTGCACTTTTTCAAGTACAAAAAGCTAAACACCATTGCCCAGCTCGGTGCCAAAGCTTTAACCTCACACTCTGCTGGCCTGGTGGCACACGCCTGAAACCCCAGCCCAGGTGGGGTTAATAAGTTAATAAAGTGTATTAAGTGTAAATTGTATTTAAATTGCTCATTACACAAGAGGCTTGAAGGCGGTGTTTTGTGTGGATTGCCTTTTTAAAGCTGCCTCTGTGGTTGGGTGATCTCCAAGTGTCTAAAGTTACTGATGAACAGGCAGGCAGTAATTTGCTTAATCCCATTAACAGGTGTGGTTTGGTAAAACTCTGGTGACCCAGACATTACAACAGGGCATTCTGTCTTTTAAGAGTAATCTTGGGGTTGGGGATTTAGCTCAGGGGTAGGGCGCTTGCCTAGGAAGCGAAAGGCCCTGGGTTCGGCCCCCAGCTCCAAAAAAAAAAAAAAAAAAAGAATCTCACAGGAGGTTATGTTCAGTTCTGTGAAATGTCGGCCTGTAGAGTCCTCGGGAGGGCACTGGTGTTCCACACAGAAAACACATCTTGTAGCTCCTAGCCTAGTTCCTGTCTTGACACACTTGATCAAAGCAAGCTACTACTTAGTTTGACCATTAAAAAACAGAGATTTCTTTTCCTGGGCTGTAGTTTCCTGGGCTGATTTAACTTCTTTATTCTCCTTTCTTCTTTTTTTTTTTTAAATTGAAAATAGATTTAAAAAATACAATATATTCTGATTATACATACCTCTTCCCCCAATTCCAATCTGATCCCACCCACCCAAATCCACACCTTTTCTTTCCTTCTCTCATTGGGATACAAATATCATCTATCTATTCAGACACACACACACACACACACACACACACACACACACACACACACACGTGAGAGTGTGTGTGTGCACGAGTGTGTGTGTGTGAGAGAGAGTGTGTGCGAGTGTGTGTGTGTGTGAGTGTGTGAGTGTGTGTGTGTGTGTGTGTGTGTGTGTGTGTGTGTGTGTGTGTGCGTGTGTGTGTGTGTGTGTAATCCCCAGCAGGCGCATTTCAGTGAGTTCAAGGCCAGCCTGGTCTACAGAGGGAGTTCCAGGACAGCCACGGCTGCACAGGGAAACCCTGTCTCAAAATACAAATAACCGGGGCCTGGAGAGATGGCTCAGTGGTTAGAGCCCTGACTGCTCTTCCAGAGGTCCTGAGTTCAATTCCCAGCAACCACATGGTGGCTCACATCCATCTGTAATGGGATCTGATGCCCTCTTCTGGTGTTTTTGGTGACAGTGACAGTGTGCCCATATACATTTTTTTTAACAGTCTTAAAAAAAAAAAAAGACACAAACCAGAATGGGACAAAACAACCAACCACTACATTTACCTCCACAGAAGTCCCATAGAAACACAAAAGCAGAAGCCATGATGTATGCAAAGGACTAGTAAGCAGGTACCGGCATCTCGAGAACAGAGCCTCCAGAAATGCCATTGGGTCTGTTTTGTGTTGGCCATCCTGCTGGGCAACAGAGTCCTTTGCACCCATGCCTGAGTAGGGTACCGTGTCATTACGTATCACTCCACCACTCCAATCAGTAGTAGTTGGTCTCCCCTAGGTCCTGGCCACCTGAGTGGTATTGAGGATGGGTTCCATCTCAGGGTGAGCCTCAGCTCAAATCAAATAGTGGTTGGTTAGTCCCACCGTTGCACATCAGAGGGTTCACAGCTGGGTCTGTGTTACCTTTCTCCTTTGGTAGTGTGCAGAGAGCCTTCCAGTCCCATAAGCATTAGTCATTAAGGGTGAAGGCTTAGGACCAGCTTGACCCCATGGTCAAGTTGTGCGGGTGTTTTCACCAACACGGCCTTACGTCCACTGTGCATAGCAGCTCACAGGCTCGGCAACAGCCTGAATGGCTTCAGAGTTCCCGTGGCCAACAACTCAATTAGGTGTTTGGCAATTTCATTTAGATCACCTTCATAATAACTATATATTTTAGAATGCTTCTACTGTCTGTTTCCAGACGACCTCTCAAATGGCCTCTCCCTGTCTCAGTCAGTGATCTATTGCTGTGAAGAGGTGCCATGACCACGGTCACTCTTCTAAAGGAGAGTGCTTTCTTGGGGCTTGCTAACCTTGTCGGAGGTTTAAGTCCATTAACCTCATGGTGGGGAGCATGGCCATATACAGGCAGGCATGGTAGCTGAGAGGTCTACCCGGGCTGAGGGCAGCGTGACGAGAGAGCCACTGTGGCACCCTTTCTCTAACAAGGCCATACCTAGTCCAGCAAGGTCACACCCCTAATCCTTTCAATTAGTGCCACTCCCTGGTCACCAAGCATTCAGATCTGTGAGCCTATGGAGGCCACTCTCATCCCACCCCCACCTCCCCAATAACAGTCGTGTTTCTCCTCCCTGGGGTGATCAACCCTTCCCTCTGGTCCCTCATGGTGGCCCTGACCCCTGTGGTTATATGAGCTGCAGCCTGACACTCACATGTAAATGAATGCACCCCATAGGCAGCTGAGTAATACTCCATTTATAAGTGTGCCCCACTTCTTTATTCATCCATCTGCTGACACATCTTAGGTTGTTCCCTACCTGACTATTATGAGCAGAGCAGCGACCGTGGCTGAGCCAGCGTCTCTGTAATAGGCCGAAGCGTCCTTTGGGTAGACGCCCATAAGTGGCCTAGCTGGCTCTTAAGGTAGATCTCTTCCCCACCACACTGATGTCTACAGTGGCTGTGCAAGCTTGCACTCCCACCAGCCATGGAGGAGAGCTGCCCTCACTCCTCATCCTCTCCAGCACGGGCTGTCACTTGTTTCATTGATCTCGGCCATCCTGAGCGGTGTAACAGGAAATCTCAAAGCGGTTTTGACTTGCATTTCCTGTTGATTGACTTTCCTAAAAGTTTGTGTCTCTTATAGTGGGAACAAGTTACAAAAGGCAAGTTGCCTAAGTTGTACATCCCAGGTGTGATTAGATATTAAGGTGTAGTTGTTGGTCACATTATATTATTATTATTATTATTATTATTATTATTATTATTATTATTATTATTATTGTGGTGGTGGTTTGGTTTTTTGAGGCAGGGTTTCTCAATGTAGCCCTGACTGCCCTGGAACTCCCTCTGTAGACCAGGCTGATCTCACACTCAGATCCACCTGCCTCTGCCTCCCGAAAGCTGGGATTAACGGCATGAACCACCATCACCCGGCCCACGGGAAGAATTTTACCCGCTGGAGCTCACTCTACAAGTGCCGGGGTTGCACAGTTTAACCCTGACTCTGGTGTATTTCGTTCCAGGTGTCTCCAAGTTTTTCCACAACGGCTTCTGTTTAAGGAAAGACGCGGTGGCAGCCAGTATTCAGAAGGTCGAGAAGATTCTCCAGTGGTTTGAAAATCAGAAGCAGCTTAACTTTTATGCAAGCTCTTTACTGTTTGTTTATGAAGGTTCATCTCAGCCAGCTACCACAAAATCAAACGATAGAACTTTGGCGGGGAGGTTTCTCTCCAAAGGAGCCCTGTCGGACGCGGATGTACTAGAGTGCAATAACAACTTCCATCTGTTCAGCTCCCCGGCCAACGGCACGTCAGTGGGCAAAAGCTTATCCAAGGCGTACTCGAGGCACAGAAAGCTGTATGCAAAAAAGCACCAGAGTCAGACTTCCCTCAAAGTTGAAACTCTGGAGCAAGACAACGGGTGGAAAAGCATGTCCCAGGAACACTTAAACGGAAACGTGCTTTCCCAACTGGAAAAGGTGTTCTACCACCTTCCGGCGGGCCGGCAGGAGATCGCGGAAGCGGAAGTGCGGATGATAGACTTTGCTCACGTGTTCCCTAGCAACACAGTAGATGAGGGGTATGTTTACGGTCTGAAGCATCTAATTGCCGTGCTTCGGAGTATCTTGGACAGTTGAGTCTTGCTGCAGTCTGTGAAGGAGCGGGCCAATCACCACGGAGAGCTAGCTGCAGGCGTTAGCCGTGCACCTTGTACTGCTCTGTAAAAATTTGTATTGTGAGTCAGTGTTTTATTTGTCTTTATACTTTTGGTAGATGGTTAACTTTTTTATATTCTTACTCAGGAATACTAATTTGTTCATTAGAAAACTATGAAGAATAAAGAAACAGGAATGTCGTGCAGGGAATGTGTGGGACACGGAGCAAACAGCTGTAACACTTGCAAGTCATTACGCAGTCATCTAGAGGTCACGTAGCTTTCTGTAGCCAGTCACCATGAAATCTCTGTCCTCCCAACCTTGCCGGTGAGCTGACTCTAAACTATGACCTTATCGGGCCGTCCTAAGATCTGGAAAGCGTCCCTAAAACTGGAGAACATTTTACACAGAAAGGCTCTGTGGGTTCTATGTTAAAGGCAGAGCGCACAGTGTATGAAAGAAAGGTGCTTAAGTGGGTGCGCTCCACCAGCAGGGCTCCCCCCAGCCCCTTCAGTGCTCAGTGCCGAGCATCATGGGAAGGGGAGTGGGTCAGATGGCCGGCAACAGTCTTGGAATTAACAGCACAAATTTTCCTCCCTAGGGTCAAGAGAAGAGAGATTATTTGTAAAAAACACATTACCTTTTCTTTCTTTTGTTTTAAAGAATTTCATTTATGGAAAAGTCTCCATTTACTGTGTTGTAAAAGCTGTCATGAAGCATAATGCTTATCACCAGTCTGAGGCATCGGAGGTGGATGGTGGAGACTTTATTTTTTCTTTAATTTTTGAGAGTCTTTTCCATTTAAAAAAAATCCTTTTCTTTCTTTCTTTCTTTCTTTTCTTTCTTTCTTTCTTTCTTTCTTTCTTTCTTTCTTTCTTTCTTGTTTTTTTTTTTTTTTGTAAGTATTAGCATAAACATTTCTCAGAATTTGGTTAAGCATCAACGGAACGCTGTGCCCAGTGCACCGGAGGAATCCTGCTTAGGGTTCAGTTCCGTGGAGTCTAACAGAGAGATCCTAGTTAATTTCTCCCCGAGCAACGGCACGCAACTTTTCCTTGAAAAAAAAAAATAGATTTCTAAGTGTCATGTTTATTTTACCACTACCGCCTTTTTCAAAGTGACTGTTTCTGGTTAAAGTATTTTCCGACCTGAAATTAAATTTGCAAATGCTCGCTCTTGCTGTCGAGCTGCGCTTGGTTGCACTTGACCCGCCGATGTGATAAGTAACTGAACGGCCTGTTCTTTCTGGACTATAGCTTTGGGTTATGGCCTGACCTTTTTTCTCCCTTTAACCTCTTTTTTTCTTGAGAATTACAAGTCAGACTGCTCAATCCAAGGGCCATTTTCTGTAACGTGGAAGGACTTTTTCAGGCCAAACGCCTGAAAGTTTGCAAACGCCCACGCTCAAACGGGAGGCCAAAAGGAATGGGTCTTTAACCGGAGTAGGTCTGGGTAAGGTGCCTTCTGGGGGTTTTTCTCCAGGAGGCCGCGGGCGTTCTCGGCAAGAACTTCACATTCTCTGCCTAGGTGTGAACTGACTATAGCTCATTTCTTCTCTCCCATTTTGTGGGAGCGAGTTTCAAGTGATAATTACTAGAAACCTTTCAGTTTTACCTTTTTTTCTTACAATATTGACTTGTTACCTGGGTGTGATTCAGGAACTCTCAGGCTCATCTGGTGAACACTATTTTGAATCTTCAGAGGCAGTTTGAGATGGTATCAACCTATATCCAAGGAATTCGGAAACTCGAGCTCTGGGCACACCAGCTCAGGAAAGTCTTTGCTCTACAGCTGTTTTAAACATTTCAGAAGCCAGCATCCTGCCCCTCCGACCACTAGGTTTTGTCTGAATAAAACAGGAAGTGAGATTCTTATCCCTGCTTCTCAGGGAAGGGATTAGCATTCAGTTCTTCTTGTTTACATTTTACTAACTGCTGCCCTCTTTGTGTTACTTTGTGCTCTTCGTTGACGCGATCAACTCGTTTGTGATGTAAGCAACCTGTGGCAGGTGTTCCGGTCTGCCCTGTCTTTAAATGATACTGAGATTTGCCACTTGGGTGAAGAGGCATGTGTCACTAGCCAAGCAGATGTGAACACACAGATATTTAAGAAATAAGCAAATGAGGCGGTTTGAAGAGGTAATGCTAGCCGCCGCCCCTCTCCCCCCAACATGATTTTAGTGTGTTCCTTATGGGATGCAGTCATGGAAAGAACTTTTAAAGAAATTGTGGGTGTGAATACGTTTCTCAAATAAAAGTTTAAATTGTAAAATAGTTTTATAATAAAGTATTTACATTAATTATTTTAATATGGATGGAAGTTGCATAAATTATAATTGTTGTGAAATATTTAAATAGTCTTTCAAGAGTGTTTTGAAAAATGTATGTAAGTGGCTTTGATGGCCGTGGTGTTAAATTAGTATGGGGTGCTTTGTTTTGCGTGTTTGGAGGGGGCCTGGGCACTCTGCCTGTCCACACTACATACAGATGGCTACTGTGGTCCTGCGGGCTGCTTGGCTGAGTGAGAACGGATTCCTGAATGCCGACATCCTGCAATCCAGTTGTCTGTGATCTCCACAGCGATACCCCTGCTGTCAGGCCTATGAACTATCGAATTTATAACATTTGGGGGAAAATGAATTTCTATAATTTCCGTTGCAATCTTTTTGTGGACCTTAGAATTTGGAATGTGTAGGCGGGAGGAAGGGCTGAACTGTGAACTGACCACCTCTGACTGTTAACCGCTCCCCTTGAGGTCTGATGCTTCGATGAAACAGCCCTTTACACAGCTGTCTTCCTCGCCCAGACCCTTGCCCGTGGTTTTTGTGTATTCGTAGCTTCCGTTGCCCTTTGTCCTGCCCTCTAAAATGGTTCAATTACCCAGAAACATCAAGCCCGTTTTAAGAATGGTCTGTTTGGCTATGCTCAGTGTGGCGTCTAGGGGCCTGGCCCCTCAGTTCTCTCCTCAGACTCCAGCCCGCATCTCATCAGACATTTCCAGCCACTCAACCCGACGTGGGCAGTTGTGAACCAATCAGGACTGACCATTTCCAGCACCCTGTCTAGGTGGAGAGGTCCGTAGGGACATCTTTAAAACACACACACACACACACACACACATACACACACACACACACACACACACACACACACACACGAGCACCTGTATTTGAAGCTCTTAAAGGTAGTGTTCGGGTGGGGATTAAATGCTAAGGGTTGAGCTAGGCCTAGGCAGGTAATTTGGGGGCTGAGATCAAGGGAACGTGAGCTGAGGTTAGAGGCCCAGAACCGTTGCCTCCAGTAGACTCTCGAACTGGGTGGCAGTTACAGACAGTATAAAACGGCCTTAAAAAGAACGCTCTTAAGACATGCTCCTAAAGGTACGTTTGTTCAGCCTTCATCTTCAGAATAATAAGCAGCACAAGATGACTGGCTGCTCCTCCCTGGGGCAGACATTTATAGACCTCAAGTTTTCAAACCACTGGGCTTTTGGGTCTGCCAGCGGACGCTAAGGTATTTCTTGACTTCAGAACAATTCTATTATCGCATCCAGAACCGAGACCTTGAGGAGGACTCAAGCATCTTGGCTGTCAATATTGTTGTGTCTTCCCGTTTGTTTTGATAGCTTCTATTAAAAGCCACCATGACTCGTGCCAATAAATCAAGAGAGTCAAGTTAAAAACAAACAAAAAAACCCAAAAATGTGTGGTTAAACTTTGGCCTGGTGTCCACTTAAAAGCTTAAAAGTTTAGGGTGAAGTTTCCGGGCCCCTGTGGATAGGGAGAAGGCGTTCACAGACACTTTGCTCTGGGCTCTGTGGTGGAAGATGGGAAATTGCACCCAAGTTGTGTTCGCGGTGACATCCAGGTGGCAGTGCCAGCCCCCCTTACTTGATGAATGAATGTAATGCTGTCCTTCGGTGTAAATGTCTCTAGCTTTCTTTTCTCAGTGTTTGTAATTTGTACTATTGACGGGGTATTCTTGGAGTGCAAGGCTCATCACTGTGTTTCTAGAATCATCTAATGTGATATACCGATTTTTATAAGCGATATTTAGATAATTCTAATAACTGTACATTCAACAACTTATTAAAATGTTTTGCATTGGAGTTTCTCCCGTTGATTACCACACCTGAACAAATTGGGAATGATGTGAAAGACACTCGCCCAGGCTAGAGAGATGGCTCAGTACTTAAGAGCACCAGCTCCTCTTCCAGATGACCCAAGTTCTCTTCCCAGCACCTCCATGGCCGCTCGCATAGGGTTTGCCTTAGAAGACAATTCCCCCTACTCCTCCCTTGTAAGTTCTGCTCCCAAGAGATCGAACCCCTTACATACACATACATGCAGGCAGAACACCAGGGCACATAAAATAAAAAATAAATCATAAACAACAATAAAGGAGACTCAACAACTGTGCTGTGGCATAAACACGGTGTGATCAGGAGGGATCCGAAGATATTGGAGTAGGGGGGAGCTCGGACACTATGAGAGGCAGAAGAAGCAGTTTGTATCCAGGTATTTTTTTCCATCATAGAAACTAAAATTGTGAAGGAGTTGGTGCTGTTGTGAAAATGTTGTGGACTTTGTTTTGATGGATGGACTCATTACGTAGACCAGGCTAGCCTCAAGTTCATAGTGATCTCCCTGCCTCTGCCTTTCAGAGTCCTGGGATTAAGGATTTAGCCACCAAGTCCAGCTTTAAAATGCTGTGATTTTTAAAGTTGACTTGGAAGGACTTATGCAATTTTAGATTTTTCGGATTGGTCTCCTGCTGGGTGGCCAAGGTAAGAGGGATTAGAGATATTTATCTGCTTGAGTTTTTAATTGAGAAGAGTGATGCATGTGGCTGTGTGCACAGGAGTGCAAGTGCCCTGGGAGGCCAGAGGCATCTCAGAGACCACTGGAGCTGGAGTTACAGGCAGTGGTGAGCGGATGCATCCTGTGCTGGGAACTAAACTGGCGACTCTGCAGTCCATACTCATAGGTTATTTCTCTGACGGTGCAACAAGCCAATTCAAGCCAGGCTAGGATCTTTCAGAGGCAGGTTCATTGGGAAGCTGCTCTCGGGAGAGTTCCTTGGCTCCAAGACCAGGGGAGTCACCATGGGGAGGAGTTAGGGAGAGAAAAAGAGAGAGCGAAATGTCTGGATTATGTAGGGAGGAGCCTCTGTGGAAGGGCAGCCCAGCCCCTGGGCTGGAAAGTTCAGGGTTGGGGGCAGGGTATGCCAGGTAGGACTGAGGGATGCTGGGAGAACCTGCGGGCTAGGTTTGCTTTGGTGTGTAAAATAGGCACCTCAGTCCTGTTGGAAACCCAACAATGCATGCGAACTGCATACTATGATATACTTGGACATCGGAGGACAACTTTGGAGAGTCAATTTCTTCAATGATGAGATCTGGGAGGCTTTTGCGGTGAGCACTGTTGCCCATCAAGCTATTTTGCCTACCCCACCTGGCTTTTAAATGAGGCTAGCCTTGAACTCTTCTATATAGATAAGGCTGGCCTTAAATTCCTGATCTTCCTGTCTTCACTTCCACAGGGCTGGGTTTCCAAGTGTGTGTCCAAACCACCTGGTTGTGAGATTTTAAAAACAGTTCAGTAAGTCTTTCTCAAGACTCTCTGGTGCGCTCTGGGGCTGAGGAAAAGCACGGGGTTCTACCAAGCTGCTCCACAGGGACTATAAGGGGAACCAGTGCTGACAGCTTGTAGAGGCACAGCCCCTCCTCGTCAGAACCAAGTCAGTGCTCACACCTGTCACAGCAATACTCTGAGATCCTGTTTTAGCTGGTTAAAACAGGCTGCCTAGGTCCCGAAGATAACAGTGTCACTGTTGCAGTCCGTGTGTCATAGCTAAGTATGGAGACTAAATGAAGACGTGAGCGGAGAATGCAAGTAGTGAGGTAGAGGAAATCCTGAGGCTGATCTTCGTGGGCATCTGCGGTACCGCCGGCTGTGGGATTGCGCTTGGAGGCAACAAAACTTGAGAAAAGCGGTTGGCTGTGGAGATTGCAGTACGAGGTAGGCTACCTAGCTGGAGCTGGAAAGGGAAACTAGGAAGAGAAATAGGCAGGAGCGACTGCCTCAAGTTTGAGCCTAGCCAGGGCTCCAGGGTAACAACGCCTGCCCCCACCGGAAACAAAAATCACAAGAGATGTGAGGGGAGACAGCTCTCTCGTGACTCAAGAGCAGCTCTTCTCAGTTGGAAAGGAAGGACTGTTAGGTACATCCAGACATCGGCTCTACTTCCTGCTCTAATGTTTGGCGTCCTGTGAGGATGGACTCATTTTCTGTTATTTGTTTATTGGCCTATGCGCTCTATGATGACAGCTTTGCCAGTTCAGGAGCATGCTCTGTATAAAACGGAGCGCCTTGACATTTAAACATGGCGCAGGTGTTTTCGCTGTAAATTACCACGGTATTAGGAATTTGGTTCTGACACTCTGCACATTTGATGTCGAAAGTGTAATAATGTTGTTGTTGGTTGTGTGTGCGTGCGTGTGTGTGTGTGTGTGTGTGTGTGTGTGTGTGTGTGTTTTAACCAGGTGTGTACATGGTATTACAGATCAAAACAAGACTTAGGCAAGTGTCTCTTGTCTAAGAGATCATGTCTCTTGTCACCATGCCTACTTGAAAACAATGAACTTCCAGGTCAGTGAGAGATCCCGGGTCAAGGCAATACGTCAGAGAGCTATAGAAACACCCAGCTCTCCACTCTAGCCGTGAAAGGGCAAACATACCTGCATACAAGCATACCATGCCTGAGCCCCCCACCACAGTACACGCTAACAAAACTGACAAAGTCCCTTAGAGTTTTTTCCCCCCCTTCTGCAGTTTTGAGAGTTGAACTGAGTTTATCTACACTGCTTTGACTCCCAGTGTGTTGAGCTTGGATTCCACCTACCCACCCAGGATCTATCTGGATTCGCAAATGGAACACACACACACACACACACACACACACACACACACACACACACACACCAGTTAATTTTAAAATGCCTTGGCTGCCTCAAAGGTTGGCCACTCCTAAACCTCCCTCTGCTACCCCAATCAAGGAAGAGGCCAGCGGCCAATCACCCAAATTCTCACATGGCTGGTTGGCTTCCTCTCCTGCAGCTCCTACGTCCCATCCTTCTCCCCACAGTCATGGCATTCTCTAGCTCCTTTTTCCTAGTTCCTAGTTCTTGCAAATCTAAAGGTCTTGCCCCATCTCCATTTGCCCAACCACTGGCTGTTGGCATCTTTATTGATTGATCAAAAACCAATTGGGGTCAAGGACCATCAGTGTTTTGACATGCAGATTCCCAATTAAGTCAAAGCATTAGAACCAATCCCCAACAACTCCCATCGCCCCTGGAATGTCAACAAAAAATGAAAACAATCATTTGTTTTGGGAAGAAACAGTTGTAGTTCGTGTGCAGGGCAATGTAGACCAGGGTTGCCATGGAGACACATACACATAGACATGCACACGCACACGTATACACAGCTTAGAGAGGAATTTGAGCCAGAGCAGCTGAGTTGAACCAGCCAGCCAGAGTTCAGAAAGAACTAGAAAGGGTGAACTTATTCACCAGCAAGCCTCAGAGACGACAATTCCATCTTGTGAATAATATTTACATTTACAGACCCTGGCCGAGGCCAGACGTACCTTGCTTTCCCATGGTTGTCGCTATCAGGAATTGCTCTCATAACTGCTTCCAGGTGATGGTGGGAACTAACTAAAGGAATGCTGGGAATGTTTGGCCGTTGCCATGGCAACAGTGACCAGGTAGTGTCGCTGCTGGAGGTGGAAGCAATTCCTGACACCAGCACAGGTCTTAGATTTCCCTTGGGCAGCTGTTATTATAAACCTGGACACTTGCCTTAAATATCTGTAAAATCTTTCTTTTGTCTTCTACCCAGATTTCTACTCATTTCCCATAGTCCTCGGTTTTAAGCTTAGCAGTTTGTAATCGTAGGCATCTTGTTCCTGAGTCCCTCAGTGATGACAAGTTCCAGCCGGTTCTGTTTTCCCCGTGAGGAGAAACTGTTGAGAGTCTCTCAAAGTGGCCGTTGAACTTCTTTTCTGACCCACCAGGCTCAGTTTAGGGGTCAGAGCCGCTTGGCTCTAATGTAGTATTTGAGCTCCAACAGGCTTCTTGTTATTTCCCATGATTCCCTTCCTCTAACTCAGAGTTTCGTGTTAATTCCTTGTCATGTTCTCTCTGCTTCTGCTATCTATATGAGGGACAGTATCTTAGTTTGGGATTTATTGTTATGAAGAGAAACCATGACCAAGGCAACTGTTATAAAGGAGAACATTTAATTGGGGTTGGTTTAAAGTTTCAGAGGTTCAGACCATTATCATCATGGCAGGAAGCACGGCAGTGGTACAGGCAGACAGGATGCTAGAGGATCAGAGAATTCTACACCTTGTTCCAAAGCCAGCCACGAAGACTCTCTTCCTTGCTGGGCAGAGCTCGAGTACTAGGAGACCTCAAAGCTTGCGTACATAGTGACACCCTCCTCCAACAAGGTCACACCTTTTCCAACAAGGCCACACCACCTCATAGTGCCACCTGCCGTGGGTCAAGCATATTCAAACCACCACAGAAGGTAAAATTATAAGCATCGGGAAGAATATCCAGTAGTTTTTTTTTCCCCTACCCCGTGCGTTTCTCGTGCATTTCTCCCAGAGGAGATGTCTATTTTTAAGCAAGCATTATTGTTTTGTGTTGCAAGCGCTAACATCTTGTCTAGGAACTGTATAAACTTTTCATTAGGCTTTCCGTTCAGAGGCAGATAAGGTGATGGCTTATCCTTAGGGAGAGGTGTTCTGCCTGCTTCAGGGCATGGGGCCTGGCCTTGTGATTGATGATAGGTTATTTCCCCACCAGTGATATAAGCCAATTCAACTTGTTCTAGAATATACTAAAGGTTTATTGGGAAGCTGCTTTTGGGTGAGTTCACTGTCTCAAGGATTAAGTCCAGAAGAGTCGCCATGGGGAGGGATATGGAGGGGGACAGAAAGAGAGAAAGAGCACATGCACAGAGAGAGAAGAGAAGAGAGAAGACGGAGATCAAAATGTCTGGATTATATAGGGGAGAGCTTCTGTGGGGAAGAGCAACCCAGCCCTGGGCTAGAAAGGTGGGGACTGAGGGATGCTGGGAGAACTTGGAGGTCAGGTCTGCTTCCCATTGCTGTGAAGAGACACCATGACCAAGGCAACTTTTTTTTTAATATTTATTTATTTTTTATTTATACATCATACAGCTTTCTGTCTGCATGTGTGCCTGCAGGCCAGAAGATGACCCCAGATCTCATTATAGATGGTTGTAAGCCACCATGTGGTTGCTGGGAATTGAACTCGGGACCTCCGGAAGAGCAGTCAGTGCTCTTAACCACTGAGCCATCTCTCCAGCCCCCAAGGCAACTCTTATAAGGACAACATTTCACTGAGCCTGGCTTACAGGTTCAGAGGTTCAGTCCGTTATCATCAAGGCGGGAGCATGGCAGCATCTAGGCAGGCATGGTGCAGGAGGAGCTGAGAGTTCTGCATCTTCATCTGAAGGCTGCTGGGAGGAGACTGACTTCCAGGCAACTAGGATGAGGGTTTTAAAGCCCACACCTGCAGTGACACAGCTACTCCAACGAGGCCACGCCCACCAGAACAAGGCCACGCCTACCCCAACAAGGCCACGCCCACCCAACAAGGCTTCACTTCCTAATAGTGCAACTCCCTGGCCCAAGCGTTTTGCGAACCATCACATAAAGGAAGGCTCTTCCACTGTTACAGTATTTGTGGGTTTGCTTCAAAAGGATGATACTGAATTACAAAGAAGCAAATACCCACAGCCCCTTCGTAGAAGAAAGGTCTCTATAAAAACAATGACGTAGAATTTATCCCAGAGACGCCACATGATTCATCTGCAGCTCCTGAGCACCCTCCTGTCCACTGCCCCTCCTCAGATAAGGCAGTCTATGGAAGGGCTACAATCTAGACATCAACGTGAAGCCCCGTGACTGGATGAGTTAAGCCCTGAGTGTTGCACATTGTCTGAATGGAAAAAGAAAGAAAAGGAAAAGGAAAGGCCGAGTCTGCTCTTAGGTTGGGTGGAGGAGAAAGTTTGTTACAGGTATGTGGGAGAGCATAGCCAGAGGCAGGGACGGGTAGGAGAGCCAGAGTGGTCAGGACGCTGAGTCATGTTGGGGGAGGGGAATAGAGAAGGGAGAGGGGAAGCAGCTGCAGTACCCAGGATGCCAAAGGTAAAAAAGGGGCCGGTAAATAAAATGCCTGGTTTATATAAGGAGGAGCCTCTGGAGAAGGGCAGTTTAGCCCCTGGGCTGGAGAGTTCAGGGTAAAAGGGAAGGTATGTCAGCCATACCCTGTAACTGGTAGGGACTGAGGGATGCTGGGAGAACCTGATGGCCAATCCGCTTTGATATGTTAAACAGGCACTCAGTCACTTGTCCTGGGTTTAAAACTTAACGTTGTCACGTGTCCTCGTAGTTTGCCTTCTATTGTGATAAACACCAACACCAAAGGTTTGTATACACTTGGTGGCACCGTTAGGAGCTGTGGCCTTGTTGGAGGAAGTGTACCATTGTGGAGGCTCCAATTAAATGCCGTCCTTATAAGAGTTGCCTTGGTCATGGTGGTGTCTGTTCACAGCAGTTAAAACACAAACTCAGACACTCTATATTGTCTTTACAAAGCAAAGTATATATTTCAAGCGTTAGCGTGTCCTTCCGTTGTTTAAAGGAGTCCTTTTGAAAGACGTCGCTGAGGATACGCTATGGGTAAAGGGTGGCTGCTCAATCCATACGTGAATCGCTCAAACAGCTTAGGGTCACTGGACTCCTTGGTTCCTGTCTTTCACAGAACAAGGTGTCTGTGGAGGTGGGTCATCCCTGCCGTTGTGACGTACTTACCCCCACCCCCAACACACGCACGTACACGCACGCGCACGCACACAACACTCTGGTACCCACTCTGGTACCTGGTGCACTTCCCTTTCTTGGTGCTCCTGGTGAACTGCATGCACGCAGGTGTCTTTTCACCACCCCAAAACCACGCAGTCTCTCAGGCATTCAGTCCCAACCACTGTGCTTTTGTGCCCACTTCAGTCTCTCATCTGGATGGGGAGACCCTTCAGGCTACAAGGCTACTGACTACCCTACTCTATGGGCTATGCTCTCTTACAGGGGATTTCCACCCACGGACAAGAACAGAAAGGTCAAAAGCAGGGCATGGTGGAACTACTTTACCTCAAGGCACAGCTGACTGGACCTCAGCAGCCACATAGCCCCTGGCTATTAACCACTCCCACTCAACAGCCAAGCTGTTCTTTGTTCTCTCCTTCCTATTCCCTGTGGAAAATCTCTTTTGATTGTTGCTATTTTCTTAGTGGGGCGGGGATTAAGAGAGGACTACGATGGGACCTGGTGATACTGTTCTGTGGAGGAGCAGTGGCTCCTTTGGGCTCCTTCACAGTACCCAGATAACCCCGATGTTTGAAGCCGTGAATGTCAAGTGCTATTCCTGGTGCAACTGTGTTTGCTGTGTTCCCTCCAAACATGTTCAGCTGTAAGACATGGGAAGCTGGAGATAAACAAGGTTCGGCTTTCTAAAGATATTGATCATTCTTGGGAATGGAAGGTTAGGCCAAGATTCAGTGACCAGAAATCTAACTGGCCCCAAGTGCAAGGGTGTATATGTATGTGTGTGTATGTGTGTGTGTGTGTGTGTGTGTGTGTGTGTGTGGTGTGCGCATGTGCGTGTGTGTGTGTGTGTGTGTGTGTGTGTGTGTGTGTGTGTGCTCGTGCACACTCTCAGAAAACATCTCCATAAACACCAAACCATTAGGATCGGACCACTGTGACTGAAGGCGGCCTGTCAGAGCTCCTCCCAGCCAGTGCCCCAATCAGACTTCGGGACCAATTGATACTGCCCTTCCCAGTGTGGGACTTGCATGCTGGGAGATCACCAGCACAGTGATTCACCTTAAGAGGAGTGCTCCATGCCGGGAGAGTTATCTGTTTGTAAGATATACGTCCTGTTTCCAAGGAAATAAACTGGTCCATCCTAGGTTCACAGGACAGACCGGAGTGGCTGGGAAGGGAAGTGTTTTCTTCTCTATGAAGGTTAAAGATGCTTCCCCAGCCTTCGTTCCTGTGACTCACTGCATCTATTAGCAAAGGAAAGTTTCTTTGGAGCTAGTCACACGCTTGAACACTCTCCCTTTACCTAGACAGACACAGGTCATTAAACCAGACAACCATGAGGTAGCTTGCTGGTTAAGATAAGGGCTATCCTTATTTTTAGTTTGCTGGTTCTTCTAGAAAGCAATTCACTTCGCTTAGAAGTTAAAACTGTGAAATTAGCAGTGGCTAAGTATTAGCCGATTGTTACCGAATCTGTAACACCGGAGAAGCTTCAAGCCACTGCCGTTACCAGGGGAAGTACTTTAGATGAGTATACTCACAGCTCATGAAAGTACCAAGTGCTTCTTAAAGAAAAACAAACAAACAAACAAACAAAGAAACCCTGGTTGGGGGGGTGGTGCCTGGGATTAAAAAAAACCCATCAACAAAAAAACCACCACCACCCCCCAAAATAAAAATAAAAACAAAATAAAATAAAACCCAAGTGCTTCAAAAATACTCAGAAAAAAAAAATATACTCAACTCAATCATGTCAACATCCTTTCCCGTCTGGTTTTGCATATAATTTGAAGGCCACTTCTTACTTCTGTTTTTCTCTTTTCATGCACCACCCCAAATCAATTCCACTAGCAGATCTGGGTGAGTTTGACCTTCCCCATACACCCAGCTTCTGCCTTCCCCTCAGTGTATCCAGGGCTCTCACCCTAGCTCGCCCCCTCTGCTCTTCCCCAGGCTGCTCAGCAGAGTCCGGATGACTCCAGAGTTCTCTATTGTCCTAGCTTCACCCCCATAGCAGCGAGAAGTCACTAAAATGCAAATCCAGTGGTCCTGCTCTCACACTCAGAATCCTACAGTTCTTCTCTCGCTTGGGTGGGATCTGAAAAGTTCACTATCTCTTCTAGAGTCACCCATCTCCTGATCTGTGACTAGTTAGTCCTCTTATCTCATTTCCTGCCACTCCTGTCAGATATGATACCTTTCTGACACAGCACCTGCAATTCTGTTAGTATAGCCTGTCATTTGCACTCAGCCTTGAGGGGTGGGGGACACAACAGGACACGGATGACGCCTGACTGTCCCACAACCTCTGAACTCTGCAAGCTCCAAGTATGTCACCGCCAGGGAGGTTTTTCCCTGGGCAAAATCCAGCCGGTGCCTCCTTACACAGGGAATCTACCGTCTGATTCTGACTTATGACCTCAGGAACTTGATGTGATTGCTAGCGTTAAGGGTCAACGTCATCTAACTTGGAATCCTCTGGGAAGAGACTCTCAATGAGGAATTGTTTGGAATGGGTTGGCCTGTGGAAATATCTGTGGGGCATGGTCTTTGTTGCTGTAACTGATATGGAGGAATTCAGCCTGAAATTGTGTGGCACCTTCCTCCGTTTGGCTCCCAGGACTGTGCATGAGAGAGCTCTAGCAAAATGCTAAACATGCATGCATTCCTGCTCTCTCTGCTCTTGGCTGTGGATGTGAGGTGACAAACTGCCTTGAACTCTCGATGTCTCACTTTCCCCTGCAGTAATGGACGGGAGCTGAGAGCTAAACAAACCTGTTCTCCCCCACAAGTTGCTTTCTGTTGGGTGTAAATCAGGATGCCGCCATTTTGCTGTTCATGGGTGCTTTACACCTCTACTGGGGCTCCGAAAATGATATCTCAAAGTTTGGGTCTGTGTCATGCTAAGTTCTGAAGACTCGAAGGGCCCAGGGACAAGTCATCTTTTACCCTCCTGCCCTTCTTGGCCCTGCTTCTCTTTCCTTTACGGAACAACGGAAACTTCTCCAAAGGCAGTCATAGAACTGAAAGTGGTATAATGGCCATCCCCTGGCCATCGAGAAACTCTGTGTACACCCCAGTCCCATGGTAATGGACCAAGAGACACCTCGTTGGTGATGGTGTTCTAACAGTCAAGGGCAAAGCAGATGACATTCCTCCGTTCCTCCTAGCTTGCTGCCTGGTTTGGTGGCCAACTTAAAAAAAAAGAAAGAAAGGAAGAAAGAAGGAAGGAAGGAAAGAAGGAAGAAAAGGAAGGAAGGAATTAAGGAAGGAAGGGAGGAAAGAAGGAAGAAAGGAAGAAAATTCTATGACAAGCCAGGCAGTGAAGGCACATGCCTTTAATTCCTTTAATTCTGTGATCTGTTCTACAGAGTGTGTCCCAGCGAATTTACCTAAATCACTTTGTGCTTCTTGTACTCCCAGTCACCCGCCAGAGCCCTCTGGACTCGCAAATGTAACAGATGCTCCCCTCCGGTACTCCTGAGACTCCTAAACCTTTCCCTGTGACATTCTTTACACGGCTGGTTGGCGTTCTCTCCTGCAGCTCTTACGTCCCATCCTTCTCCCCCGAATCATGACAATTCTCTCTTCCTTTTTCCCAGTCCTTGCCCTCGAGAACCTAAAGATCCCGCCTCAGCCTACCTGCCCAGCCATTAGTCATTGGCGCTTTATTGATGGATCAAAAATCAATGGGGGTCAAGGACCTTCAGTGTACATACACACCAGGATGTCACTTACCTACATACTTGTCTCTTTCTGCCAAGTAGGATGTCAGTTCCCAGGAGGTCTTGGGAACTTAAACTTTACTCACCCCCCCACCCCCACTCAAAATGGAAGTCTTATTCCGAACAGTTTCATTTATTGGTGCAGATGTCTCTCATATGTTGGGATCCATCCCAGGAGCAGCCTATAAAAGCAAATACCATAAAAAGCTCATATACGGGTGTAGGAAGTGCTGCTGGGTGGTTACTTCAGGCCCAGGCTTATTGTTGGTAATCATACAAAGCACTTCTACCAACTTCTATCGTGATTGGTTTCCAAGGGCACAGAACATAACATAACATGAACTGAACTTTGACACGGGAAAGTTTCCTAGTAACAGCAGAAGCTACATATGAGGAAGCTTCCTTATAATATAGTAGCAACCAAAATGGCAGGCTAGTCAGCTAACAGTTACTTAGGCCTTAACATTCCATTAGGCCTTAACATTCTACCTAGGCCTTAACATGGATAACTGACCTCCTTGACAAGGGAGCGCTGCTGCTGTCAGCCTCAAGGGGGCGCTGCTGCTGTCCGCCTTAAGAGGCTGTTGCCGCCGCCGCCGCTGCGGCCACCGCAGGTAGAGTGGGCCAGGCATTTGTTGTGGATGAAGAAGCTGGCTGACTAGAAGTTTACCATCTTGGCTTCTTTCCCCCTCTTTCTGCATGCCAGCGTGCATCTCTGCCTTCCCTATGCCATAGACCCTCATTCCATTCGGAGTGGAAGGAATGTCAACCGTAGCCCAGGATAGCTTCTGCTGGGGTTATCATCCCCTATCTTCCATTAAAGCGACACCCCTACAATGACCACTTTCCCTTTGGCCTTGGGGCATTCACTTCTGAAGAAGCCCGTGCCATGTAGGGCTTTTTGGTTCTGCTTTTCTGGTCACCCTGGCCCTTGTTACAGAATTAATCGGGGGGCTGTGAGCTTTGTGGTGGGGGAGGAACGATGTTGCTCATACACCCTGATGATGTCTGTAACGCAGCTTGGCCAAGAAAAGATGCTCCCGTGTCTGCCGAGTGAGAGGAAGAGGTATAGAGGAACACGATAGCTATTCTTGACTGTCGACCTGACCAATTCTGGAACCAAAACCTGCAAATGGAAGACTCGCCTGTGAGGGACTTTTTGCTTAACTTGAAGTAGGAAGTTCTACTTCTGATCTGGATCTTTGAGGTAGGAAAAACATGTCTTCAATCCCGATCTTGGCTCAGGAAGACGCACCAACGCAACTTGGGGAGGAAATGGTTTATTGGGCTTACACTTCCACATCACTGTTCATCATCGAGAAAGTCAGGACAGGACCTCAAGCAGGACAGGAACCTGGAGGCAGGAGCTGATGCAGAGGCCATGGAGGGGCGCTGCTCAGGGACTGGAACTCACGCTTGCTCAGCCTACTTTATGTACATTAGCCGGGGATGGCGTTACCCATAATGGGCTTATCCCCCACCAATCACCGATTAAGGAAATGCCCTAGAGGTTTCCCTGCAGCTCGATTTTGTTGTTCGTTTGTTTGAGACAGGGTTTCTCTGTAGCCTTGGCCGTTTTAGAACTCACTCTGTAGACCAGGCTGGACTCACACTTGAGATCTGCCTCCCTCTGCCTCCAGATTAAAGGCCCGTGCCACCCACACCTGGCCCTACAGCCTGACTTTAGGGGGCATTTTCTTAGTTGAGATTCCGTCCTCTGAGAGGACTTTTTTTTTCTTCTTTTTTTCAGAGCTGGGGACCGAACCCAGGGCCTTGCGCTTGCTAGGCAAACGCTCTACCACTGAGCTAAATCCCCAACCCCTCTCTCAGAGGACTTTAACTTGTGTCATGTTGGTCTAAAACAAGCCAGTACAAATGTCTACTGAAGATGGGCTGAGACATCCGACCTCGTGGAAAGTCATTCTAATAAATCCCATAAATATAACATATAATGTATAATGTATAATGCATAATATATAATATAATAAATATAATATGCCATATATTACATATACCATATTATATGTAATGTGTGACGTGTGATATGTAATATGTAATAATATGTAATGTGTAACTTGTAAAATGCAACATGCAACATCTAACACACACATATATATATTTGTGTTATATATGAATATATATATATGTGAATATATATATATATTCATTCTGTAAGTTCTATTACTCTAGAGAACTGACTAGTACAACCGGGGATGTCTTTTCATCATCAAAATTCATGAAATGAGAACTCACAATCTCACTGCCCAGTAACTTGAGGGAATTCGAGCCCTACCACAGATGGGTTAGTTTACTGTTTTGCTTTAGCTCTTGATCTCCTCTCCTCTCCTCTCCTCCAGACCCCTTTCCTCTCTTCCTTTTCTTTTTTGGAGGGTGGGCAGTATTGGGGATTGAACTCAAATCCTTTCACATACTAAGCACACGGTCTACCATTAAGTTATGACCAGAGTTCCAGTGGGCGCGCGCGCGCATGCGTGCGCGTGTGTGTGTAAGGTGGGTGTATTTAAGCATGGGTGCATATGCAATGGCTTGGATGTGAAACTCAGAGGATAAATGTCTACTATCGCAGTGTTTCTCAACCTGTGGGTCGCGACCGTCTTGGGGATCGAATGGCCCTTTCACAGAGGCTGCACATGGGGCATCCGGCATATCAGATGTTCACATTACAATCCTTAACAGTAGCGAAATTACTTCTATGACATAGCAATGAAATGATTCTATGGGGGGTGGTCACCACAACATGAGGAACTACACTGAGGGTCACAACATTAGGAAGGTCGAGAGCCACTGTACCGTGGGTCCCAGGGATTGAACTCACGTGCCTCAGGCTTGGTGGCAAGCATCTTTACCCACTGAGCCCTTCTTTGCTCTCTCTGGGTCTTTGTTTTAGGGGTTCAAGAGGAGAAAGAATTAGGTTATTGGGGATGTAGTTTGAATGGCTCTCTGTCTTGATCAGTAGTTTTCAAGTTATAGAGCCCCTTCCCTACTGTGCACGCCCCTTACCATGATGCCTCTGATTTCAACCTAAGCCTTGCTCCCTAAGGCCGCACAGCCCTCGGATCAGCACCACCAAGCTGGACAGAGGTTGGAGTCATAAAGATACGCATACATTACTTGTAGCTGTCATTTTAGCTCTTTAAGGTAGGCTGGCCTCAAACTCACTCTGTACAGGCAAGGATGACCCTGAACTCCTAATTCTCCTGCCTCTACCTCCCAAGTGCTGAATTCCAGCACGCTTCACCAATCGAGACTGAGCTTGACTTTGAATATCCCCATTGAACAATCGAGAAAGGAATTCAGGAGGAGGTCGCCATGGTTTGTTTAAGGTCCTGTTAATAGTAAGAATCAGCCAGAATGAGAATCTAAGTTAGGCATCATATCATCATCATCATCATCATCATCGCCATCATCATCAGCATTATATTATTATTATTATTATTATTATTATTATTATTATTATTACATCTCAGTTTAAATAACTGCCAAACAGGTCATATTTCCGAGGCTAGTGGAGATTAACTAGATTTAAAATTTGCTTATCTCAGCTCTTTGGCCTATTTGACAGGAGATTTCTAAATAGATAAACAAACAACAAACAAACAAAACAAATGCTGTCCAGCGTGCTGCTGTGGCAGGAATTAAATGCAGAAAATAACACATAAATTAAAAATATGGGTTTCGGGGCTCCTGGACTTTATGGAGATACCCTGCATGGCAGAGATAAAGAAATGAGGGTTGGCTCGTTCCCACTTGGGAGTACAGCATACCCAGGAACAGATGTTTTAAAATGCGTGATGAATTATACTGGCTAATTAGTTATATTTGCAGCGTGATGTTGGTTTTCTGATGTTGCTAGGCAGCCCTGAGAGGAGAAAAAGTAGAATGCTGGGAGTGTGGCCAAGATTATATAAATATAAAATGTCAACTTGTACATAAGCAAGGAAGTTTCTTACGCACGTACGTTAGCGCTCAAGATTCACCAGGGATAGAAAGTATCTGTGAGTGGGGCCACCCATATGGGAACACCAAAGCTTTACTAAGATTAATTCAAGATATTTTTAGTAAATTTTTAAATTTAAATGTGAAAGCTCCAAAATCTTGTTTTAGAAGTTTTCCATCACCCTTAAATTTCCGATTTAACGAAATGTAACCTTGGTTAATGTAAAAGCCATCGCTCCCTCCCTCCTCTGGAAAAACCCTAGTGACACCTAGTGGTAAATTCGTGAACTGCAAGTTGAAAGTTGATAAGGACACATTCAGATTGAAAAGCTCTTACACAAGGATGCTAACCAGCTTCTAATATTTGCAGACTATCATTAAAAGCCACTCTTGAAATATTATCCACACGCTCATATAAAGTTCTACCTCTGTAAATATTCCTAGATGAGATGTCGACGTTTTGATCAATTAATTTTGGTTTGGTTTGTCGAGACAGGATTTCTCTGTGTAGCCCTTGTTGTCGGAACTCTGTTTGTCGACCAGGCCGGCTTGGAACTCACAGAGACCCTTCTGGTTCTGCCTCCCTGAGAATGACACTTTTCCTTTATAGGAGATTTTATTTGGAGCCCGGGATGTTTAGGTACTCCTGGTTGATGCCAGAATTCGGTGTCTAGCCTACCTTCATGACATGAGGTTGTTTTCCCTGACTCATGACACCAATTATATTTACAGGAGTCGGGGAAACAGCAGATTAGTGACTCAGAGCTGGGGTCTTTTTTTTTTTTTTTTTGGTTCTTTTTTTCGGGGCTGGGGACCGAACCCAGGGCCTTGCGCTTCCTAGGCAAGCGCTCTACCCCTGAGCTAAATCCCCAACCCCAGAGCTGGGGTCTTTATAAAAAAAAATGAAGCAATACATGAAAACAGAGTGCGACTTATGTTTGGGTATTGAAAGAATCAGTCCTTTTAGGTTAGCTTTTCTCTTAAGTGTGTGCATCTGCTATAGGATAAAGTATAATAAGTTGGATTTCAAAAAGTCAACATAAAGTTTCAAAATATTGCAAAAATGTGCTTGGAGAAAACGGACTTCCTATGGATACCGTTTCCCTTTCTTGCTCTCCTCTTAGTGCAGGCAGTAACTCCTGCAGGCCTAGGCTGAAGTCCAGGGCACTTGGCCGTCTGGCCTCAGCCTTGAGTGACTCTCTGTGGGAGACTCCGCATGCTGCCCGGCTTAATGGAGCTCAAGATCCAAAGGTTCGTCAGGGCGCGATGGAGTGAGTTTTATACCCACAATACTCCTGGAAAGTAGTGCTTTACTGCAGAAACGCCACCCAGAGAAACAATAATTTTAGCAGGGTCATGAAAATAGGAACGTGTAATACATAATAGCTTAGTTTAGATCCCCATCCCGGTCCTGCCTCTTTTTTTTTTTTTTTTTTTTTAAGAACTCTTTTTACTTGTTTTATGTGTTTGTCTGCGTGGGACTATGTGCGCATGAGTGTGGGTACCTGCTGTGGCCAGAAGGAGGCGCTGAAGTTCCGAGAGCTGGAGTTATATGCAGTTGCTCTCTGTGGCTCTGGTTCCTGCCCTTGGGTCCTCTGCAGAAGCAATACGTGTTTTCAATCACTGAGACTACTAACTCTCCAGGCCCCTGCCTCTGATTCTTACTGCCCACGTGACACGGAAGCAAACCCTCCTGAATGGGACCAGCTAGTTCATGTCACTGCTAATGTGGAGATAAAATATTTGTTATGGGACTGTTTGGGGAACTGGATGAGTGGAACATTTATAGCATCAATTAAGTGATCAGCAATCGATAGACCTCACTGATCTTGTTTTACTATCGACTGTACTTTCTTAGAGTTGTTAGTGTTAGATCTGTCTTCACTGTATCTCTGGGGACAATCTGATGACATTACTCCAGCAGTTGCAAATGGGGATGGTAAGGTGGCCTTTCCGAATAGGACCTTGCTTGTTGAGGAGGATTAGCAATTAGCAAGTGAGACCTCATAAAGCTAAAAAGCTAAAGAAAAATCACCTTAGTGAATAGGAAGCCCACAGGATGCTAGAAAATCTCTGCCAGCTATACATTGGACAGGATTAATATCCAGACTGTGGTGGTTTGAATATGCTTGGCCCAGGGAAGGCCCAGGTGTGGCCTTGTTGGAGTAGGTGTGGCCTTGTTGGAGTGGGTGTGGCCTTGTTGGAGCAGGTATGGCCTTGTTGGAGTGGGTGTGGCCTTGCTGGAGTGGGTGTGGCCTTGCTGGAGTGGATGTGGCCTTGTTGGAGTGGGTGTGGCCTTGCTGGAGTGGGTGTGGCCTTGCTGGAGTGGGTGTGGCCTTTTTGAGTGGGTATGTCACTGTGGGCATGGTCTTTGAGACCCATGTCCTCCTTCCTGGAAGACATTTCTTCTCCAGGTTGGCTCTATTCCAGAATTCATCCTGCCTACCAGATGTCCCACCTTCTATTTTACCCTTTCCTATAGGGCATAGGTTTTTTATTTTATTTTTTATTGACCAGGTGATACAGTCACACAATAAACAAGATATTTCCTCTACATGCTCTGATAGGATTACCTATTCTGGAGTAACTACAGAGACCAGGAAAGTAAAAAGAGGAGTAAGATCATGAAGAATCAGGGACTGGAGAGATGGCTCAGCGGTTAAGAGCACTGACTGCTCTTTCAGAGGTCCTGAGTTCAAGTCCCAGCAACCACATGGTGGCTCACAAACATCTGTAATGAGATCTGATGCCCTCTTCTGGTGTGTCTGAGGACAGCGACAGTGTACTCATACGTAAAATAAATCTTAAAAAAAAAAAAAAAGGTCAGGGAGAATCATCAGTAAGATAGGGGTCAGTGGGGTACAAGTGATTCGAAGGAAAAAAGGGAAAACAGGAGGATTTTAATTAGGGAGGGGAAGGAAGATAGATACAGAAGAAGGAGAGAGAGGATAGAGTAGCAAGAAGCACATCTGAAAAAGTTATAGGGAATCTTACTATCTACCCCAAAAAATGACTATAATCTCTGTATGTCTGTGTTAAATGAATTTTCTCATCTGGCTGAGGATAGCCCCTCCCAGAGCATCTAACAAGACCCCAACACCAGGCACAGGAAGACTCAGTTGTCATTAGGGTTTTCCAAGAGACTCCCCCAAACACAGGCTATTGTTTTTTTCTTTTGCTCTTGTCTTTTGTTTCTCCTCCAGACACAGGACCTGGAGGGTCTAAGCTGGTTTGGTCACGAAAGTCTCCTCTCTAAAGACTAGTTTTTCTGATAACAGAGGATGCCATGCAAGTTTCCAAGTGAGGAAGGCAGCAACAGTCCTACCCAGCCATGATGTCTTTGAATTGAAACAATGACCAGAGTGGCACGATAGCCCTAAGGCTGCGGTGGTGGCACGCACACCTTGGCAGTGACCAACAGCTCCTCTCTAGTTGGACTTGCTCAACATGAGGGAAATTAGTCTGCTATGGAAGTTTAGCCAACTACTTAGGGCTAATGAAGTCATGGACCTTGGAAGAGAATGTAGAACCATCATTTTACTAACCCAGCATAGTTAACCATCAAATTCTAAATATGTATCCTTCATATTCAGTCTTCATCAAATACACTTCTTATAATAAATAGAGACCACCATTACAGAAAAGCACAACTTATCAAAGTGCACAGAACAAATGACCATGCAAACCAATGTGCATGTGCACACTCACACACACCCTCACACACACATACACACACTCACACATATATACACACACTCACACACACATATACACATGCACAATACACACATATACACATATATACACATGCACACTCACATATACACACACTCAAACACATACACACACACACGCATGCACACTCACACAAATACACACACTCACACACATACACACACTCACGCATGCACACTCACAAATACACACACTCACACATATACACATACACTCACAAATACACACACTCACACACATACACATTCACGCATGCACACACACATGCACACACATATACACACACACACATATACACATATATACACATGCACACTCACACACACATATACACACATGCAACCAACACAACTAAAGATCTTTGGTCATAACCAAAGAGGGGGTGTGAAGGTTGTAAGAGTCAGATTAATAGGAAGTTTGCTGTGAGATTACATCTCCTGGAGATGTCAGAGAAGCTACATCAATGAAGACTCATCAACATGAGTTGCATAAAAATGAACCCAACAAGGAAAACACCAGTCAATACGCTAATATGGTAGGCAGAATCTCATGGGGCCTTCCTAGATGAAGAACAATAGGCAACTAAGTGATGTAGAGGGCAGGGGTGGGGAAGAGCCCCATAATTGGCTATTCAATACCAAGTATCCAGCCCTGACTGAAATACATTATATGTAACCATATATATCATACATCATAGTAACATTGTATAAACTGAACATATTGCACTTACATGTTTAGGAATTTACATATATACACGTAGTATATGAGTGTGTGTGTGTGTGTGTGTGTGTGTGTGTGTATAAAAAACAATAAAGAAATAGAAGCCAGGAGTTAGAGGGAGGGAGGGGGGGGAAGAAAGTATCTGGGATGTGTTGGAGGGAGGAAAATGATGTAATTATATTTTAATCTGAAGCACAAAACCAACCAAACAACAACATAAAAAAGACGACTCCAGGAGAGCTGCAGAGCTGTCCTAGGTGCTGAAACCACAGAGCCTGTCAGGGAGTGACAGGTGGAAACCCTAGCCGCTGAACTTGGAAATAGTTGAAGGCATACACACATGCATGTGTAGTTTCACAAATGCACACACGAGGAGAGAAGGGGTAAGGACAGGAGAGCCAATGAGTCTGAGAATCGAGCAAGGGGTGTATCATTGGAAGCCCCTCTTTCATCATGAAGCTGTGAGGCCCGTTAGATGGTGTCCCTTCCCTAGATCCTCAGCTTGGTGGTCATGAAGGTGAGATCTGCTCAGTGGCGTCTGTGCGGTGGTGATGATGTCATCATCCCGGTAACGCCTTTTAAAGGGAGAGGTTTCCATGTCCTTCCCAGTGTACTGTTCTTCATGTGTGTGAGGGCCAGGTGCTCCTTGTGGAGGTCAGAGAGCACAGACTCGGTGTCTGTCCTCACCTTCACCCTGTTTAAGACGGAGTCTGTTGCTTTGCCACTCTGTATACCTGAGGACTTACTGGGAAGCTTGGAGATTGGGCAGAGAGTGTGACTATACCCTGTAC
Source organism: Rattus rattus (assembly GCF_011064425.1). Taxonomy (NCBI): domain Eukaryota; kingdom Metazoa; phylum Chordata; class Mammalia; order Rodentia; family Muridae; genus Rattus; species Rattus rattus. The sequence goes on along the minus strand of NC_046171.1, from coordinate 15,456,836 downwards.
CCACACAGGAGACCCAGGAAAGGATCAGTACTTGTGGGTCTTAGCTACAAGGCCCTTCCTTTTCAGTCTGCCCACCGGGTAGAGTTTCTAAGTACGTTGTCATCTTAACTTTGATGCTGATTTCTTAACAACACCACAGGGATCATGTTGCTTAATAACTCCTCAGCCTTGTCATGTAAACTACGAGTTACCATAGCGACATGATCTGAGCTGAAATGATACATTTCTAACATCATTATTATTTTCCAAGACATGTCTCTGGTGAGCGTCTTGGAAGTCACATGTGCGATGGGTTTGACATCTCTGGCTGCCTGGTTCCCACTTTGATCATTATTTAGCATCGTCTTAAGGATGCTCAGGTGATGTGCTGGAAACATCTGGCTGCTCCATTTTTACTCTGGCCACTGTTTACTATTCTGGATTCCCGATTCCCGATTGGTTTTGCCACCATGAGATCTAATTTGAATTACAGTCGCTTCTTAGTGTTCTGTGTAGGCATATCATTTTTTTTTTTTTTGGTTCTTTTTTTCGGAGCTGGGGACCGAACCCAGGGCCTTGCGCTTACTAGGCAAGCGCTCTACCACTGAGCTAAATCCCCAACCCCGGCATATCATTTTTACAAGCTACTTTAATAAGGGTTCAACCTCTCCTCTAGCCCGCCACCCACCTGAGCTAGTGGAAAAGAGAAGCTATTGGGACAGGGAGGAAGTAGACCTGTATGGAAATAATTCTTTGGGCGAGATTCCAATCTTCAACGTCAGGACATCAGCAGTTCAGTCTACTAGCCAACCACTAGCTGCAGACCAGTCAGGAGACACCTCACACGAATCAGCAGCTGCAGTCCAGTCAGCGTGGCAGACACCACCCATGAACCAGCAAAGGCCATTCAATCCAGAGGAAACCACAAGGCTCTCCAATCAGCCCGAGTCCGTGGAAGCGGCAAGAAGCCGCAGGAACCTCATGCAACGTTCTTCGGCAGGTTTCTCTCTATGGAGCCACCGCAAGCGAAGCTCAGTGATGCAGTGTGAGGCGAACCAATATGTGCGTGTTGTCAGCGAAGACTAGCAAGGCGGAGAAAGGCAAGGCAATGTGCCAGCTCCTGCTCTCCGTGGGGTCATGTTTGTATTCCTTCTAAACATCACATATCCTTTCATATGTCTGCTTCAGCAAAACATCCTTTCACCCGTGTGCCCCAGCAAACCATCATTTGGCATAACTGACTTTCCAAAGAAACCAGAAGTTGGAATTGTAAAGCCAAGCCCACCATTTTCCTTCTGGCTTGTCTCGCATACTATTTATTTAAACTCATGTGGTGAAGATTTCTATTCCCCCAAAGCTATAGACTACCTAATAAAAACCAATGACCAGGCGTAAGAAAGCTCCATTCCAGGTGTTGGTAGGGGAGCCCAAGAGATCCCCCCAAATAACAGGTTTTATTGCTGATGCTCTCTGTTGCCTCCTGGAGGTCTAAGGTCTTTCGCCTATTGCTAAAGACATAATCAGACACAGGACTTGGAAGGTTTGAGCTGGGTCTGACCTTAAATTGTCCTTTCTGGAGTCTAACTTTCATCCATAGTGCTATGCAAGTTGCCAAGGGAAGGAAGCAGTCAATAGTCCTGCCCAGCTGTGATATCTATGGACCACAACAGTGACCATACAATACAATACAATACAATACAACACAACACAATACAACACAACACAACACAATACCATACAATACAACACAACACAATACAACACAACACAACACAATACAATACAACACAACACAACACAATACAATACAATACAATACAAGTTCAATAATGGCATTCATATGTTGTCCAATAGCTCTTCAGCTGGACGTAAGGCGTACTCACCAGGAGGGAAATCATGCCTGACACTAAAAACCTAGCTGAGTACTAGTGACGTCATGGATCTCAGAGTTCAGTTGATTTTCAATTCTTTACTGCCACCTTACTAGAGCAGTGTAATCCCTACCTGCATTCTAAAACTCCTCCTCCCGACCCTTGGAGCGCCCAACCTGGCCTACGCATAGGGAGTGGCATCTCCCATTATTCGATCTGGGCTCCTGCAGACAGAGTCTTCTGTACTTTGGGGCTGGAATCAGCTCAACTCAGCTTTTGGATGGAGACAGAGTCCTCCTGTACTAACAGGGCCACAATGTTCTAGCGTCTGTGAAAGATGCCTTCTGCGCTTGAAGTTGTACCCTTGACCTCTCCAGCTGCCTGATGGTGCTGGCTGGCTTTAGGTCAACTTAACACAAGCCAGAGTCACTGAGAAAGTGACTCCATACGATTGAACTGTAGGCAAGCCCGTAGGGTATTTTATTCCTTAGTGCCTGATGGGAAAGGGTCTGGCCCACTGTCCGTGGTGCTACCGCTGGACAGGTGATCTCCTGGGCTCTATAAGAAAGCAGACTGAGCAAGCCATGAGGAGCAAGCCAGTCAGCAGCACCCCTCCATGGCCTCTGCATCAGTGCCTGCCTCCAGGTCCGAGTTCTGCTTGGGTTCCTGTCCTCACGTCCTTCAGTGATGGACAGTGATGTGGAAGTCTAAGCCCAGTAAACCCTCTCCTCCCCAACTCGCTTTCAGTCAGGGTGTTTCATCACAGCAGTAACAACCCCGACTAAGACACCCACGCTTTACCTTTCTCTCCTTTTCGTTTCCTTCTCTCAATGCACGTAGCCCACGGACCGCCGATTCCCTCACAAGTCCTCAGCCTACAACTCATTGTGAACTCGACTTCTGTACTCTGTCCAGCCCAATGGGATCCCCGGGGGTTAGGAAAACAGGGGCCGCGTTTCTCAGGAGACTTGGCTCATTTCCCTATGTTTGGGAAGATGAAGCTTTTTCTTTCTCTTTGTCCTTGGAGATATTACGTAGTTTGGTTGGGCTATGGCTTCATCACTGGTGTTCAGGTCCAATGAGGAAGTGGAAAGTACATTTGGTCAGGGGATGTATGTAAAAATTATGAAGCTACCATCCAAGAATAACTGTATAAGAAAGCATCACAGGTGCCGTGGAGCTGAGAAAAAGCTCGCACACACAGGTTGGGAAGTGTCGCGCCCACCTCGTCCAGTAAGGAAGACACAACACCGTCGGATCCTTGTCAACAGCCTTTATTGCAGGACACCTTCATTGCTGATACGGGGGACCCAAGCAGCAAGAGCACTCGCCTTATATAGACAGCAGGCTGAGGCTATGCTAATTGTCCTTCAGGGATTGGCGGAGCATGAATCAACTCATTAGCATGGTACTGCTCCCTCATTAGCATATTACCGGCCAACTGATGCCAGGTGCAAAGCCTGCAAATGCGCAGTACCGTTGTTTACCACAGGAGGGCGCCCTACAGGAAAGCAGCTGGGGTCAGCTCTTTTGGGAGAAGGACCGGCCACAGGCAATGAGTGGCAGAAACTTTTGCTGCTTTGCTTGGGTCAGAGATGGTCTGCAGTTTGGGGCAAGCAGCTCTTTAGGGCGAGCTGTGTACAGTTCACTGCACACTGTGGCTGGCTTCTGTGCACAGGAGGTTATGTCCAGGCAATGACTGTGCAAGACAAGGTCAAGGCTTCCAAAATGAAGGCTGGGCTTCTGAACACACAGCTGGGGCCAAATACCCTCAGGTCCATGACTGAACACATGGTCACAGGAACAATAAGAGAACCTCTTCCTTTTGGGATCTTGCTGGTATGTTCCCTGAAAAAGAGGAACGCAGAGAGAAATAGGCCTTTTGCTGTTGTTGGTTGGTTTTGGTTTTGTTTCTCAAGACAGGGTTTCTCTGGGTAGTCCTGGAACTCACGCTGCAGATCAGGCTGACGTCAAAATCAGAGGCCCACCTCCCACTGCCTCCCAAGTGCTGGGATTAAGGGCGCACCCCAGCAGGGTCCAGCTGAGAAATGGATTCATTTAATGCAGGACATGTGCTGAATGGCGCCTAACGGTGTAAGCTGAGGCTTACTTAATTGACAACGGATACACAAGGTTCTCTGTGCTCATAGTAACCATTCCACAAATGCCAGTTAGACACTATGAGTATTAAAATACATTGTGGCTCAAACAGCACAACTGTCACTATGCTATGGTGCTGTCTCCGTCATGAAGTTGAAGACTTCTTGGATGCAGGGTAGTGTTGACTGGTTTCCTCCAAAAGGTTCCTTCTGTGTGATGTTGGTACCTAAGCAGTGGTTGTCTTCTTTGTGGTGAAGGGATGAGAACTTCGCTCATTCCCCATCCATACCAGCTGTGCAGAAAGCTTAAAGAGCTACATTTTTTCTCGGCTGTTCGTCATTTTCTGGCTTTCCCTCTTGGGAGCCGGCTATAGCGAAGGGTGTAAGTTACTTGGTAGGGTTTATGCATTGGCTTCTCTTCTGTTGCTGTGAGAAAATCACTTGGGCAAGACAACATAGAGAAGGTAGAGTTTATTTGGTTGATGATGGCAGGAGGCAGGGCAGCAGCCACTCAGGAAGGAAGTTGAAAGAACTCATGTTCTCGACTGCGAGCATGAAGCAGAGAGGAAACTGGAACCGAAACAAAGTTTTACACTCTCAAAGCTGGCCCCCAGTAAGGTACTTCCTGGAGCCAGGGTGTCCTTCATAAACATCCAAGTGTTTAAATGCCTGAGCCTAGGGGTGGGGAGGAACATTCTCATTCAAACCACCACAGCTTGTTCCTCAGCGTCTTCCTAAGAAAATAGCAAGTAGCAAGTTAGCCAACCCCCGCCCCCCTTAGATGTGATATTCCCTGTGGATTCAAGCCCATTTTGGATTAAGGCTGTCACAGGGGTGAGCAGGCTTCCTACTGTCTTAGAAAAGGTGGCCAGCAACAAATGATTCATGCTGAAGTGGAAAATATCACACAGAGGAAGGTGTCTCTGGTATGCGAGGAGAGTACATTTGCAATTTGGTGGAGGGATTTAACATTTAAGCGTCGGAAATCACAGCACAAAGTGGATCCGAGTGGCCTGAATGTGACATTCTTGTTGGCACATTGAAGTAGCCTCCTCTTTTTGTGTGGGCGAATCAATATTTTTATAGGTGGAAATGGGTTTTCTCTGCCAGCCAATGTATTCTGTCTCCCTCGCTCTTACGTGAAATTGAATGTTTTCCAACTCTCTGATTAAATTGCATCTTCCTTGAGATGCCACTTGCCAGACCACTTAAGAATATCAATACTCGGGCTGGGGATTTAGCCCAGTGGTAGAGCGCTTACCTAGGAAGCGCAAGGCCCTGGGTTCGGTCCCCAGCCCCGAAAAAAAGAACCAGGAAAAAAAAAAAAAAAAAAAAAAGAATATCAATACTCAGGCTGGAGAGATGGCTCAGAGGTTAAGAACACTGACTGCTCTTCCAGAGGTCCCGAGTTCAAATCCCAGCAACCACATGGTGGCTCACAATCATCTGTGATGGGATCCGATGCCCTCTTCTGGTGTGTCTGAAGACAGCGACAGTGTACCCACATACCTGAAATAAATAGATCTTAAAAAAAATTATTAATAACCAGGGGGGCGGATATCATCACATCAGACAGAAGGTGGATTAAGAAAGTGGCAGGATGGGGTTGGGGATTTGGCTCAGTGGTAGAGCGCTTGCCTAGGAAGCGCAAGGTCCTGGGTTCGGTCCCCAGCCCGGAAAAAAAAAAAAAAAAAAAAAAAAAGAAAAAAAAGAGAAAGTGGCAGGATTAAATCTTGGTGGGCTAATTCATCTGGATGGGTGCTTTTGCCTGCCCGTATGTCTGTGCATCACGTGCAAGCAGGGCCTGAGGAAGCCCCAAGACGATGTTGGATTCCTGAGATCCGAGTGATGGATGGTTGTGAGCTGCTATGTGGGTGCTGGGAATCAAATCTGGGTCCCTTGGAAAAGCAGCCAGGGTTCTTCACTGCTGAGCCATCTCTTAAGCCCATTTATATCTGTTTCAAGTGACGGTGTCAGGTATCCCAGGGATAATCTCAAACTCACTATGTAGTCAAGGGCGACCACACCATCCCGGTCTTCCTGCCTGGATTACCGGTGTATGCAAGCGTGTAGGGTTTATGCGGCATTAGGATTCGTGTTGTTATTAAAATCTCGTTATTAAATATCGGCCGCGACCGTCCAGAAAGAGCACGCCAAACCAACACCAACATGGCTGCACGTGGTGAGATTTAATGGGAGAACGAGACAAGGGGAAGGGGCGAGAGAAAGAAGAGGAAAGAGGAAGAGGACAGAGGAAGTCTGCCTTTTATTTGGAGTGTGACGAAAGGACTCCCAGGTGGAGGTGCGAACTGAGCCAAAAGGTCTTCTGGGAATCTATGGCCGTTGCCATGGCAACGGTGACCAACCGGTATGGCCGCTGAAGGCAATTCCTAATACCAACAATTAGTCCCAGGGCTCTGTGCATACTAGGCAAGTGCTCTATCCATTGGGCTGTGCCCAGCCTTGAGTTTGTTTCATAAATGAATATTATTTCTTACAAAAACAACCTAGGAAGCATTTGAACATTTCTTAAAGGATTGCTCTCCTGGGTGTGTTGCTCATTGGTTGTCTTCATACCTGTTCTGGTCTTTGATGGAATTAAAAAAAAAAAAAAAGATTCACCATAGGAATTATAATTGGTTGGGTTGGCAGAGTGAAGCATGCTGGGAGAGAATTTACAACTCAGGAGGCTGTGAGTTCTATCTTTCGGCTTCCAAGTCACTTGTTGGTTAAACAGTCAGTTGCAGGCTTAGATTTTTCTAAGGGTTCTTAAACACTTCAAACCTCCCTCCTAGCCTACCTACCAGAGGTCGGAGAAAAGAAACGTTAATAGGAAATGGGGGGTGTTTAGAAGTAGTTCTTTGGGGCGATCCCAATCTTCGCTGTCAGGATATCAGCAGTCCAGTTCAAAATGCCAACATGAATCAGTAGCAGCTGCTCAATCCAGAAGAAACCGCAAGGCTCTGCCAAATCCGAATGAGTCTGCAGAAAGCAGCAAGAAGCAGCTGGAATACCACGAAAATTCTCCAGTGCTTTTCCCTACATAGTCACGACAAGCCAAGACCAGCAAAGCATTGTGAGGTGTAACAATGTAAGAGCATCGTCAGGGAAGACAGCGAAGCATTTGTAAGGCACACCAATGCAAGAGCGTCCCCTCACTGTCTGTGGACTTATATTTATATTCTTTCTAAACATCACACACCCTCTCGAGTGTCTGGTCCCGCAAAACATCACATACACTTTCACAAGACAGCTTCCAGAAAAACATCACATGACACAGCTGAGTCTCGAAAGAAACGAGAAATTTCCACTTCAGTTAGTTTTTTCCCCCTTCTCATGGTTACACCTCTAATATTCTCTGAAGCTTTAAAAAAAAAAAAAAGATTTAGGCTGAAGCCACTCCCCCTTTTTGAAATAGTTTCGTGTAGCCCAGGCTGGTCCTTCAACTCACGGTACAGCCAGAGATAATTTTGAATTTCAGACCCTCCTGTCTCCACTTCCAAAATGCCGGGGTTATGGCTGTGTGGCACTACACCTGGTTTATGCGTTATTGGCGTTGGGATTCAGGCTTCATGTATGTTAGCCAAGCACCGGCCCAACTGAGCCACATCCCCTATGCCAGTTGGAGAGCTTCAAAACACCCATTTCTTTCTCTCTGGGAGCCCTGCCTAGTTACAGGGGGGTCACGTGTCTTTTCTTTTCCTTAGGCCCCGGACAAGCAAGGGCTTTTTATTTTATTCAAGAATTAAGGAAATCGGTATCTCCCTGTTGTGTTTTCGGGAACCTGTAAGACTGATGTCAGTTCTGGCTTTCAAATCCAAGGCTTCCTATGACAGCCATTGGCTCTTTTCAGTCCTAAGAGACTGCGCCTCTCCCTTCACGGGTTGTCTTGGTCGTGCGTGGCGCAGGCGCAGTGCACAGTCGATGAACCAACCGCTGCTTAAGCTGGTCCCCGCAGGGTCCTGGATGAGGGTCGGAAGTCTGTTCTTGCAGCTTATAGGATGGTAGCATCAGACCCACAGTTAAAGCTCACGGTGCTTTCATAAAATGATTGCCCTGACAACTTAATGAGGGAGCAAATGCTGGAAATTACAAGTCATTTGGGCTTTGTGGTCCAGGGGCCAAGTTCTCTTTTAAGAGCCTTCTCCCACCCGCCATAAAACAACAGGAGGAAACACTCAGACTTGTGACTGGGCGGCTTTCAAAGTGGGAAAGACCCAGCGAACAGTGAATAGACCAGACAGGCGGCAAAGGAACCGGTGCCTTTAAAATGGAAAGAGCTGGGCAGTTTTCTTTAAATGACTTCAAAATTACCTGTCTAGTTCTACCTCTAGTGAAATGGGGTCTGCATACGGGAACACAGGTTGGGGGTTGGAAATTGGAGCATTAAAATAAAAAATAGCCATCCATTTGGAAGAGCTATTTCTCCTTTGTTCAATAATAACTTAAAAGACCCTCAGCAGAATTAGCATGCCCCAGGAGCACCCTGCCCCAGCCAATGCTCATGGCCTCCAAAAGCCATGGTTTATACAGGTCTGGTGGCAGGCTTGTAATCCCGAGTCCCTGGAGGGTGAGGCAGGAGGATGGTAAGTACAAGTACGGCTTGGGAGGCTTAATGAGAAATTAAGTTTCTGTCTCAAAATGAGCAGTAAGGCTGGAGAGATGGCTCTGAGGGTAAAATGCTTGCCTCCAGGCCATATGACCTGAGTTCAGTCCCTTACACGAAGATGGTAGAGGGAACGAACTGACTCCTTCACATGCGTGCGCTATAGTGTACTCATTTACATAAATAAATATTTTTAAAAAACCCCAACAATTCTTGGGCCTCACTAGAGTCAGCTGGGGATGAGTGAAGATGAAGCCTATGTGTTTAAAACTGGAAATTGGCATAGTTAATAGCCCAACGCAGACAGTCTTACTCCTGGAATCATCTCTGTAGAGGTTTGGCAATGCCTACACCTGGCACAAATTGGGAAAGAACAGTTGAGCCCATGAGATTAAACAACAACAATAACAACAACAACAACAACAGCAGCAACAACAACCCCACAAGGATGGAAACCAGAGAAAATTGTCACCAGTTTAGATCGACTTTTAAAAAAATTTTTTTTCAGATTTATTTATTTATTATATATGAGTACACCATAGCTGTCTTCAGACCCACCAGAAGAGGGCATCAGATCCCACTACAGATGGTTGTGAGCCACCATGTGGTTGCTGGGATTTGAACTCAGGACCTCTGGAAGAGCAGCCAGCGCTCTTTACCGCTGAGTCATCTCTCCAGCCCTAGATTGACTTTTTTTTTTTTTTTTTTGGTTTTTTTTTTCGGAGCTGGGGACCGAACCCAGGGCCTTGCGCTTCCTAGGCAAGCGCTCTACCCCTGACCTAAATCCCCAACCCCCTAGATTGACTTTTTAATGAGCTCATCTTAAATTGCTTGACGCATAACAGTGCAGCCGTGGAAGCCAGCATCCAGATGTGCTCTCTTGCACATCGTGGTCACTATCCAGACTATCTGGTCACCGGTAGAGCCATGCTGTGAGTCAGCAGTACAGCCCATGCTGCCAGAGACGCGGCAGCTATTCTAGCCCTGCCCAAGCTAAGATGGTTTCATGGTTTTGTTCTCGCCGTGGCAGTGAGCCAGGCTTCCAGGAACCAGTGATTGGGAGTATTCGTGCTACAGGTCAAGGCGTGGGCGTTTATACGATTGAGTGCAGCTAGCTTTCTGGTTTAAGTTTCAATGGAGTACCATTGATTTTCGTTCGTTACTATTAGGCAGGGGCTGACTCTCAAGGGAGAACTCTGATGTCACCTTGTCAGGTAACTCAGCATACTGGGATGGAGCCAGAACCTAGAGTGTGGAGTTGAGCTTTCTAGCTTAAATGCTAATTGCTGGGCTGGTGGTGCATTGCCTAAATGGGGTCCTTTTGTCAGCTCACATGATCAGTATTCTGTGTGTCGCTTGATCATTCTCTGTGACTGTGATGGTTAGTATATGCTCAGCCCATGGAGTGGCAGGATTAGAAGGTGTGGCCTTGTTGGAGTGGGTGTGGCCTTGTTGGAGTGGGCGTGGCCTTGTTGGAGTGGGTATGTTACTGTGGGCATGGGCTTTAAGACCCTCACCCTAGCTACCTGGAAATCAGTCTTACACTAGCAGCCTTCAGATGAAGGTGTAGAACTCTCAACTCCTGCACCATGCCTGGCTGGATGCTGCCATGTTCCTGCCTTGATGATAATGGACTGAACCTCTGAACCTGTAAGCCAGTTCCAAATATATTTTGCCAGTTATAAGACTTGCCTTGGTCATGGTGTCTGTTCACAGGGGTAAAAACTTAAGATGATATACATCTCTTAGTTTGTCCCAAGATCCCTAGATTTTCTGTAAATCGCTAAATCTGGAAGTTAATTTTTAGAGGAGAATTCTTCATACAACCACACCTTTAAAAAGGCAGGCATAGTATTCACACCCACATTCAAATTACCACAGCAAGTTTGCATGCAGCTCTTAGGTTGGGCTGAGATCACAGTGAATTTTAAAAGCCAGTTTGGTGGCCAAAGCAGCGGTCTTGGTAAGATGGCGTTTTCTGAGGAAAGATTTTCTTCCATGGGATCTTTTGCTCATCACTGAAGTGCTTGTGCTGGCATGGAAATAAGCAAGAGGGAATATTATACGGTAATAAAGTCAAGGCTAATGCTGTGTCTTAGTTAGGGTTTCACAGCTGTGAAGAGACACCATGACCAAGGCAACTCTTGTCATTGGGGCTGGCTTACAGGTTCAGAGGTTCAGTCCAGTATCATCAAGGTGGGAGCATGGCAGCATCCAGGCAGGCATGGTGCAGGAGCTGAGAGTTCTACATCTTCATCTGAAGACTGTTAGGAGAAGACTGACTTCCAGGTACTAGGATGAGGGTCTTAAAGCCCACATGACAGGCCTACTCCAACAAGACCACACCCATTCAAAGCCACACCCACTCAAAGTCACGCCCATCCCAACAGGGCCACACCTAATAGTGCCACTCCCTGGGCCAAGCATATGCAACCCATCACGTGTTACAACAGGCCACATTTAGAAACAGAACCTTAAGCTCTGATTTGAACTTGACCATGTCTTATTGACCTTTGGAAACTCGTTTAAGGTTTTAGGATAGTAATTTTCTATACTCAGAAGGAGTGGGTGGATTTTTATGATTCAGATATGCACGTAGGAAGGTCTAGAGTGCTTGACTCATGGGATTCCTTTAAATAGTGTTTCTTTAGTTTTGTGCACAAGCGTGCTTGAACAACTTCAAGCTCAACGTGGATGTTAAAAAGGATGCAGCATGGGTTGGGGATTTAGCTCAGCGGTAGAGCGCTTGCCTAGCAAGCGCAAGGCCCTGGGTTCGATCCCCAGCTCGAAAAAAAAAAAAAAAAAAAAAAAAGGATGCAGCATGGGGCTGCATCAACCAACACAGCCTACGTTCTCAATGACTGTGTCTTAAGATTGAGTTGGAAATGAGTTGTGCCCTCAAGGGGCGTCAGCACAATGGGAACACACATTTGCACACGCACCCCCCCCCCGTGAACATTCCAGGGAAGCGGAGCATCCGTCCAGGCTGGACGAGTTCTCTCATCAGTCTCCAGGCGGTGGTGACACGGTGAAGTTCGCCCGAAGGAGCTAGGACAAAACTAAAGCTAGAAAACCGTGGGGCCATTTGCCTAAGCTGAAAGGACTGGCAAGATCCCTGTAGGGCTAAGACTGTAGGCAGTAAAGGAGCAGAGGGTTGTAAGCCAGGGAACTAAACACAAAAGTGGTGTGTGTGTGTGTGTGTGTGTGTGTGTGTGTGTGTGTGTGTACCTTATCATTCCTGTGAAGGTCAGAAGACAGCTTGAGGAACTTGGTACTCTCCTTCCATCACATCTCTTGGAACTTAAGACTATCATGCTTGGAGACAGGCGCCTTTCTCTGATGAGCATCTCTCTGGTCCCCAGGCCAGGGCACTTTCCTAGTAGGTAGACAGACGACGGATCCGGAAGGAAGACTTGTGAAAACAAGAATCAGAAGGGGCTGAGTTTGCAAGGCTAGCTGAGGTGGAGGAAAGCTTTGGATGTACTTTGGCCACTCCCCCTCCCCCTCCTCCCCTCTCCCTCCCACCCTCAACACGGGCCGGTGCAGAGAACTTGCTATGATGATGGAGAAGTGTGGGATGTGAATGGTGGACTGGAATCTTACTGAGTGAAGGGTGTAGGCTGAGAGGTTGCGGTTTACATCCTGCCACAAGGAGGCAGAATTTCTCTGTCGGGTTCTTGATCACACGGGTCTATATCATGGAAATGTTTTTTTTTTTTTTTTAATTGAGCTATATGAACACAAAGGCATCTAATGTTTAAAATATGCTGGCCTGGATTCTGCCAAACCTTTTCTTTTTATATTGTGTATAAGCAAGGTGGCTTAGGGTAACCAGGGACAAACAGAATGTTGGGTCCCCCACCACAGTCTGATGGTGCAGGCTGTGAGATAGGTGAGCGGATTTTATAGTTATCTTAAATTTATCATTATCATCATCGTCATCATCATCATCATCATCATCATCATGTTTTTTTGAAGACGAGAAACTAATTTTCTTTTTTCTTTTTTTGCTAGTTTTTTTTTTTTTTTTAAATTTATTCTATGTATGTGAGTACACTGTAGCTGTCTTCAGACACACCAGATGAGGGCATCGGATATCATTACAGATGGTTGTGAGCCACCATGTGGTTGCTGGGATTTGAACTCAGGACCTCGGGAAGAGCAGTCAGTGCTCTTAACCACTAAGCCATCTCTCCAGCCCCGAGAAACTAATTTTCTAAGACACTAAGCAACTTCCGGGAGTTCACGTAGAACACACTCAAGTTTAGATTGAAGCCTGCAGCTCCCGTCTGTAACTACCCTCCATCGAAGAATTGACAGAATCTCACTAACTTGTTTTTAGACTGCCCTCAAATTTAGGATCCTCACACTTCAGCTCCCTAAGCTTGGGGACTACAGCTGTGCACCAGCATGCCTGGCTAGATTAATTTCTCACAGACTTCAATAAATGACTTATTATAATGGCGTGACTGCGTATGTATACATTTTAAGCAGAAACATTACTCTTCCTTATCCCCATAGCTTGCATGGCCTTTAGCATCTGGGAAAATTGAAATAGTCCCGTGAATGCCGGAGGGTGTCATTCAGGCTTTGAACACTAGGTGGCAGGCATGCTCTTGTTAAGATTTGGTGAGCAAGTTTGCAGCCACCGCTTGATAGGGAAGATGGCTCTTTTAATTAGAGTCATTCCTCACACAGGATGTTCACACCGAAGCAGTCATCTATTTTCCGTCCCCAGGGAGCATGTTTTCACGTTATTGATGGCTTGGCTGGGGATGATTTTGTGTAGTCGTTCAGTTCATTTCGGTAATGGAATAAAGTCACCGGATCCCGGCCTCCCGCTCCTCCGCGGCTTCCTCAGCGGTGAAGAATTGGAGGTAGATTAAAGGTGAACTCAGAGTCCTGATGTAACAGAAGTGCTGGGAGGCAGAGGCAGGCAGATCACTGGAGTTCAATGGCCAGACAGCCTAGCTTAATTGATGTGCCTCAGACTGAGAGCCTTTGTCTCAAAACAGAAGGTGGGGAATGTCCTAGTTCGCAGTCACCATGAGAACCACTTGAAAACAGTCTCTGTGGATCTATGGGGATGACTGTTGGGAGCAGTCTTGATTGTTAATTGATGAGGAGATTCCAGCCCACTCTGGGCGGCACCATTCCTAGGCAGGTGGTTCTGGGCTTATAAGAAAGTTAGGTGATCGTGAGCTGGGAGCTAGCAAGCAAACAGTTTCTGCCTGAGTGCCTGCCCTGACCTCCCTCAGTGATGCACTGAGTCTTGGAAGTGTAAGCCAAATAAGTCCCTCCTTCCCTAAGATACTTTTGGCCAGACATTTTTTTTTTAAGTCATAGTAACATAGATTAAATTATAAAAGAAAACAATTGAGGAAGATGGAAGATATTTAGCATGGACCTCTGTCCTATACACACACACACACACACACACACACACACACACAAATGCATGCATACACATACAATCTATCTATTATCTATTATATCTATCTATCATCTATCTAGTATATTTATCTACCAATCATCTATCAATTATATCTCTCTATATCTCTATCAATTACACGTATCTATGTATCTATGAATCATCGATTATAACTATGTATCTATCAATTATATCTATTTATAGCTATCTATCATCTGTCTATTATATCTATCTATCTGTAATGTCTATCTATGAATCATCTTTTTTTTTTTTTTTTTTTTCCGGAGCTGGGTACCGAACGCAGGGGCTTTGGCGCCACTAGGCAAGCGCTCTACCACTGAGCCAAATCCCCAACCCCTGAATCATCTTTTTATAACTGTGTTTATCTATCAATTATGTTTCTGTCTGTCTGTCTGCCTGTCGAGTCTCTCTGTCTCTGTCTCATCTTTAACCAGACAGCATAGGAACCCGCAGCTGTGGCTTCCGGATCACACAAGGGACTCAGCGCCCCAGGTACATGGTTCTGTTTAGACAAGTGAGGTAATTCTGCCTCTTCACAGGTTCCTCTTTGCATCTTCAGGACTAAAGTGCGCGTGTCACCTTCAGAGGTTAGCAACGCACGTCTGTGTTGTTCATGAGGCTCCCAGGAGCAATCAACCGAGTGTGGGGCGTGACGCTCTGGGCTGGGCGGGGCTCCCAGAAGTCTAGGCTCTTACGTCTTCCGGAGGGGAGAGCCACGGTGTGTGGGGGCGTGGAAGTTCACTGGCTATGGAGGGCTGACACAGCGGAGAGGAAGAACGTGATTATTGGATGTGGAGGTCCATAAAGCACAGCTAGTGTGTTTTAGACATTTGCATGGTGTCCTAGGCTTGCTGCTTAGTGAGGAAGAATCAAGTCTTCAGTGCCACTCTTGGGTGGGACGTGAGTCACTCGCGGTCACTGTTAGAGGCACCCTGCACAGGAGCACTGATAACCGCCCAGGTCCCTGGCAAAGCAGAGACTCCTCTTCATGGAGGTCACACTGAACAACACGTCTAGGACGCCACAGGAAGAGATTAAAAGGGTATTGCGAATGATCATCCAGTCTGAGGCAATCACTCCCCTGAAAATTAGTCAGTGTCGTGGAGGGAAATTTCAGTCGAGCCTTTCGTTGTGTAAAAATAAAATACAAAAATAAAGTGTTGAAACAGTTTGATTGATCATAGCTTTTACGTTGAGTGCTGTGTGTTAGTTGGTACGGGCTTTAAAATACCTAAAGGATGGTATTGTATTATTCACTTTAAAATGATGAATTTGTGTTATGTGAACCTTACTTCAATAAAGAACCCATAAAAGGCAGATTTTTCTACTGAAAAAAGCCTTTCTACCTGTTACCTATCAAATTTAAAGTAGCCATTTGAATCGGCCAGGGTGTGTGTGTGTGTGCGTGCATATGTGTAAGCCAGTGGAGATCTAGCTCCTGTGTTCTGTACAGAATATTGAATGTGTGATGAGCCTGTCACATTGTCACATTCAGTGGTCTCTGCTTGCCCATGTGCTTAATCAAGCTCAGAAATATATGACTTGGAAAACCAATGTTTACAGCATTCTTCTTCCAGCTGTTAATTAATAGGTCTACAATCAGTTCATTGTTAATTAATTAATTGGTCTACAATGCAAAAAAGGCAGGACCTAGGATGGAGGCCTCTACCTAGGACAGCTAGTCCACCCATCACAGAGTCACAAGCCTTGACATTTTTGTACATTTTGCATCCAGGGTAGGTCAGGCTGAAGAGATGAGCTGGGGCCGGCTGTACTACATATTCCAAAGCTCCACGAAACCAGAATCAAGCTATTTTTCCAGAATCACATATTTTTCCAAAGTAGATTTTATAAAGAAATCACAGGCGTTGTTAGAGTCTAATTTTTTTTTCTCTCGAGGGAGAAATTGTATAAACTTCCCTCTAGAATTTGGTTGTGTGTTTGTAACTGGCACAGAGGTAGGGTTGTTGACAGCTGTCAGTATTTGTGACATTGTATCCTTGTGATTTTCCTTTTCAAAGCCTTGAGAAGCCCTGTTCAGTGCTCCCACTTTCCTTTGGAAGGAGTTTTACCCAGTGCTGCTTGGATGCCGAAAGCGAGGCAGCGGGATAGAGGGGAATGGCTCTGATGTTGCAACTGAACTCTAACAAAAGTCATCAGAGGGCAGGGATCACCCGTAAGATGAGCTCAAGGAAGGCCCTGCCTTTTGAGAAATCGTACTTGGTGTTGTTTACCCAGTTATGAACAAAACAAACTTCTTCCCCCTTTTCTTATTTATTTGCATGTTGGGACGGGTGCAGGCATATGCGGGTTGCACATGTTCTGTGTGCATGCAGAGACTGATGCTGAGTTTCCTCCCCTGTTATACTCTATTTTTTGAGACGGAGTCTCTCACTGAATCTGCTAGGACTGGCTGGCCTGTCTATCTCCACTGCTGGGATTACAGAACATCCCACCATATCAGGCTCTTGTGTGGGTGCTGGGGACTTGAGCTCAGGTCCCTGTGCGTGCAAACCAAGCACCTTAACAGCTGACCCACATCGTCAGTTCCCTTCGTGTTGTTCCTCAGTAACTAATCAGCTATCAACAAATTAGATAACGTAGCCCCGTTGTGTTTTCCATGATTGATGGGATACGATGAGTTTCTTGGCTTTCAGCCTCCACACTTAGACTCCTTTCTTAATGAGAGGTGTTTTCAATGATAAATGGGCCAAAACATCTCATTTGACAGGAGGGTTGAAACGCTGGTGCTGTGCTATGGAGACGTCTGATAAGTGTGAACTGCTTTATTTGGCTTTCCCAAGAAATGGCTTGCTTGTGTTGCCATGAGGACGGCAGGGGAATGTCCTGGGTGCCAGGTGATAGTCCCACTCCTCAGGGATTCATGTGATAGCTGTCTGCATTGTTCCAGTGATTCTGATCGTGTCAGCAGATGGGGACCACCTGATATGGTTTGGGAAGCATGAAGATAGGAGATGAGTATTGGGGCTCTCCAGCTCCTTAACTGCTCCATAAATCACAGCGCACGATGGCCGGAGAATTCATTCTGAACCCGACTTGGATGTGAGCCCGAAAGTTTCTTGTCTTTTAAGAGCATTTTTTGCTGATTTCGTCTCCCTGCAAGTTGTTACGAAGACCGAAATTTGTTCTGCGTAGACAGTCCCTGTTGTTGCCCACCCCCCCAGCGTCCCCATTTGTTAGAATCTTGCTGATTTTCATAGCAGAATAAAAAGGGACATTTCAATATGCCTTATTCAGAGTATTTCTAGCAAACATGTAAAGGAAGACCTAGACCGAGGAGATTGTGGCTTTCCTGGTTTTGTTACAAACATTTCTGCTTCTCAGCATTTCCCACGTGGATTCTGAAGCTCATTTTAGTTTGAGACACCGTGTTAGAGGGTTCAGTTTCCTCGGCATGGTTTACACTCCCAACCTTTCCATGAACTTTCGTGTCCTCTGTTAGTGAGAAAGTCACCTCTCCCGCTACCGCCCAGGCAGCGTGCCGCTGTCCAAGGTCCTGAAACCCCGAGGCGTTCAGACTCTGGTCTCAGTATCCACTGAGTGTTGGAGCCACACGTGGGCTTCATTCAACAAGGAACCAAAGTAGCATCTGTTTCACCTGAAAAAAGTCCGCTTCCGATGGCCCTTCGCTTTTATTTAAAATTTTATATTTATTTACCTTATATGTCATGTTTGGCCTGAATGCAGACTGTGCACCATGTTAGTGCAGTGCCTCCGGAGGCCAGAAGAGGGCATCGCATCCCAGGACTGGAGGCCCCTCAGGATCAACTGGTCTCTGAGCTTTCGCTCCGGCCTCTTCAGATGATATTTTAAAACGTCACCAGGACATTGTAATACGTAAAGGAAATTAAGAGCCACTGTCTGTGACCACAGTTATTTTCTTTACGATACAACTCCGAACCTCTTCCTCTCTAAGCACACAGATCACTAGCGTGGTTTAAAAAGCCTTTTCTGCCTGAGTTGGCAAGATGGCTCAGTGAGTTAAGGTGCTTGCACCCAAGCCTAACCACCTGAGTTTGATCCCTCGGACCCACATGGTTGAAGCAGAGGACTGAAACCTGTAAGCTGTCCTCTAACATCTACATGCATACTATGGCATGTGTGCACAGGAGCTCGAACACACATGATTACACACGTGATTGCTAAATGAAATATAATAGTTAAAAGTACCTTCCTTAATGTAGGTAATATATAGTATTCGTTGATTAAATAGTCAATATAAGCACAGTGGCCTTTGCCTCATGACACAAATACAGTGGTTTTGGCTAAACCCTGATGCATATTTTTTCTCATTATATATTTTTTAAAATAGTACTTGAAATACATTTAGGATGTTTCAGAAATCACACTTATCAGGGATATAATTTTTTTTTTTAAAGATTTATTTATTTATTTTATGTACAGCATTCTGCCTGCATATGTGACTGCAGGCCAGAAGAGGGCACCAGATCTCATTACAGATGGTTGTGAGCCACCATGTGGTTGCTGGGAATTGAACTCATGACCTCTGGAAGAGCAGTCAGTGCTCTTAACCACTGAGCCATCTCTCCAGCCCTAGGGATATAATTTTTAGCTCAACTGGGGTATACAACTCGAGGGAAAACGAAGGGAAGAGAGTGCAATTATGTTGGAGAAAAAGTTGTATTCTTTTTTAAAAATTATTTATTAATTTTAATTAATAATTAATTTATTATTAATTAATTAATTCTTTTAATGTATATGAGTACACTGTTACTGTCTTCAGACACACCAGAAGAGGGCATCGGATCCCATTACAGATGGTTGTGAGCCACCATGTGGTTGCTGGGATTTGAACTCAAGACCTCTGGAAGAGCAGTCAGTGCTCTTAACTGCTGAGTCATCTTTTCATCCCATAGCTATATTCTTAAGCTTGGGAGAAATACAGGGCAAGATGATGTTGACCCCACACCTAGGAATACTATTCCAAGCAACCATGCAGACCCACCGAAGGGAACAGATATATTAATCGAAAAGCCGTAGAAACCAGGCTTTGTCATTCTCTGGCTCTGGTCCTAGAATCAATTGCAGGAAACCAAGTCTCCATTGGACCACATGGAGAATCAACGTTTGCACATCGTAAGGACACGTAGGTTTAGAGGTTTAGAAACAGTAATAACCTACTTTATAAGCTGCGAGATCTGTAGGTCGAGTCTTTCTCCCCTGTATAACAGATCACATACTTGTCAAGAAGCAACTCAGGAGGAAGGGCTCGTTTTGACCCATGGTTTGCAGGAACACTGGGACAGCTTATGGCTGCAGCCAGGGGACTGAGGTGGTTTCCTCATAGGGGACAGGAAGTGGAGTCTTGACTCTTCAAATTCAAGACCCGTCCCTTGACCTCTAGTGATCTACTTCCTCCAGGGATGCTCTGCCTCAAACAAAACAAATCAAATCAAAACAAAACCCACCACCACCAGCTTGTGGTGGGGTGGGGCATTCAAATACAAGAGCTTATGAGAGACATTTCACACACAAACTGTCATATATCCCCTGCTAAATTGGGATAGGATGTGGACGACCCAGTTAAAGTAAAACTCTAGTAAGAAGGTTCTTGTGAGACATTGAGGGCGCATTTCTCTGGGCTCTCCTGTTTCCTTCCCACCAACCAGCCATGACTCTCATCCTTCTGTGCCAATAGCAAGGGCTGGAGGACTTTAGCACGGATGGGTTAAAGAGAAAGAGGCTCTGGAAGCCCCAAGGAATGATGATCACCCCCAGAGTTATTTTTTCTCTCTGGCTGGGTAAAATAGATCTCAAAAGAGAGAGGATGACTACATTGAAACAGAATCAGAAAGAATTCTCTCCAGCAGAGGGCAGACCTGTCTTCCAACTCCAGCTTCAAGGAGTCAAAGAGATAAAAACAACCTGGCATTTCCTCTTACAGGCCTCAACACCTTATATGCACGCACGCACGCACGCACGCACGCACGCACGCACGCACAAACGGACGCAGGCACGCACGCACGGACAGATGGACGCATGCACGCACAGACGCACGCACGCACGCACGCACGCACCAACGGACGCAGGCACGCACGCACAGACGGACGCAGGCACGCACCAATGGACGCACACACGCACCCACGGACGGATGGACACATGCACGCACAGACGCATGCACGCATACATGCACGCACCGACGGACACAGGCACGCACAAACGGACGCAGGCACGCACCCACAGACGGATGGACGCATGCACACACAGACGCACGCACGCACGCACAGACGGACGCAGGCACGCACAAACGGACGCAGGCACGCACCCACGGACGGATGGACGCATGCACGCACAGACGCACGCACGCACGCACGCACGCACGCACGCACGCACGCACGCACGCACTCACGCACTCACTCCCAAGCATAGGACCAAGCCGAAACAGGGTGGCAGATACCTTGTATTTAGGAGGAGAATGAATTTTAAAGGTCAGAGACATGAGTCCTGGATCTACTGGCTGCGTCCCAGCCTCTGATTCTGTGACGCCGGGATGGGTGCTTCGCTCCTCAGGGTTTTTATGATAAATGTTGTCTGGAACACTTTGTAAGGCGACTCATAAGATCCCTCTGTTTATTACCTGGGAGGTCATCTTTCTATTTCTAACTTTCTTTCTTTCTTTCTTTTTTTTTTAAAGATTTATTCATTTATTATATATAAGTACACTGTGGCTGTCTTCAGACACACCAGAAGAGGGCATCGGATCCCATTACAGATGGTTGTGAGCCACCATGTGGTTGCTGGGAATTGAACTCAGGAGCTCTGGAAGAGCAGTCAGTGCTCTTAACCGCTGAGCCATTTCTCCAGCCCTCTAACTTTATTTCTAACTGTATTGATATCAACATAGATTTATTAGATCTCCATCAAGACTATAGACCCTGTAGTCAAGTCACTTGAACGTGAATGGACAAAGTTGCTAATATCTACTTTTTTTTTTTTTTTTTTTTTAAAGATTTATGTATACAGTGTTCTGCCTGCATGTATGCCTACAGGCCAGGAAGAGGGCACCAGATCTCATTATAGGTAGTTATGAGCCACCGTGTGGGTGCTGGGAATTGAACTCAGGACCTCTGGAAGAGCAGCCGGTGCTCTTAACCGCTGAGCCATCTCTCCATCCCGTTTTAAAAAAAATGTATTTATTTATGCATTTATTATATAAGTGTAGGAGTGCTCTGACCGCAGGTACACCTACATGTCAGAAGAGGGCCTCAAATCCCTTTACAGATAGTAGTTGCTGGGAACTGAACTCGGGACCTCTGGAAGAGCAGCCAGTGTTCCTAACCACTGAGCCATCTCTCCAGCCCTGTATTTGTTGTTTTTTTTAGTAAGATAATCAATCCTTCTGGACTTTTAAAAACTAACGTTATTGTCTGTAGAGTAATTGGATCTACTCCATTGATACAGAGATTCATGCTAAACCAGTAATAGTATGTCAGATGCACGAAATGGCACTGCCACCTGCACAAGTGGTTACTCAGTAGTACACGTTCCTGTCCCTCCCCCTCTGCCACTCCAAGCCAGGTTACTGTTCCCACCAAGTGTTTATAAGAACAGTAGCGATAATATTTGGCAGCTTGTGTTGCACAGCTATTATGTGGTAGGCACTCTAAGGTTAATTGTTGACCCTGGCTTTCAAACGAATACTGTGGTTCGTATATAACTAAACGTCTCGTTTGTAAGCTACTTCAAAGGCCAGTCATTAGTCCAAATGACGCACTAGCTGACGATGACTCTGGGATATTAATCGGGCTTGTCGACCTCATTGTGCTCTAAGAAACCAAGACTTGAGGTCTTGAATTCTGTAAGTCAGGTCTTCATGTATCCTAGCAAATGAATGTGACCGTCGGGTGGGTTTTAAATTTTTCATTTTTGCTGTAGAAAGAGTAACGTCATGGCTGGGTTGGGGGCAGAGGCGTTGACAGAGTGGGTAAATCACTTTGTGTCCAAGCATGAAGACCCGAGTTTGGTTTTCCAGATTGTGCATGAACGCCAGGCAGGGGTGGTGGCCTGCCTATCATCCTAGAGCTTAGGAAGCAGAGATGGCTACCCGGAGGTCAAGATGGCTACCCGGAGGTCAAGATGGCTACCCGGAGGTCAAGATGGCTACCCGGAGGTCAAGATGGCTACCCAGAGGTCAAGATGGCTACCCGGAGGTCAATCTGACTTGCTTAAAAGTCTCACTGAGGGGTTGAACTCTGGGTTGAACTGGGAGATCCTGACATATAAGTTGGAAAATGACCAAGAAAGAAACCTAATGTCAGGCTCTGGCCTCCACGCCATGCATGTATTGATCTGCACACACACATATGCACACCCACACTGGTCAACATGCATCGACACACATGCAGACATACAATAATAGATTAGAGATAGTCACTGTGCATAGATCAGGTTATTTTCCCATCCTCTTTTCTTGGTTTGATTTTCTGCCTTTTTAGTGGCTCAGGTGAAATTTGGTTTCTCCTATAGCGGCTACTTTCCCTGCAACCGAAATGGCTCCTTGGGTAGAGGGAAATGACTCGAAGTTAGCCAAAACTTGGGCCGAGCGACCCCATTTCCCACATGTGTTTCTGGTTCTAGAGTTTCAACGCTTTGCGGGACAGCGGTGAATGGTCCTGCTACGGCACTCTGTAGCCAGAGCAGCGGATGACGCATCGCCACGCCCCCTGTCCGTAGGTCCTGGTTGGAGCTGAGCACAGACTGTACTCTGCGCTGTTAACAGGGACTGCAGGCTGTGCCAGAGGTTCATCTTCTGCCTTTGGCAGGTGGTAATCAATCTACCAGCTTCCCGGAGGAAAAGACCCGGAACCTTGAAATGGAGGAGGAGCCTCTCCCGCCAAGATCTTAGCTGTGACACAAGATCTCCTATACCCAGGGGGAAAGCCACGGTGGGTCAGAGTGTGTTCTCCAAGGGTGGCGACGAAACCCCTTTTTAAAAAATGTATGTGGCTTCCGTGGAGGCATTTCCTGTCCTCGGGTATTTCTTGAGGTCTTCTTCCCTCAGGTGCCGGCTTTGTTTACTTAAAACTTCTTTGTGGCCCAGTGGGCGTATGTCTGACAGAACAGCAGAGCCAGTCCGGGAAACACCCGAGTATTTTCTTGTTCCTGTAGAGGCTGGAAGTCCCCGCCACAGCTGCTCCCAGGTCCAGTTTCTGGTGAGCTCTTGTTCTTGTACCTTGCAGACAGCCACCTTGTTCTGCGTGCGCTCACCGTTTTTCTTCTGTAAACAAAGAGAAGAATCCTCTTGTGTCCCTTTCTCTTCTTTTGATGAAAGCGACGCACATTCCTCCCCTAGAACGCCATTTAATCTTCCTAAACTCCCTAAGCATCCCGTCTCCAACGTTCAATATGAGTATGTGATCGGCCTCAGTCTAAGAATGGGAGCCGAGTGCGGTGGTCACACGCGCCTTTAATCCCAGCACTCGGAGGCGAAGGCAGGCAGAGCTCTGAGTTTGAGGCCAGCCTGGTCTACAGGGGTGAATTCGAGGATAGCCAGGGCTACGCGGAGAAACCCTGTCTCTAAACCAACCAACCAAACCCCAAACCAACTACCAGGCAAAAGAATACTGGGGCGACATAGTTCAGTCTGTCACACTGCCTGTTCTCCCTAAGGACATGGCACCCTTCCCTGCTGTGACATTTTTATTCGGTTGGTTTAGATGTGAACGGAAGCTCTCAGACTCACACAGAGGAGGACCTTGGGTGAGACTTTCTGTCTCCAGGAGTGGAGACAGACTTAGGCGGAGGTGACTGACTCAGTGGGTGAAATTGAGGCTTCCTTAGTCTGTACTGATCACTAGGTGGCCAGGGATGTCTTGTAGAGTGGCAGGCATTTGCCACGGGCTTGTGTTGTCACTGTAGCAGGACAGAGCAGATCAGCATGGGACCAAGTGAGGGTACAGTTTTGTGTTCAGCTGTGTCGTGTAGCACAGGCAGCTGGGGCATGTATATGTATATGTATATGTATATGTGTATGTGTATGTGTATGTGTATGTATGTATATGTGTATGTGTATATGTATAGAAGTTGTATATATCACGTTTTTTTGCTATCTCCACACGTGTTTATATGCTTGTAAGAATACAATCTGCTTGTTTTGAACCGTCCACTGAGGATGCTTCTAGAGGGAGCGCTGGGCGCACTGAATTATTCATTTCGTCTTTATGTCCACAGCTGGTGAAGCCAATGAAATACGAGTCTCTGGGGACCCTGGAGGACCGTTGTTAGAAGGTACCTTTCCGTCAAGCGGAGTTATACACGTGATAATTGGTGTCCGGCGATCGATCACTCAAATCTTCTCTGAGAAATTGCTGTAATTATGTGTTTTGTGTGCCTCTGCCAAGCTTGGGATGGTGAGCATAAGGAATGCCCCTGTGGCTGGGACGATGGCTCAGGGGGAAAGAGCCCTTGCTTTGTAAGCATGAGGGCCCGGGTTCGAATTTCCAGCACCTATGTAAAATGCTGGGCACTGCTACACATACCTGTAACTCCAGCATCGGCAGGGCAGGGACAGGTAGAGTGACAACTCACTGGCCAGCTGCTCCAGCCCAAATGCAGACAGAGCTTCTGATTCCGTGAGAAACTGTGTATCAGAGCAATCAAGCAGAGAGGAATAGAGGAAGGCATTCTATATCCTTCTCTGGCTTTAGCATTTTCTTTTCTTTTTTAAAAACGAATTATCTATTTATTATATATAAGTAACACTGTAGCTGTCTTCATACCAGAAGAGGGCATCAGATCCCATTACAGATGGTTGTGAGCCACCATGTGGTTGCTGGGATTTGAACTCAGGACCTCTGGAAGAGCAGCCAGTGCTCTTAACCACTGAGCCATCCCTCCAGCCCTGGCCTTAGCATTTTCAAGAATGAACTTACAACACATGCATGCTCATGTGCATGTGAGACACACACGTGCACACATACACACACAAAGACACACACACACA
Organism: Rattus rattus; assembly: GCF_011064425.1. Lineage (NCBI taxonomy): Eukaryota > Metazoa > Chordata > Mammalia > Rodentia > Muridae > Rattus > Rattus rattus. Next base: position 15,431,845 of record NC_046171.1, on the reverse strand, counting down.
CACACACACACACACACACACACACACACACACACACACACACACACACACACACACACACACACCAAATATAGCTACTTATCTATTATCTGTCTTTTTCTGCCAGAATGAACACTCCATGAAGATCGCCTCAGATTCTTTTGTATCTGACAAACGCATGGCATTCCATGGACCTAGGGCTAAGGCCTGACTCCTATGCTAGCCAAGTGGGCTAATTTTGATTGTCATCTTGATCAGATTAAGAAACACCTAAGAGGTTCCTAAGTTTTACCATGAGGACTCTAACCTAATAGATGGCTTAGTACGTCATCTGAACGGATCCTTGGGGAATGGTGAAGAACCCTGCCTCGCTGGAGGAAGCAGGCCTCAGGGGGCCACATCTTGTCCTTATCACTTTCTGTTCTGCTTCTCTCTGTCTTCCACGGAGCCAACAGCTCCTTTCCACCGCAGGCTTCCATTCTCCCCAAATGTGTGGTTTTAAATGACTGTGAATAAAGTCTTCTGAAGCTGTGAGCCGAAATAATTCCTATCTCCCTTAAGTTGTTTTCCTCAGGCACTTGGCCACATGCTCACAAAAGCGACCGGCAGAGCTCACTCCTTGTTCTTCTGAGTCAGGAAAATCAACAGTGGTTGAGCCCATCCATCCAATGGGCTCCTCACCCTGTCGAGCAGAAGTCTTCACATTGGTGGCACTGTGTTGGCTTCTGTTTTAGGGTTTTACTGCTGTGAGCAGACACCATGACTAAGGCAACTCTTATAAAGGACAGCATTTAATTGGGGCTGGCATACAGGTCAGAGGTTCAGTCCATTATGATCAAGGCGGGATCATGGCAGCATCCAGGCAGGTATGGTGCAGGAGGAGCTGAGAGTTCCACATCTTCATCCGAAGGCTGCCAGGAGAAGACTGACTTCCAGGCAGCTAGGATAAGGGTCTTAAAGTATTCACCCACAGAAAATGTGGTACATCTACACAATGGAATATTACTCAGCTATCAAAAACAATGATTTTATGAAATTCATAGGCAAATGGAGGGAACTGGAAAATATCATCCTGAGTGAGGTAACCCAATCACAGAAAAACGCACATGGTATGCACTCATTGATAAGTGGCTATTAGCCCAAATGCTTGAATTACCCTAGATGCACAGAACACATGAAACTCAAGACGGATGATCAAAATGCGAATGTTTCACTCCTTCTTTAAAAGGGGAACAAGATTACCCTTGGCAGGGAATAGGGAGGCAAATATTAAAACAGAGGCAGAAGGAACACCCATTCAGAGCCTGCCCCACATGTGGCCCATACATAAACAGCCACCCAATTAGACAAGATGGATGAAGCAAAGAAGTGCAGGCCGACAGGAACCGGATGTAGATCGCTCCTGAGAGACACAGCCAGAATACAGCAAATACATAGGCGAATGCCAGCAGCAAACCACTGAACTGAGAATGGGACCCCCGTTGAAGGAATCAGAGAAAGGACTGAAAGAGCTTGAAGGGGCTCAAGACCCATGTGAACAACAATGCCAACCAACCAGAGCTTCCAGGGACTAAGCCACTACCCAAAGACTATACATGGACTGACCCTGGACTCTAACTTCATAGGTAGCAATGAATAGCCTAGTAAGAGCACCAGTGGAAGGGGAAGCCCTTGGTCCTGCTAAGACTGAACCCCCAGTGAACATGATTGTTGGGGGGAGGGCAGTAATGAGGGGAGGATGGGGAGGGGAACACCAATATCGAAGGGGAGGGGGAGGGGCTAGGGAATGTTGGCCCGGAAACCGGGAAAGGGAATAACATTCGAAATGTAAATAAATACTCAAGTTAATAAAGAAAGGGAAAAAAAAAAGTACTCACCCACAATGACACGTCCACTCCAACAGGCCACGCCCACTCAAAAAAGGCCACGCCCACTCCAACAAGGCCACCCCTCTAAATGTTGCTTCTCCCTGGGCAAAGCGTATACAAACCATCACAGCTTCCTTTAAAAAGAATGTTTGTGTCTCTGAGAAAGATTGGTTTTTATCCCGTTTGATCTCAGCTGTCCATCTAGTTTCCAAATCATATCAACCTCCCCTTGTCTGATTAGCGCTTTTGCTGTGCCTTTATAGTTGGCTCCTGTTGGTGTTTTGTAGGTTCTTAGGAGCCGGGTGCCGGATCTGGAATAAAATGTCTTTTTTTTTTTTTTTTTTTTTTTTTTTTTGTTCTTTTTTCGAGCTGGGGACCGAACCCAGGGCCTTGCGCTTCCTAGGTAAGCGCCTACCGCTGAGCTAAATCCCCAGCCCCATAAAATGTCTCTTAAAGAACATTGCCAAGGCACAGAGCTCACCACGATGCTCACACACTGTGAAAGCAATCTCGTGTTTTATTTCTCTGCCGGCCTCCCAATGCCACCTTCGTATCAGAATGAGATGCAAAAATAGGATGACATCTCTTCCTCCATCCAGTGATTTTTTTTTTTCTCAATCGGAAAAGAATCTCATGTTTAAGGAGACTTATTTATCACCGTATACAATGGCCTATCCCACTGCACGGTGGGTCCCTCAACATTTTCCAAGACGATGAGCTGTGAAGCCACGGATGAAATATCACGCGGAACAGCCTGAGCACGTCCAGGACGTTTAGTTTTCTCCTCCTTTTAATTTCCCCGAACAAATGCTTAGTTAAAACTTTGCACGTACTACATTTTATTTAAAAGTTTTGATGGTGGAACTCAAGGGGCCGGCAACCCGCCAGTGAAAGTCTCTTTCCGTTTACCAATTACTTTAATTCAATTAAGTCGTTGCTAATTGTTTTTGTCCCAATACGAGCTCACGGAATACTGCCAGCAGTTCGCTTGTTATACTCTTAAGAATCGATTGTCTCACTTCTAATTAATAATAATAGCAAGAAAAATGGCTAAGCGAGGCCGTGACTATTGATGGCACGCCAGTGTTGCAGGACGGGAATCGTTCTTACGCAGAGATGCCGTTCATTAGTGAGTTAATCTCTATAAACAGTTTTGTAATTCAACGAGCCCTGGGCTGAGGCTACAATTTCACTTACTGCATAACACTGTTCGAGAGGCAGTTTAATGCAGAGGGCCCCGCAGCTAGCTGGATTTCACCTCAGGGAGGAGCCTGATAGTTCTGTGAGTGAGGGTTAATGCAGTTAACGGGTCTGTAGTGGGCACCTTTCTGTTGTGATAAAATATCCTGGCGCAAACGCTTATTTTTGGCTTACAGTTGCAGGAGGTATGGGAGGATGGTGGGCGTGGCATAGGAGCAGGAGCAGGATGTGGCTGATCACGTGCCATCTGCACTCAGGAAGTTGAGAGAAAGAACCGGAAGTGGGGCCAGGATCCACACTCTCAAAGCCCACCCCTAGTGATATACTCCCTCCAGCGAAGCTTCAGCACCCAAATGTTCTGTAATTTTTCCAAACAGGGCCACCAACTGGGGAATGAAGTGTTCAAAATCTGAGCGAGGGAGGTGGCAGCTTCTTTGTTATTTTGTCTTATTTTTTCCTTTTTCAGAGCTGAGGACCAAACCCAGGACCCTGCGCACCTTACGCAATTGCTTTACCACTGAGCTAAATCCCCAACCCCGCGCTCCCTTCTCATAAGTGCTGCTTATTAAACACTCACGAGAGAGACCTGACGGAATTAGGTTATAGCATTAAAAGTCACCAGGAAAGCTGGGCGGCGATGGCACACTCTCTTAATCCCTGCACTCAGGAGACAAAGACAGGTGGATCTCGGTGAGTTTGAGGCCAGTCTAGTCTACAGAGAGAGTTCCAGGGCACCCAAGGCTACACACAGAGACATCTTGTCTTGAAAAACAAACAAAATTGCATAATATCAGAGACTTTTTTTTTTGGTTTGTGTTTGTTTTTCTTTCTTTCTTTTTTTTTCTTTCTTTTTTTCTTTTTTTCGGAGCTGGGGACTGAACCCAGGGCCTTGCGCTTGCTAGGCAAGCGCTCTACCGCTGAGCTAAATTCCCAACCCCTGTGTTTGTTTTTCAAGACAGGTTTTTTTCTGTGTAGACTTGGCTGTCCTGCAACTCACTCTGTAGACTAGGGCTGGCCTCGAACTCAGAGATCCACCTGCCTCTGCTCCCTGAATGCTAAGATTCAAAGCATTTGCTACCACTGCCCGGCTAATCAGAGACTTTTGAATGAGCGCGAGGCTCATGCTTTGGAGAGAGGTTGTCTCGAAAGCAAACATCACTCACTCATTTGGATCCCTACATGGAAGTGTTTACTTCTAAGTTCTAGGAGTGATATTGGCGAAGATGTACCAGATGACACAAATCGTGCTTTGTTTGTTTGTCCATACAGGCTCACCCTGTAAGTTCAGACTGACCTGGAACTGGCTACGCATTCTTACTTGTCCTTAAGTCTACAACAGTCTTCCTGCCTCAGCCTCCCAGTGTCTGGGATTACAGCTATTGGCCACCACACCCGATTCCAGGTTGGAAGACTTAAAAGACAATACATTTTGTATTGTGCACATCTTACTAGAATAGGAGAAGACCCGATTCTAGACCCGGAGAAGTTGACAGTTTGGTTTACTATCACCCATCACAGCGGTGATTATGTTAAGTCCAATGTTGATGTGACTCAGATTTTTTGAAATCAGTTTCTTTAGTACTATAAGCTAACATTTAAAGAGTGAGGAGGGAGCAAGCAGCCCCTTTTATAGTGAGTCAGGCACACCTGGCTGTTGCCAGGTAAATGAGCCTAGGTGAAACACCAACAACAGTTACCAATAATTTCCATGTTAGGAGTAAAAACATCATGCCCAAGTCCCCTCTTTATGTGGGATTTGGTCTGGATCGAGCTCACACAGATCTTGCTAATCCTATAAAAACTACTGTGAGTTCACTACTGCAGCCACCCTGCTGTGTTTGGGAGGCAGTTTCCTTGTAATCATCTTCTGCCTCTGCTCTTACACCTTATGTCCCATCTTCCAGAATAATCCCTGAGCCTTTGGAGGAAGGCTCAGGTGTGTGATATTCATGTGGATTTCAGGCTAAGCATTCTTATTTTCTGAGCTGTAGTCTCTTATTCTTTGTACTTTGGTTGTGGGTTTCTGTGTTCATCACTGAACTATTGCAAATAGAAACTTGTTGGATGAGGACTGGCAGATGCACAGGTCTCTGAGTGCAATAGCAAATCAGGAGGACCCAGTTTAATACTGTATCAGTTTATCTTCATAACGCAGGTTGGTAACTCCCGTGACGGATGTACCACTATTACACCAGTAAGTTCCCTTTCCCAGGCTGCTTTTGGTTCACTTGAAACTTTCCAAAGGAGTATTAAATAAAACCATACAATGAGGAAAACTACAAACCAGTCCAATTTGAATATTCCTGTCTTTGGCCATTGTCCTTCCGCAGCAAGAGAGATCAGTTCAAATGCAGAACGCTAACATTCAGTTTCATGCTCGTGATGGTTGATGGTGTCTCTTTGGGTAGAACTTCCAAGTATTTCAAGAGAATAGACTTTTTATCAAGTAGTTCTATTCCTATGATGATCCTCAGCCTGTATATTAATTAAAGGAGGAAATCTGGAAGGAAAGAACTGTGAGAATTAGTTTGTCAATTATGACAAACAATTCCCCGTGGAAACAGAATGATCAGGAAGGTCTGTACTGTTCACTAAAGATCTCAAAATGCTGTTACTCCTGGCATTCTCTTATCTACTCTTAGGGAAGAAATTTGACTTCTATTCTAACTTTCTGTGATGGTTTTGTATATGCTTGGCCAGGGAGTGGCACTATTTAGAGGTGTGGCCTTATTGGAGTAGGTGTGTCACTGTGGGCATTGGCTTTAAGGACTCATCCTAGCTGCCTGGAAGTCAGTATTCTGCTAGCTGCCTTCAGATGAAGATGTAGAACTCTCAGCTCCTCTTGCACCATGCCTGCCTGGATGCTGCCATGTTCCTGCCTTGATGATAATGGACTGAACCTCTGAACCTGTAAGCCAGCCCCAATTAACTGTTGTCCTTATAAGAGTTGCCTTGGTCATGGTATCTGTTCACAGCAGTAAAACCCTAACTAAGACCCTTTCCCAGGTATTTTTGTGAAGGAACGCGTCGGCGTTTCTTCTGGGTCCTGTGGCAGGCTAGGTGAAGGGCCCTCCGATATCTATGCTCTCATCCCTGGGATACGTGGTTGCCTCATGGCAAAAATGGTTTGTTAGATGTGTTAAAGTTCAGGACCTTGACAAAAAGGGAGGGCAGGGAGAAGTTTCCCTGGTTTCTCCAACCGGAAATTAATGTAAAGGCAAGATTTCTCACAAGAGGAAGACAAAAGGTGTTTGTATGATGGAGAATTCAATAGAACATGGAGCAGATGTGGGCTGAGGCTGTAGGTCAGTTGGTAGAGCCTAGCATGCACAGATTCCTGGTTCTGAACCCCAGAGCTGTATAAACTGTGTGCAACAGATATCTGTAGGTAGAGGCACGAGGACTAGAAGTTCAAGGTTGTCTTTGGCTATGTAGTGAATCTGAGGCTAGCCTGGGCTACATAGTGAATTTGAGGCTAGCTTGGGCTACATGAGACTCTGTCTTCAGCCAATCAATACCAAGCAATTGTCTAATCTCTTTCTAACTTTCTCCCAACTCTGCAGTGGAATTTGTTTTTGTCTGTCTCCTGGTTCTCCTTAGGCTCTGGAGATCTCACAGTAGCCCCTAAGCTAGAATTATGATTTGGTGGCTTTGGTGGCCCCTGGGACGCTACCTGCTTCTGTGTTCGGTGTCTCAGGGAGGTTACCATGCTGACTCAGGTTTTCAGAAGGAATTGAGCACTAGATCACTTGGTGAGCATTTCTTTGAGGTGTAGTTCGAAACTTGAGCTTCCTTTGTGTCTGGCTTCTGTTTAGGGAGAGTAGACGGGTATTCTTTACTGCCAGAGGAACTTTTCTTTCAATGTTTTGGGTAATGTTTGAGTGCCAGGGATTTATCATTTTCAGGATCGTAAATATAAATTAAGTAATCGAGTGGACAAGTAGGATGGGGCTTTTATCCTGAGAGACTCAGGATGCGGTGTCATACTGTTGGAAGGGCGTCTTTGCCCGGAAGACATCTGTTCAGGCTAAAATATTAGCTAATTGCACTTGTATGCTGCCCACACCCCAGTGTTTGACACTTTATCTTGGCTACCTTTGAGGACTGTAGGAGACTCTCGTGTGAGATGCAGGGAACATCGGGATCCAAGTTGTCCGTCAGGCTCTGTGATAATCCACCTATGGCCATTCTGTCTAGAGTATAGTTCAAAATAATTGTAGTCTGTCCTTTTTTAAAAGTTAATTAATTTAGTATTAGTTAATGAATTAATTGTGTGTGTGTGTGTGTGTGTGTGTGTGTGTGTGTGTGTGTGTGCGCTTGTGTGCACCACTGCACAGGTGTGGACGTCGGAGGACAATTTGCAGAGTTGGTTCTCTCCATTTACCATCTATGTCCCAGGGATTGAATTTAGGTTCCTCAGGCTGGGTTGTAAGGGCTGTTACCCAAGGGTTATCTGGATGGCACCTCGATGGTAAAATCCAAGACCCAGTGCTCTCCTTCTGCTCAGGATCAATGCCCTGAGGCTGAAGAGATGGCTTAGGGGCAACAGCACTTGCTCTCCTTGAGGAGACCTAGAACCTGGTTCCCAGGGATCATGTTGGACAGCTCACAGTTGTCAGCAGTTCAAGCTCCAGGGTAACTTACACCTTCGAAGGCTACCTGCACATGTTACACACACACACACACACACACACACACACAGAGTAAACCTTAAAAGATCAATGCCTTGATGCAAATATTTGTCACATCCTGACCTACCACACTGACACCTGAATTGAAGTTATTCGGTTTGTACGGAAGCCTGGAGAAGCCAACTTTATCAGCCTTCGAAGTCAGAAGTATGAGCAGAATTGCTTATGGTAGTCTAGTGCCAGCCATTCTGCACGATTTATTTATTCATTCAATTATTTTCAGTCTTGCTATTTGATAGGGTCTTCTGTTTCTCAGGCTGGTCTCGAACTTCCAGGATCACGTGACTCTCCTCTTTTAGCCTCCCAGGCAGCTAGACCACAGGCAAGTTCCATTGTACCTGGGCATCAAATGATTTAAACCTGGGCCACAGGGAAGTCTTGGGTCTGACACAAGCAAGATGAGGGAATGTAGCTAGAACAAGGTGGCCTCGTGTGAGGAGAAATGTCACCTTTGCAAAGCCTTGACACAGTGGGTCTGTGTTCCCAGTACAAGTGTAGGCATCAGGCTGGGTAAACAGTTCCCAGTTCTGGCAGTAGATTATTCCGGGTTAAGAGACAGGATGGGAAGTGCGTTGTAAATTAATTGTTAGATTTTCCATTTGAAGCGGCGATGTTTAAGGCTGGAGAACTGGCGGTTAAGGACACTTGCTGCTCTTCCACAGGACCAGGGTTCAATTCCCAGCACCCATGTGGCAGCTGATGACTGACAACTATCTGTAACTCCAGCTCCAGGGGATCCCAAACGCCGGGTCCTTAAAACAACAGAGTTCTGTTACCTTGTAGCCTAGAGTGGGGTCTACAGTAGGGGCGATGGCTGCATCGTGATCCTTCTGAAGCTTCTAGTCTAGGATGTGATGAACAAGGGAAACTCAGTAACAGGAGCATCAAGGACAAGTGAATGACTGGCCAGGAACCGGACACCAAGCAGATCAGCCAGTGTATGAGGTGGGCGAGGAAGCCATCTTCTCTGACCGTGTTAGGGTCTACTGCTACAACAAAACACCAAAACCAATAATCAGGTTGGGGAGAAAAAGAGTTTACTTAACTCACACTTCTGTCTTGGTCAGGGTTTGTATTCCTGCACAAAACATCATGACCAAGAAACAAGTTGGGGAGGAAAGGGCTTATTCAGCTTACACTTCCACATTGCTGTTCATCACCAAAGCAAGTCAGGACTGGAACTCACACAGGGCAGGAACTTGGAGGCAGGAGCTGATGCAGAGGCCATGGAGGGATGTTTCTTACTGGATTGTTCCCCCTGGCTTGCTCAGCTTGCTCTCTTATAGAACCCAGGACTATCAGTCCAGGGATGGCATCACCCACAATGGGCTGGGTCCTCCCACATTGATCACTAATTGAGAAAATGCCTCACAGCTGGATCTCATGGCGGCATCTCCTCAAGGGAGGCTCCTTCCTCTCCACTGACTCTAGCTGTGTCAAACCGCTATGACATCAGCCAGAATGCTGACTTTGGATTGGAGGTTTTGGATGCGGAAGTGCCGTCTTCTCCTATTCAGATTAGGGTCTGATTCTCATGGAACCTTTGTAAAATTCAGATGACCCTCTACCTGGTAGAGTAATACCCCTCCCATTTCCTAGAGCCAGTATTTCCTTTAGGAACCCCTTCTGTACTATGGGTACAGAACCCGGTGGGCTCTGTGCCTGGATTTCTTTACATGCATCTACTTCCTCACTGAACGTAAATAAAACTGCACCTAAGTATGGAAGTCTTATTGAAGCCAGGACGTGTATGCTAACCGAATCCACAGGTCCCTCACCGTCTCCCTCTGTTTAACTAGTACCTGCAGTCTTGGGTTTGTGGGCTCTCTAGTTCCCGGGTGGCGGGAGTGCTGTGTGCAAGGCTGAGTTTCCCCTCGTCTTTTTCTTTCTTTTTTTTTTTTTTTCCTATTCTTTTTTTCCGAGCTGGGGACCAACCCAGGGCCTTGCGCTTGCTAGGCAAGCGCCTACCACTGAGCTAAATCCCCAACCCCTCCCCTCGTCTTTTCTTGTGCAGTCTCTGGATGTTAACATTCGCTATGATTTTATTGAGCAGCAACTTAAATAGGCACTGGGCAAATAAGATTTATAATTAAACATATCAGTCACGAATTACTTTTTAAAGCATCTTTAAATTATTTAAGATGTTTTTTTAATCTTAAATTATTTAAGACTCCCGTGTGTGTGTGTGTCTGTGTGTGTGTCTGTCTGTCTGTCTGTACCTGAGAGTGTGCTCCTTTGTGTGTGCACGCGCTCCTTTGCATACTGTAGTGCTGTGTATGGAGGGAGGTCTCATGACAACTTGTAGAAACTGGTTACTAAATTCAAGCGTCCTGAGAACCCGTGCTAGTTCACAGATCTCCACTCCCATTTTTGGAAAATAACTTATTGAGTATCGGAAGAGAAATACGCATTTCAAGAACACAGACTCAGTAATTTATAGACACTCGCGACTTTCATCGGACGTCCAGGGATAAGCTGGCAGTGTCAGTCGGCGAGGCTTGCAGTCGGCCTGGCTTTTAACTTGCTGTGATCCGATGAGATGTTTTTAGCTTTATCCACCTCCCCGTGTTTCCTTTGTTATTCTCTGGCACCCGGGGCATCAGCTGGAAGTGAATTAAAGCCTCAGAAGCTGCGGTCCGGCAGCCAGCAGGACATTAGAATAGAATTGCTTATGCGGAGGCGTTTGCATATGAAGGGGCCCCCCTACCTATTCATTTCCATTCTAACCTACAAGGAAGGTGGGGAGCTTGTTAACACCTTAAAAGGATTGATCCCTCTGCCCGTGTGGCTTCTGATGCAAGGCTGAAGGCTGGGAAGCCATAAAAGGGAATCATTAATATTGGAGAGCAGGACGGAGGGAAAATACGCTCCTAAAATATTATGCATTGTCTCTGGGCAGCGTAAAAATAACGGAAATCGTGTGACTAATGGCTCAAGGTTAGGGAGGAAGGGTCGAGGGAGCTTCAGCCCCAGCTACCTTAAATATGAGAATGGCTGTCGTTGGCTACCTCCCCACTCCCAACAGGTGCCTAAAAGCTGGCTCCCCCACCATCAACCCTAGTAAGAATTTAATACCTTGACAGTTTTCAGGCCTCACTCTTTGTTTTACCTTATAAGGTTCCGCCCCGCCCCCTCCCGCCCCCAGCATTGAGCGTATAGATGAAGCATCTTCCCAACACCCCTGCCCTGACCAATGGTGCATAGCCACACAGACCTTGCCCCATAGCCCCTGCCCACCTCCTCATGGTATAAATACCCCTTTCTCTCCCCACCCCCAATAAAAGACCCAGTTCTCTGAAGCCCACTCACTGCCTACCGAGGTCCTCACTGTGTCCCCCGGTGCCCGGTTAGCTTCCTTCCCTCCAGTCCAGCTCGGTGCACAACAGCCTGGGTACCCGGGGCGGCAAGAAACCAAATCAGACCTACTAGGAGGAGACTTTATTTGCCAAGGCCGTTGCAGCTGATGAGGAGCCAGGAAGCTGTCATGGCGGAATTCTCGAACTTTGGAAGCCGAGGCTCAGGCACGGGAGCCCCTCTTAGTCACACATGTTTTCTAGGAGTAAAGCAAATAAAGAACCGCATACGGCATCAGTAAGTCAGCTGAAGACGTTCGTCTTGTGGCCAGTTGGCTCTCAACGGGCATTAGAAAAGAAAAGGGTTTGTTCTGCTTTCCAGAAGCTTCTATAAGCTCCTAATGCTCGCATAATATCAAAGGTGGGCAAAAATTCAGGAAGCCAGGGTAGAAGAGAAACCCTGAGACATGGTTGGGTTCATACAGTGTGCGTTTTTGCTTAGATTGATTGGTTAAGTGGGGCCGAAAGCTCAGGTAGTTATCGCTATGGCTAGCCATGGAAAGTTAGGATGTCTGTGTTTGGCTTGGATAGGCATGGAACTTGCTGTCAGTCATCAGCATTGAGCCTGCGCAGTAGCCCCCTTTTTTGAGACAGGAAAGGGTGGGATGATGTTTTTCTGTGTTGTTTAGCGACTTCCTCAGAATCGAACCAGTCTCTCCTAGAAGGAGGCCCTTAGGACTCAGGAAGCTGGTATAACCTGCTGGTTCAGGAAGCTCGGAACGTTCTAGATTTCTCCAGCCCTTCCCCTGGATTTCACAGGCAGTAAGCAATTGGTGGGGCGAAGGGCATGACCTGCCTGCAGGTTGGTTGTGCAGAGACTCCAGACACAGGTTTTGTGAGCTGTCGCTATACTGGGGTGGCTTTTCTGTGATGCCTTTGAATCACGCTTGCTCCTGTCTGTAATCCCTCATCCACACTCCTGGAGGTGACCCTGATCAACTCACAGAGGTCTGTAAGCTAAATTAGGTGGGATTAGTTTTGATTTGTCATTGGTGCATTGGCTCAGGACCTCCAAGACCAACTTCTCAGCAAGGAGATTAATTTGCCCCAGAGGGACAGAAGACAGGAAATAAAAGACAAAGACAGAAGATAAAGAAGGGGAAGGGAACAAGGGAGTGGGGGGAGGATATATGTCCCAGGAGACAAAGGACTGACTACTTCTGGATAGAGAGGAGACAGATACGGCCCACAGAAAAATGGGAGTTTATAAAGGTAAAAGGAGAAACCCCATGTTAGGAAGGGGCCTTTAATTTTTTGAGTAGTTTTTAACTTTTTATTTATTTTTTTGTGTATATGGGCATGCTGTCACTGACACTCCAGAGGGCATCAGATTCCATTCCAGATGGTTGTGAGCCACCATGTGGTTGCTGGGAATTGAACTTAGACCTCTGGAAGAGCAGTCAGTGCTCCTAAGTGCTAAGCCATCTCTCTCTTCAGCCCCGGATCTTTAATTTTAATCAGGTGTGTTAATTAGGTGAGCCATAGGGGGCTTTTTCTTTTCTTTTGTATTTTGCTTTATTTTTTAAGATAGGATCTCATTGTGTAGCTCCAACTGTCCTAGAAGCCACTATGCAGATGAGACTGACCTCAAATTCACAGAGATCTGCCTGCCTCTGCTTCCTGAGTGCTGGGATTAAAGGCTCAGAGCCACTACTCGGCTTCTATTTACTTATCTGAAGCCCAGGAGCCCTTTCTTCTTTTCTTTTTCTTTTTTTTCTTTTTTTTTTATTAACTTGAGTATTTCTTATTTACATTTCGAATGTTATTCCCTTTCCCGGTTTCCGGGCCAACATCCCCATCCCCCCTCCCCTTCCTTATGGGTGTTCCCCTCCCCATCCTCCCCCCATTACCGCCCTCCCCCCACAATCACGTTCACTGGGGGTTCAGTCTTAGCAGGACCAAGGGCTTCCCCTTCCACTGGTGCTCTTACTAGGATATTCATTGCTACCTATGAGGTTGGAGCCCAGGGTCAGTCCATGTATAGTCTTTGGGTAGTGGCTTAGTCCCTGGGAGCTCTGGTTGCTTGGCATTGTTGTTCATATGGGGTCTCAAGCCCCTTCAAGCTCTTCCAGTTCTTTCTCTGATTCCTTCAACGGGGGTCATAGGGGGCTTTTGATGGCTGGACTTCAATACTTTGATAACTGGTAGTCAGCCCCTAAGGAGGAAGTGACCAAATAATGAACCTTGGTGACTAGCTTTAGGAATGTAATGTAACGGTTTTTTTTTTTTTAGCAAGGCAGAGGGAATGGGGAAGAAAGGCAAGGCCCACCAGAGCCACGCCCACTAGAGCCACGCCCACCACGCCGGAGGTGGCAGCCATTTTGTTTATGTCTTCTTAGGAGCTTAGAGCTCCGAAGTTCAAAGTTCTCAGCAGATAATGCAGTTCAGACTAGATTTGATGCGGCCGTCTGTGGCAGACCAGAATACACTTGGCCCCAGACAGGAAAAACTGAGCTGAGGATAGGTGGAGATTAGAAAAGCTGCCTAAAAGTAGGGCACAGCTTCACAAAGATGAAATGTTATCCCCTCCCTACTGCGGTGGGCATCAAAGCTAAACCATTGAGGACTACCAAGGACCCATATTGGCTCGTAGACAACAGTAGTGGCCTGTTACGATCACAAGATTTGCCCGCCAGCCTCTTCCGTGTTTGCCTTTCTTCAAAGCTGCCACAAGCAGAGAGTCCGTGTCCTTTTCATTGGCTGAACACTTCTCAGAGAGCTTACGGGCGGGCCTTTAAGACGCTATGTAAATTGCAGTCCAAAGCTGTCTTTACTTGTTTTTGCTGTGATGAGACCCCCCTAAGAACAACAGAAAAAGCCATCTTGGAGGAAACCGTTTATTTTGGTTTGCAGGTTAAAGTCTATCACGGAGTGAAATCACAGCAGGAACCTGGAGATAGGCATCTTAGAGGAACACTGCTTGATGGTTTGCCTCCTCCCCTGGCTTGCTCCATCCCGTTTCCCTACAGAACCCAAGATTACCTGCCCAGGGTGCCATCATGCACAATGGGCTACTCCCCCGTCAATCATTAATAAAAACGAATGCCCTTTGGGCTTATGTACAGGTCAACTGATGAAGGTAATTTTCTCTACTGATGGTCCCTCTTCCCACATGACCCCAGCTCGTGTCAAGTTGACAAAAAACCCAACCAGCACAGGGACACGCTCATTCCTGCTGAGAGGCAGTCCAGCCCGTACTCATGAAATACATATGCTAACGTTTTTCTGTTTCCTTTCATACTGAATCTTTTGTACCAGGTCTCTGTGCCAGCTAACATCCTGTGGAGTCCTTTTCCCTTTTCGTTCTTTGTGGCAGCTCTAAACGTTACAACTTTGTTTGAGAAGCTATGTCCTATGTAAAAAAGAAAGTAATCTTCAATGAAAGAAATACTTTCTGGAATTTCTTAGCTGGGTGCGGGTGTTCCTATGTGGGTGTCACTTCAAAGCTCATGTGTTGGGAACTCGGCCCTCAGTGTGGTGATATTGAGAAAGGGCAGAACCTTTAGTGACAAGACCTATTGGGGCAGCTGGGATCCTGGGGACAGCGCTTTGTAAGGGATTAAGGTATTTTCTGTGAGAAACTTGATCAGCTCTTGCCTGGCTCCAGCAAACCCTCTGATTTTAATCCAGATGGGACCCTTTGTCTCCACATGTTGCTGTCCGCCAGGCATCAAGGCAGCTAAGGAGTAGCCCTCACCAAGTATGACAAGCAGTGGGACTTCCAGCCTTCAGTGTTTTGAGCGTAACAAACCTGACTTACTTAGACGTGTGTCAAGTGTTTCGTGAGCATAAGACTCCTGAAAACAGATGGGGCAGGGTGCATAACTTTTATTGACGGAACCAATAACTTGCACCGTTCTTCAATGCGAAGTTTCTAGTGTTTCATATGAGGTATGAGTTGGCATGGAAATACCATTGTAATTTAATTGAAACGTCCAAAGGTGGGACTTTCGGATGACTTCACAACACTCTGATGTCTGGGTTAAGTTCCTTTCCTAAAGAAGAATGGGCCCACAGTCTCTATCTTTCACCCTCACAATGCCTCTCACCCCTCTCTCTGTTGCTAACAGTTTAAAGACTGTAGATGAGCGACCTTCTTTCTAGATTTAACTGTACTGTAAGTAGAATCAAGAATCTAGGGGCTCTAGCGATGGCCCAGCACTTACGAGTTTGTACTATTTTTGTGGAGGATCTGAGTTCTCTTCCAAGCACCCATGTCAAGAAACTCACAGCTTTCTGCAACCCCAGCTCCAGGGACTCTGACATCCTTTTATAGACCCATAGGCACCTGCTCTGAGGTTCACTATATGGAGACAGACAGACAGACGGATGGATGGACACACACACACACACACACACACACACACACACACACACACACACACACACACACACACACACACACACACACTCTTAAATGTAAGAACAAGATCTTAAAAGAATCTGTCCACGGCGGGCAATTTGAGATGCTAAATGTGGTGGTTTGGATGAGAACCGTCTCATAGGCTCAGGTGTTTGAACACCTCTTCCCCTGTTGGTGGCGCTGTTTCTAGAGGTTATAGAACCTTTTGAGGAAATCACAGCCACTTTGAGGAGTAAGATTTGTCTATTTTGGACAGTTGAGCGAACCTGTGCTCAACAAACCAACAACTTTATAGGGGTCTACCATTTACTCGCTGTCTAACCCTCTACAGCTCTGTTTATAACCACCCCTGTGCTTTGACATTTGGGGTCTCTTGGCAGCTACATTTCACCGGCAGGAAACCGTTCATCTCTAGGAACTAGCATCCTATTAGTGGTCCTAACTGGAGTTTACCCCGTATGCAAGGAGCGTCTCAGAGCAGACTTCTTTGTCACCCAGCCCTTTGCCCCTCTCTCTGCCTGCTAGTTTGCATCACAAAACTGCACAGCACACATGATTTTCTTCCTCAGCTGTGATTTTTCTCAAAAGGAGCGGATACAAACCCGGCCGAATGAAATACCTCACCTTCTTCCCCAGGAGAGCAAGGGATCATGGGTAGAGGAGAGAATCATGGGTAGAGCCTGCGGACAGTAAGTACAGGACAGATAAGGTATTCGGGTGTGTGTGTGTGTGTGTGTGTGTGTGTGTGTGTGTGTGTGTCTGTGTGTCTGTGTGCACGCACACGCTGGCTAGGAGCACCCAGTTCTCCAAAGGAGGGAGGTTCTGGTTTACACGGCTCTGAGTAGAGAGAACTTGGGCTCAGGCTCCAGAGTCTTGTTCGTCTTCAGGGGGCTGAAGATCTCCATGTCTGAGTGAAGCATTGGAGCGGTAGTGGACTCAGCAAATGACTATTTTGCTCTTGGTGGGGCTTCCCGCAGATCATGGCAACGAGAGACACTGGTGGAGAGTCCTATGTCTGGCTTTGAAACCATTTTTCTTTTGTCATGTGAGAAATGGAGTCGGTGCCTACAAAAGGCAGCAGGAGGCGGCCGCAGACACTTTTTAAAAATTTTTATTTTATTTTATTTTTTTTTAGTGAACTGTTGTGTTCCTAAAAACACAGGAAAACCTGGTAGGGTCATTTGTGACCCATCGAAGGAAGACTTTTTGTTGTTAGCAGGTCTTAGCATCTAGTGAGGTTACTAAAGGGTTAACAACTGATGATTTTGGTCACCAGGACAGATATATATGGAATTGATTTATGGTTAGAAGCCCCTATTGGTGTCTTTCACCAACAGGGCTGCCCACGATTAATATTTTAACAGTTTTGGAAAGGTATTCAGAGGCCAGGGAGTCTCCCCACGGAGAGGAAAAGTGTTCATAGCAATTCTACCAAATACAGTGCTGTATATGTAGCCAGTCATAACATTGATGAATAATTTATTTGGTTTGGAACAAACTAGAAATAAAATACCAAGTGATTTAAAATCCTTATTTGTGTGTGTGTGTGTGTGTGTGTGTGTGTGTGTGTGTGTGAGTGTGTGTAGGCCAAAGGTCCATATCAGATATCTTTTCTATTGTTCTCTACATTGCTTTCTTTTTTTTTTTAAAGATTTATTTATTCATTTATTATATATAAGTACACCGTAGCTGTCTTCAGACACACCAGAAGAGGGCATCGGATCTCTTTACAGATGGTTGTGAGCCACCATGTGGTTGCTGGGAATTGAACTCAGGACCTCTGGAAGAGCAGTCAGTGCTCTTAATCGCTGAGCCACCTCTCCAGCCCCTCTACATTGCTTTTTATTTTGGTTTTATTTTTGAGTCAGGGATTCTCACAGGATATGGAGATCACTGGCTCCATTGTCTGGTTTGCAAGCTCCAGGGTTCTGCCTGCCTCTGCCTCCTCAACAGTGCTAGGATTAAGTGCATGTCCTCAGGCCCAACTGTTACATAGGTGCTGGGATCTGAGTTCAAATCCCCAGGTCTGAGCAGTAGGTACCCCACCAACAAAGCCATGTCCCCAGGCCCTTTGCACTTTCTTCTCACCATTTTAAAAAGAGTTGGTTTTCTTTTCTAACCTCTCTGTGCCTTCGGGGACTGATTTCACGTGTTGGGCTTGGACTGTAGGTGCCTGTACCCAATGGACCATCCTGAAGGGCCGAACTGCTTACCACTACCTAGCCTGAACTTCTCAAAGATTCACAGCATTTTACAAATACCGATTTGTGAAAGAAAGCTTCCCCCATCCTTCATTGCCTCAGTGGTCCTGTCTTGTATAAATGGTGTTCAATCTCTTGGCCAAGACAAGGACAGTGGACCATTCCACAGGGTCCATGTGGATTCTGCCAGTTGTGTGTGTGTAAATATGCGCATGTGTTGTGTGTTTATACATGTAGTCTATGCATTTTAGTAACACCTAAAGACTTATACAGGCACCACCAAATGCATGCTATAAAACTGCCCTCTCACTAAAAGGCTGAGGGCTGGCTAGTTTTAAGTCAGTTTGACACAAGGTAAAGTCATCTGGGAAGAGGGAGGCTCAATTAAGAAAATGCCTCCTGGGGGTTGGGGATTTAGCTCAGTGGTAGAGCGCTTGCCTAGCAAGTACAAGGTCCTGGGTTGGTCCCCAGCTCTGAAAAAAAAAAAGAAAAAAAAAAAAAAAAAAAAAAATGCCTCCTGTAGGCAAGCCTGTGGGGCATTTTCTTTCTTAACCAGTGATTGATGGGGAAGGACCAGCCCTCTGTGATGGCACCACCTCTAGGATGGTGGTCCTGAGTTTTATAAGAAAACAGTCTGAGAAAGCCAGGGAGGATGCCAGTAAGTAGCACTCCTCCATGGCCTCTGCCTCAGCTCCTGGCTCCAGTTTCCTGCCCCCGTTTGAACTCCTGTCCTGACTTCCTTTGATGATGAACAGCGATTTGAAAGCATAAGCCAAATCTCTCCTTCTCGAGTTGCTTCGGTCACGGTGTTTCACCACAACAGTGAAAACCCCGAATGAGACATAAATTTGTACCAGGATTGTGGGGTATTATTATGGGAGGTCTGACTACATGTTTTTGGGAGGAATGTGGAAGAACTTTGGAACTTTGGGCTGGAAAAGCCATTGAGCGTTCAAAGCTTGGCGAATTGTTCTTTCGGAGCTTTGAAGATCGTTGAAAGCATTGTAGACAATGGAGGCCGGGCTTGTGAAGTTTCAGAGGGAATTTTGAGAGTTCCCTTTTAAAGGTTGCATCAGGGATGTTTGCTATTTCCCGTTAAGAATCCACAGTTCTCCGAGACCTTGGATGGGGGAGGCTCTTGGGAGCCAGTGCAGGTGACCTTAGCCAAGATGGCTGACAGTAGGGACATGGAACCTATAGTGGCTACTTTTGTGTGTCAACTTGACACAAGCTGGAGTTATCATAGAGAAAGGAGCCTCTCTTGAGGAAATGCCACCATGAGAATCAGCTGTAAGGCAGATGCCTCAAATAGGGATCAAGGGTGGGAGGGCCAATTGTGGGTGGTGCCATTGCTGGGCTGGTGGTCCTGTGTTCTATAAGAAAGCAAGCTGAGCAAGCCATAGGGAGCAAGGCAGGGGAAGCAATCCAGTAAGCAGCAACCCCCCCATGGCCTCTGCATCAGCTCCTCTCTCCAAATTCCTGCCCTGTGTGAGCTCCTGTCCTGACTTCCTTTGGTGATGAACAGCAAGGAGGAAGTATAAGCTGAATAAACCCTTTCCTCCCCAACTTGCTTCTTGGTCAGGATGTCAGTGCAGGAATAGGAACCCTGACTGAGACAGAACCTGAAGAGGCCACTTCGTGTAGCCAGGCAAGATTCCCAGTGGACGGATAAGGGCATCAACTCACTCATAAGACTTTTGACCAAAAATTTGTCCTGTCTGAAAGAAATGCAGGGATGCAGTGTCTTTTAGAGACCAAAAGAGTGGCCAACCAATAACCAGTTGGACTTAAGAGCCAACCCATGAGCAAACTCCAATTCCTTGGTGTTATTAATGACACTCTGCTATGCCTGCAGACAGGAGCCTAGCATAACTGTCTTCTGAGAGGCTCTACCCAGCAGCTGACTGAAACAGATGCAGATGCTCACAGCCAAACATTGGGTAGAGGTAGGGCACTCTTATGGAAGAGTTGGGGGAAGAGTTTAAGGCCCTGAAGGGGATAGGAATCCCACAGGAAGACCAACAGAATCAACTAACCTGGACCCTTGGGAGTTCTCAGAGACTGAGACACCAACCAAGGAACACACACGGGCTGGGATGAGGTCCTGGCACATCTGTAGCTCAGTCTCCATGTGGGCCCCCAACTACTGGAGCAGAGGCTTTCCCTAAAGCTGTGGCCTGACTATGTTACCCATTCTGGAATAGGACTGCCTTGTCTGGCCTCAGTGATAGAGGATGTACCTAATCTATCAGAGAGTTAATGCATGAAGGTGTGTGTGCGGGGGTGGGGGGGCGGATAGACAGGGGCCTCACCCTCTCAAAGGAGAAGGGGAGCAATGTTGGGGGAGGGTCTCAGTGAGGGTGCACGGTAGCAGTGAATTAGTTAATCGGATTTGGCTCCTGTCAGGTCACACATGCGCTCCTCTACGTCCACTCAAAAGCTTTGAATTCACGAATGAAACACACACACACACACACACACACACACACACACACAGCAGCGAATTTTGATATGCCTTGACTAGCTCAATGGTTGGGCACTTCTTTTTTTTTTTTTTTTTTTTTTTTTTTTTTCAGAGCTGGGAACCGAACCCAGGGCCTTGTGCTTGCTAGGCAAGCGCTCTACCACTGAGCTAAATCCCCAACCCCTGGTTGGGCACTTCTTAACCTCTCTGAAGCTGCAAACACTCTTCTCTGGTATCAGTTAACATCTTTTAAAATCTATATTTCATATATATATATAAAATCTATCATCTATCTATCTATCTAAAATCTATATACATAAATACTATATATAAAATCTATATTTCATCCCTGTTACCCTAGCCACAATTGGGGGAGTGGCCCCTAGGGCCACTTTCCTGGATTCTTACATGGTAGCTGGCCTTTACGCCTGCTCTCTTTTCTTTCTGTCATGAGTCTCTTCTCCTTCCTCTCTTCCTGAGTCCCTTGTCTGTGCAGTCTAAAAGTCCCACCTCCATCTCCCTGCCCAACCATCGGCTGTACCACAATTCTTTATTTCCAATGAAAGCCAGCTAGGGGCAGGGACCCTCAGGTCCGGAAGCGTGGCTTTTGTAAGCCAAATTAAGACAAAGTATTAGAACCAATTCCCAACAGTGGACTGAGAGGGGCGCAGTGTTCAGGATGTAAATCAGTCAGTCAGTCAGTCAGTCAGTCAGTCAGTCAGTCAGTCACTTACTCAATCAATCAATCAATCAATCAATCAACCAACCAATCAATCTGTGTTTCTGATTAGCCAGGGCTGAACAACCAGCCATGATTAACAAGCTACTAGAACCCCTAAAGTGAAACCACTGCTTTATTGGGACAATCGATGGTGGTTAGCTGTAGCTGAAAAAATTGGTAGTAATTAAGAAGAGACCAGCACCACCAAGGTGAAGTCTGGGCAGTCCTCAGAGTCTGAAGGTGGAAGCTATGTTCCAGGGGTGGCTAAGATTGAACCTAGTGCGAGCAGCTGTACCCTGTCATGTGTAAGAGTCTCCCAGGACATACTGGTTTTAAAAGCACGAAGAAGTCATGGGGAGCAGCTGAGGCTTGGCCCTGTGAGAGACCAGGAGAGGTCATTGGTGAGCGTGCAGCTGGAGTAACAGTGGAAGCCCAAGGACTGAAGGGGTCAAGGAGAGAGTTGAGGTTTTGCACCCTGAAGAGAGCCTATGAGAGGATATTGGAGAAGGCCCAGCCCAGTTGCTGCAGAAGACTCCCGTATTCTGAAGAAGCCGGTACCATGGGATGGCCACTAAGAGCAGCACTAGAGTTGGCCTGATCCTAGAGGACAAACTGTGTGTGCTGCAGAGAGCAGAGCAGGAGAAGCGATTCAGGTCCTTTGGTGGAGCCCAGAAGACGGTGAGTCCTGACTTCCTTTGATAATGAACAGTGATTTGGAAACTTACGCCACGAAGACCTCCTTCTTCCCCAAGTTGCTTTGGTCATGGAATTTCATCATAGTAATGCTATGGCTGGGACAGGCTCCTTCCTGCTGTTCCTTCACAGTGACATTGGCCTCACACCCCAGTCCTAACCTTTGGCAAACGCTTCTCTGTTCTTTATTTGTATGTATAGTTTTGTTATAGGAGTGTTACACAAAGGTAGCTGAGGGACCCCGAGATGGTAAAGACAAGACAAAACAAAAAAGCAAACAAAACAGACAACAACACCAACAAACAAAAACAAACAAACAACCCCCTCCAAAAAAAACCCCAAAAACCAAAAAACAACAACAACAACAAAAAAAACCCAAAAACCCCTAAAACACCATAGTGCCTTTCGGAGCTGTCCAAGGTATTGAATGCCTTAATTCTTTTCATTACCTAATCCTCCTGCTTGGTGTGTGCACTGTGGTTTATACACTCTTCTTGTCTTCTAGACCTTTATTACTTTATGTGTATGAACATTTTGCCTGCATGTATGTCTGTGAATTATGTATGTGCACGGTGTCTGAGCAGGTCAGGATAGAAACTGGAGTTACGGATGATGATGGGCAACCATGTGGGTGTTGGAGGTTGTACCCAAGTCATCTGAGAGAATATGTGCTCTTGACCACTGAACCACCTCTCCAGTCTCTGTTACTGTTTTCTTATTATCTGTTGAAAGTCAGTTAGGTTACTTTTATTTTTTGTCATGGTGGTGGTTTGAGTAAATATGGCTCCCATAGACCCATAGGGAGTGACATTCTTAGGAGGTGTGGCGTTACTCGAGTGGGCGTGGCCTTGAAACTTCAGAGCCCGCCTCAGTGACACACGTCCACTTCAAAGCTCAAGCCAGGGGCTGGGGATTTAGCTCAGTGGTAGAGCTTACCTAGGGAAGCGCAAGGCCCTGGGTTGGTCCCCAGCTCCAAAAAAAAAAAAAAACCAAAAAAAAAAAAAAAAAAAAAAAAAAAAAAAAAAAAGCTCAAGCCAGGCCTGGTGACTCACTGTCTCTTCCTGTGGATCCAGACGTAGAAGTCCGTAGCACCATATCTGCCTGCACCGTGCCATGCTTCCCGCCATGACGACAATGAGATCTGAACTATGAGCCCACCCCAATTAAATGTTTTATAAGAGTTGCCACGGTCATGGTGTCTCTTCCCAGCAATAGAAACCTTAGCTAAGGCAACCATTAAGATAAAAAAAAGCTTGCCGTAATAGCCATGGGTTCAGTTATGTGTTTCCATTTTAGTCTTGATGTTAATAGGAGGGAGTCATCAATAGCAAAATCAGAGGTATAATAGAGTAGATTCCCCTCCCTGATGTGTGTGGGCCTTGCCTGATACATTGAAAGTTTTAAGAGGAAAGACAAGAAATTAACCAGGAGAAAGAATTCTTTTTTTTTTTTTTTTGGTTCTTTTTTTCGGAGCTGGGGACCAAACCCAGGGCCTTGCGCTTCCCAGGCAAGCTCTACCACTGAGCTAAATCCCCAACCCCAGGAGAAAGAATTCTGCTTCTAGACTCTCCTCAGTTCCAAGACCCTGAAGTCGCCTCTTTTCTGAGGGCCACTGCCTTTGCTGGCCTGTCCTGCAGAAATCACAATCTCCAGGCCCTAGACCACACCAACCAATCACTTTCTTAAGCCCGTCTCTGTCTCTCCTACCCACGCAGACGCACGCTGCCCTCATCCAGCCCACATTGCTTCTGTTTCCCTCAAAAGCCCAGGGCAAAACGGTTTCCTGTGCCTGTTTTATGTGAACATAGCTTTTATTTTTCTGGGATGGATGCCGAGCAGGGGGATTGCCAAATCATACAGTAAGGGGATGCCCAGTGGTTAGAAAAGCTGACGGCTTATCCACACCGTAAAGTGACTGGCTGCCTGCCTCATGCCCACCGGCGTGTTAGCCTGATGTTTGTTCTCATCTTTATTAGCATTTAGTATTAACGGTATGGCGTGTGTGTGTGTGTGTGTGTGTGTGTGTGTGTGTGTGTGTGTGTGTGTGTGTGTTGTGGAGGTGCATGTTTGTAGAGGTCAGAGGTCAACCTTGGATGTTACTCCTCAGGAGCCGTCCGTTCACTTAGCTTCTTGGGACAGGGCCTCTCCCTGGCACCCGGGGCCCACCTATTAGGCCGTGCCATCTGTCTAGAGAGCCTCAGGGAACCGTGTGTATTTGCTTCCCCAGCGCTGAGATTACAAACACGCACCACCACATCCAGGTTTTTCCTGGATGGTAGGAACGAAACTTAGGTCCTCGTGCTGAAGCAAGCATTTCATCAACTGAGCCATCTCCACAGCCCCAACCCCGTTTCTCTGTCGGCCATTTTGATGGGGCGCATGGCAATACAGCCTGTGGTTGTATTCTGCATTGATGGTCAACGACCTTGGACACTTTGTAAGCTTTTTGATTGGATGGCTGTCTGCCATGTCTTCGGCCCATTCTAATTGGCCTCTCTAAAAAGTCGGTGTGTTTTGACATCTCTTTCAAAAGTTATTAAAAATGTATTTATTTTTACACGTATGGATGTTTTGCCCGTGTCTGTGTCATGTGCCATCTGTTTATAGTGCCCATGGAGGACAGAAGGGGGCATTGGATCCCCTGCTTCTGGGGTTACAGATGATGGCGAACTGCCATGTGGGTGCTGGGACTTGAACCCAGGCCCTCCGGAAGAAGAGCCAATGAACTTACCCGCAGAGCCATCTCTTTACGTATTATAGGTACAAGTCTTTCGTCGGCAGGCATGAGCCCCTGTTTTCTCCTAGCGTTTAACTCGCTTTCCAACTCCTCATAGAGTCGTTCGCGAGGCAGAAGTTTTCAACATCGATGAGTTTCAGCTTTTCCCTTTTCCCTTTTTGAATTGTTCGTTGCAACGGAGCCTAAGATCTCCTCGCTAAACTTCCTGTGCTCGAGACAATTTTGGCTACACTCCTTTCCAAAGGAGAGGTCTCTGTTCGCCTCTGTGGCCCCTGCGTGTTATCATACATTAAATTCATAGCAGGTGTGAGCTTTGGACCCAGCTTCATTTCCCCGGGGGGCATCCAGTTGTCTTAGCGTGATTTGTGGAGCGAGTTCATCCTGCTTCTGATGACCTGCCTTTGTACCGGTATCCCAGTCAGTTTGACCTATTTGTGTCATATTGCCGCTCTATTTCTGGCTTCTCTCTGTTGATCTATGTGCCTGTCTCTGCTCTCCTGCTCACTCCAGCTGGGATCTAAGCTTTGTCTTGACCTCTAGCGAGCCCCTCTACTTTCCCAATCACCTTTTCCACAGCCAACCTGTCTTCTTCCCTTCTTCCATTCTTACCTCCATTCCCAGAACAAACAAAGGGAAATAAACATTCTCACATTTGTAAGTGTTTAGCTTTTCCACACTGATTTTAGGCTGAGCTGTTTTCTACCAGAAAGGCCATGTGCTACGAGGAAGGAAAGCTCCATTTAATCCTATTATAAAATTTCTACATTTGTCATTGTGAATGTAGGAAAAAAACCAGGAACATTAAGAAGAAAATACTATCGGGCTGGAGAGATGGCTCAGCGGTTAAGAGCACTGACTGCTCTTCCAGAGGACCTGAGTTCAATTCCCAGCAACTACATGGTGGCTCACAACCATCTGTAATGGGATCCGATGCCCTCTTCTGGTGTGTCTGAGTACAGTGTACTCATATACATGAAATAAATAAATAAATAAATAAATACTATCATGGGACTGGTGAGAGGGCTCAGTGGGTAAGGGTGCTTGCCGTCAAACCTGATGACATGAGTTCCAGTCCTGGCCTAAGATTTTGAACTTTAGTTTTCAGATTAGAGATGTTGAGTTATTAATTTACTCTTCTATGTGAACTTCTGAGAGGCTGTGGGAGAGCCAATGAGCGTAGGGGCTGTGTATTTAGATATGCGTGTTCTTCTGAAAACAGGTGACCCCGATGCCCACACAGGACAGGCAGGTCTCAGGTCAGTGTTGGTAATAAGACTGCAGAGGGCGTGGGGGTCTGTGGGAACACTCAAATAAAACCTTGGAGAAAGTATCGTGATCTGAGAGCCACAAATTCCTGCGGGCACCGTAGGACTGTGGAGCGAAGATTGCGTGCGTCCTGCCCCGGAAGTTTATAAACTCATTGCGTCCCATGAAGGATGGGATTCGAGAAGCTCGCTGGTCTGTAGAAGTCTGTTCAGCAGTGCGATACGGCAGAGGAGATCACTGGGCAAGCCCTGAGTCACATCGTTCAAGCCTCTCCCTCAGCACACACCGTGTTTCATTTGTGTGGAATATTGTCTCTATTTTGGTCAATAGATACATGAGTCTGTCTGTCTGTCTTTGCTTACCCTGAGTTAGAATTACAAGCATGCACCATGGCATCTGACTTGCTTTCCTTTTTTTTTTTTTTTTTTTCGGAGCTGGGGACCGAACCCAGGGCCTTGCGCTTGCTTGGCACGCGCTCTACCACTGAGCTAAATCCCCAACCCTGGCTTGCTTTCTTGTGCATTTTAGGAAAGGTTTAATGTTTTAGTCTGTTGGTCTACAGTAAATTAAAGTCTACCCAGTTCGAGGTAGGGAGTACTTTTTGTTCGATATAATAATTGTTTTATCAGGATACATTGGCTAAAATGCTAAAAGAAATCACGCTTATGTTTCGGGGTTAACCCGATGAAGATGGGTTTCTTGTCCACTGGTGGTGGGTGAGCGGGCACGGTGCCATGGTGCTACACACCGCTGGGGCAGAAACGATTTCCGAGTTTGTAGATTTGTCTTTCAGAGCCCCCAGCCTCCTGGACCGGAACAGAGAGCAGAGCGCTGATGTATTTACCCACCTCCCCCCAACCCCCGCCGCCCCAGTTCGTTTTATTTCTAATCAAGTTCCGTGGTTACATAACGGGGAGTAGAGGGGTGGGCTCGGTGCTTGTAGGTGGGGAGAATAGAGCATCACAGAGATCCTCCTCAGCTTATCTCTTTGCTTTATGACATTTCCTGGGTCGGACCATCTAATTTTGTGTCTACTTAGCGAGTATCTGCTTCAGGGAGGTTATTGTCCTATTGTTTTAATTGTCTCCTTGTCAAAGAGTCTAACTTTGAGGTCACAGTCCCTACTTAGGCCTCTCAATATATCGTGCAGTAAATCAGAGATCGTTGCTTCTCACGGTCATCTTGGTGGTTATAATTGTGTGACCGTTTCTGTGTAAACTTTAGAAGCCACGCGTCAGGCTCCATGAAAAACCCTATTAGATTTTTGTCTGGAATTGCATTTAATTTATAGGTTAATTTGGTGCTACGTGACATCTTTAAGGTCTCAGATGTTGCCACCCATAAATACCGAAGTTTTAAATCCTTCAACTGAGTTTTAATGTTTTTGCTTACAAAATAAGGCTCTCTTTCTTGTTAGATTTATTTCTGTTCTTTTTTTAAAAAATAGGTGACTTTCAATAACTTATGTATTTAAATTATTACTATTTTATTAATGTAAATAATTAAGTTAAACCACTTAAATATTGTCTCTAAAATGTTGGCTTTTTGGGGAGGAGGAACCAAAAGTTTAGTTAGGGTTACTTGTAAGAACCTGATAGCTTATCCTTGGCTATACCACAAAGGAAAATGTCTCTGTATCCCTTAGTCATCAATAGCTGTGAACAGCTCCCTTGGGGAAGGGTGGGGTCCTCCCTCACTGACCGAAGCACTTGCCTGCTGTTTCTAAGTATAGGACAGATCTTCATATCTCCTCTTTTTATTGATGTTATGATCAACATACGTTAGACAATTTCTTTCTGCGTCTAAATTCTGCTCTAGAGTATCCTGAATTCACTCTGTGGAAAATTAGACTACATACAAATGAAGATGCGGATGTTAGCGGTCTGTCTAAGCTCCGCCCCACTGTTACCTGGCAACAGCCAGGTGTGCCTGACTCACTGTAAAAGGGGCTGCCTGCCCTCTCTTCTCTCTCTTGCTCTTCCCTTCCTGCTCCCACTCTTTCCCCATTCCCTTACCCCCAGTCTCTCCACATGCTCATGGCTGGCCTCTACTTCTCTCTTCTCTTCTCTTCTCTTCTCTTCTCTTCTCTTCTCTTCTCTTCTCTTCTCTTCTCTTCTCTTCTCTTCTCTTCTCTTCCCTTCCCTTCCTTCCCTTCCCTTCCCTTCCCTTCCCTTCCCTTCCCTTCCCTTCCCTTCCTTCCCTTCCTTCCCCTCCCCTCCCCTTCCCTTCCTCCCTCCCTCCCTTCCTCCTCCTCTCCTCTCCTTTTCTCTCTCTCTCTCTCTCTCTCTCTCTCTCTCTCTCTCTCTCTCTCTCTGCCTCTAATACCCTCTTGACTCCCCTCCCCATGTGCTGAATAAACTTATACTATACCGTCATATGGCTGGTCCCTCGTGGGGGGGGGAAGGGATTCCTCAGCATGGGTCTGCGGGGGCACCCACTTCCCCCATACCTCACCACACCTCCATAGAACATATCCTTCCTCTCTTTATCCTTTTGCAAGCACATCAGCTGCTCTTCTATCTCTAATGCTTATGCCCGTTTCTTTCCTCCTCTCTTTCCTTCTTTCCTCGTCCCACTGCCTCACTTCTTTCTTCTTTCTCCTTTCCTCTCTCCCACCCTCTCCTTTGCCTTGTTTCTTCCCCCCTTTCTTCCTTCAGAGGACCCAGTGCGTCTTGTTGACTTCTCCAATGCTCTCTCAGTCTGGGAGACAGCACCTTGCCAGGTCTGCTGATGGTCTGTGGTAGGTGTTCAGTAGATCCCTTTGCATGGAAAGCCCTTCCCACTTTCGCACTGTGCTGAATCCTAGCCTCGATAATTGGTGCGAACTTGGGCCCAGCCAGGATTACATTTGAAAGGCAATTCTCTGACTCTTAAGTTTTCTTCCACAATGCTTGCAGTTCATGACGTGGCTGTTCCCTCATCCTGAAGCTGGTTTCAGGGAATAGTTCCAGCTTCAGATACTTTTAATATCACCTGGGTGTCTCAAAGTTTAGATAGCATGGCCTTGCTTTTTAAACCTTGACCCTCATTTATTTTTCTACCCTGTATTTCAAAATGTGCCCACAGATGTGGATAAAAATTGTGCATCTTGATTGAGTATTTGTTTGCCGACAGTGTTACTGACACAGAAGACGGAGCGAAGCGTTTTAAGCTAATCCTTCTATTCTAAACTTAAGACAATCCAATCATCATATGTTTGTAATATTGACAGGAAGTGCTGAGACGACCTCTCTCCAGAGTCTGGAAACCATTTTTTGCGATTTGTGCTGGAGCACAAACTTACACAGTAAGCCAAAGGGGTGACATTAATTTTTCTTTCCTTTTCCAATTATTGTTTCTTGTGCAAGAGCTGCAGAGACCTCCCGGCTTCCCTATCTCGAGACTAGCTGATTAACTTCTACTTCTCAGAGACAAGGGCACCCCTCACCAAGACGGTAATGATCTCATTGTTTCCATTCTCCTACTGCTGCTCTGACACTGGCCGTTCTAAAAGTCAGTAAGATTTCTTAGTTTGCCAGTTAGTGATTGAAGTCTTTTCAGTAGGAATAAAAGATGAGCGTTCTCCTATAAAAAGAATAGCTACTAAGCAAACCACAGATCCGAGTATAAGGCGCCGAGTATAACTCCTTGGAGTTCACATCTAGATATTTTAGTCCGAAGGGCAGGAGCTTTGTAGACGCCTAACTCCTTGCTGGTTGGCTGATCCTGTGGGATTTTGTGGGTGATAAGCCGCCAGTGTCATTTAACGCCTGAGAGCAGCTCCCATCTATGTATATGAGGCAGAGACTCCAGACTCGGTAATGGAGGCTTTCGGGAAATGGAGCCAAATCTCCACTTGTGCACTGCTAGGATTTCAAGTCCCACGACTGCAGCCTGGAGTGGCCCAGAGCTCCCACACATGCCAGAAAAGTGCCAGTCTGTAAGGATTTTCTCGAGAGGAAGGGAAAATGGCCACAAATTAACCACTGCTTCTTGCGCAGGCACTTTAAAAATGAACTAGTCAGAGATCCGGTAGCGCGGAGCAAGCTTAGAGTTACGCCCCCATGCAGCCGTCTGACAAGCATCTGTACCACGTGATCATCAACCCAGCAGAGAGATTTAGGATGCCTTCCCAATGCAGGAGCTCTCACATGTGAGTTTTTATTAAAAACAGAAGGATTTATTATTATTTAAGTGTAAGGGCAGCTTGCCCACATATACGCCGGTTGCTGTATACCACTTGTATGCAGTACCTTGAGGAACACAGAAGAGGGAGTTAGATTCCCCCCAGAACTGGAATTACAGACTCAGGCTCTGGGACTTGAACCTAGGTCCTCTGTAAGAGAAGCCAGTGCTCAGCCGCCTCGTCCAGTCCCTGAATTATCTATCTATCTATCTGTCTGTCTGTCTGTCTATCTATCTATCTATCTATGTATCTATCTATGTATCTATCTATCTATCTATCTATCTATCTATCTATCTATCTATCTATCTATCTATCTATCTATCTATCTATCTATCTGTTTTTGAGGATACCAGGAAGCAGAAAGTTTCGACACAGAGCCTTTCCTCTGCAGTAGAGACACCAGGGTACAGGACCCATTTATAAAGTGTGTTTGGGCCACCAAGTGGGTGATACTGTTGGTATCACCTGGCTTGTGCATACTTCACCAAATCTGGAAACTTCACCATCATCATCACCATTTGGGCCATTTCACATGACAACATGTGATAGCAATTTTACTGGCTAAAACTTACTGTGGCCGTCCACACACTTGTGTTTTGAGGAATGTGCTTCCAGTTAAAGCAGTGGGTCTCATCCTTCCTAACGCTCTCTAACATACTTCCTCATACTGTGGTGACCCTGCCCCAACCATCCAATTATTTTTGTTGCCACTTCCTGTCATTTTGCTACGGTGAACGAATCATAATGTAAATGTCTGTGTTTTCCAGTGGTCCTAGGTGACCCTTGTGGGAAGGTCGTTTAACTCCCTCAAGACATCCCCACCCACAGGCTGCGGACCGTGAGTTACAGGAATCAATAAGGAGAGCTGGAGAGAGAGGGCTCAGCGGTTAAGAGCGCTGGCTGCTCTTCCACAGGTCATGAGTTCAAATCCCAGCAGCCACACGGTGGCTCACAACCCTCTGTAATGGGATCCAATGCCCTCTTCTGGTGCGTCAAGGACAGCGCAGCCATACACATAAAATAAATAAATAAATCTTTAAAAAAAATAAAAGGAATCAATAAGGAGAAATGACCACGAGTCTCTTCACAACCTTTATAAATGTAGCTTTTTCAGCTATTGGACAGTCTAGCCATTATAATATTGTACCAAACATATTTGTGATATTATTTTTTCGGCGTTGAAACTACCAATAGTTTCAAACACTCCTGCATACTCATCCCCGAATCTCCAGTTCCGGAGCGTAGGTCGCACTTGGTGAATCTGGAGTAGAGATGTTGTAAGAAGCCTCTGCTTTCCCCTCCGGGTGTCACCTGTTGTCACTGCCTCCCATCCCCCCTCCCACCTTTTGGGGATCTGTCTTAAGCTATTCTTGTAGGAATGATGACGAAGAGCGCTGTAGCAACAGGGCAAACCTTGAAGTTTGAGGTTTGATAGAACTCCAACGCATGAGAAATATAGGGAAGATGACAAACAGTAGGACTGTCTTGATCATACAGCCTGTCGTCAGTTCTTCAAAAACAGTGAAGCCGAGAGAGGAGCCGCGTCTTCTTTCTGTTGTCTCCTCATCCATGAGAAGGAGTTGACTGAGTTTCAGAAAGACAGGTATAGTTCAGAGTCTGTGCGAGAGGACACGGAGAGGCATGAATCAAAACCCTGTGTGAGCAGTGGGGATCCAATGGTGAGTGCAGCCTTGAGCAGCAGCACCCTTAGCCCTAAGGACTCAGGCTAACACTCATCAAATCCCCAAGGAGGGGCCCAGGAGGGCTCAAGAATTTCCTTAGCTTTCAGTAGGATTAAGAGAGTATAAAACGTCGATAGTGCGTTTATCTCACGATTTGTAGACTGAGTTACGTATCCGCTGCAAATGGTTGTCATGGTGTATATATTTGTGGATTTGTTTCTAAGTCCAGAGAGTAAAGCCCCTCTTCCTCCCATTTGTTGTGCATTTGGTTCAAAGGCTCTTGTATTATGTTAATTTGGTCCCCCAAATTGCACGAGAATTCCCACATCTGCACATAAGAAACTGAGGGGCCCCGCCCCTAGTTGGTTTTGATTGGTAAATAAAGTTGCCGGCAGCTAATGGTTGGGCAGAGAGACAGAGGTGGGACTTTTAGGATTTCTGGGCAAGGGGCCGAGGAGAGAGAGAGGGACAGCTGCTATGCCAGGGTAGGAGAGAGACATCATGCCTGAGGGGCATGGGTACAGAGGACAGAGGGACAGCCAACATTTAAGAACCAGGGAGGAGTGCCCTCTCCCCCTGCCGAACAACGATGGAATATAGATTTTAGTAAGTAATAACTCAGGAATATTGGGGCGGGGGAGTGTGTTAGTGTGGAGGTTTGGAAGTGGCCCAGCCATTGAGCTATTAAAGGCATATCAAAATATAAAAGGCTGAATGTGTGTTCAACTGCAGATGGTTTGAGGATGCATGGCTTCCCATCCCTAATGCTGTTCACTGACTTCTGCATGGTACACGACTTTCCTGTTATGTAAGTTTCATCTGGACAGGATCTCAATACTCCATTCCAAAGTCCAAGGACTGGCGGGTATGTCTGACCCAGAGCTCAGGTGCTCCAGGGGTGCCATGTGGCTGATGCCACGGGGCAGGGTTTTGTCAGCGCATTATAGAAAAACGTATGATGTGGAACCCACCACGGAGGGAGCTCACTGGAGGCCGCCCTGATGCAGGTGTTCCATTGTGCGAGGCACAAGGCTCCCGGTCTATTCAGTGAACAGGGCCAGGATTTGATGCTAAATTAACCAGAAATAATACCAAACGAGCGGCACCTGGCCGAATCATTGGTTCAGTAAACTCTCTTAAACCGTCAAGCGGAATCGTGGGGGCGGGGGTACAGTCATGATCTTCCTCTTTAATCATCTCTTCAGTGTCTGTCAGAGAGCTAAGACTTATTTCCATGTTTTTGGGATACTCGAGAGACACTGTGATTCAGTAGAGGGCAAGGTCCCAATCTTAGCTGGGCGGCCTCGGGTGAGTTACATAACCTTTCTCCCCTATCCGTAACGGAGCTGATGATACTCATGATTTCTGTGCGGGCTGAGTGATTCAGATGCCAGAGTGGTACATGCTAAGTGCTACAGAAGTGCGTTAGATCGTCAGCCAAAGTGAATCCCGCACATCCCATTCATCTCCGGTCCCGATGTGGCTGAAGTCGACTGGTACTGGTCCCCCTTTCCGTTGCTATGGTTACTAATGCATTAATTGTACGGCTTGACAGGTTCACTAAGACAGTGCCATATGTGTGAACGCCAGGCATTTTTCTGGTTCCTCTCCTGTTGCCGCGATAAGATAGTCTGACCAAAGCAACGCAGGGAAGGAAAGAATGAATTTGGCCTGCACTTTCAAGGTCGAGGTCCCTTGTTAAAAGGAGCAGGGACTGAAGCAGGAGCTTGAAGCAGAATCTGATAGAACTTGCTAGCTAGTTTAAAGGCTCACACATGGCTACCTTTCTTGTACAGCCCAGGACAACCTGGCCAGCAAATGGTACCGCCTATAGTGGGCTGGGCCTATCCTGGGTCAGTTTGTAGACACGCCCACAGACTAATATGGTCTGGGGAACTCCTCCCCTGACACGCCCTTTTTAGATGACTCTAGGCCAGCAGGTTCTCTCAGTCATCAGAAAGCACCTATTTCCGACGGTCTGAGGAACCCTCTACCATACACGTATTTTTTCATTGCTGCTACTGAACTGTAATTCTGCTACTGGATGGTGTCTCATTTCCTAAGATCATTGGAAATGTGTGTTTTCTGATGGTCTCGACCCACAGGTTGAGAACCACTGCTCTCGTCTTTGTGGCCGGGCCCTGATACCTTCTTCTGTGCATCCTGGTGGCTGCATCCGAGGGCCGTAAGGAGCCTGGAGAAACCCTGGGAGAGGTCTCAGTTTAGTTCTCTTGTGTGAAACACATAGGAAAGTTATATACACAAATGGGGAGGGAGTCTTGATTTTCATAAAAATTAGCTTTAGCCTGAGAAAATGAACATCGGAAAGAGTTCAATAGCTTTAAGAAGACACCAAAGAACACAATAGCATTCATCGAATTCCCACGCTGATGCTTTTGGTAAACCTGACAAGCGACAGAAGAGCCCACGCAGCTCTAACCTGTGTGTGAGCTGGAGAAGCCTTTCTGGCCCACAGCACCTCGTAGCAGGTGTCTATCGTCGGTGCGCCTAATTCCCAGCTCCGTGGGATGATGCTGAAGGTCTTCAGGAGCTGGGTGAGAAGGATTCTGCCTCACGGATTGGATTGTGAGTCACTGCGCTCACCTTTTTTAATGAGACCAACTTAGAAAGAGCGAAAATGAACGTCCGGTAACAGAGAAGACAGAGTTAAGGACATGAATCAAAACTAGTCCAGGGGCCAATAACATACTGGTTGATATAATTCACTCTTCTCAATAAGTTTGCTGTGTGTGTGTGTGTGTGTGTGTGTGTGTGTGTGTGTGTATGCGTGTGCGAGCGCAGTATATTCCTTTACACACAAAGACATGAGGAGCAAGTTTCTGGCACAGAGGACTTCTGCCTCTGAGCATCCTGATTGAGAGCAAAGAAGGGTGGGGTCTGGGATACAACAGGAGCTCTGGTCCAAGTGGAGCATCAAGAGGGCTGTCACTAAAAGATGGTCCAGATCTGATCAGATTGCCCGATTCCAAAGCTCAGGCTCCTTCCAGACAGCAATCCCTCTAGGGTGGCCCAGTGCACCTCCGTTCTTCACTAAGAACTGTTTCTAAGCTCTTGGTACATGTCCACCGCAGTGGCTTCTAGTCAGAAGTCCCCATAACATACACAGAGGAATCTCAATGCTGCTAACAATTTGTTCATACAGCTCACCAAAATGAAACTCCCTACCAAAGGACCTTGCTCTACTGAATGTCTGTTATATGCCTAGCCTTTATAAAGACAATCTCCGGCCATCATTTCTAATCCTAACCTCCATCTTGTGAAATAGGCAACTTTAATACTGTCTTGCACATGACAAAGTTGGGGGTGAGAGAGGTTACAGATATCTTGATATCAACACTGCAAGTTGATTCTGGGCACCTATTGGGTATTGCTAAGAACTGACAGTTCAAGGACATAGGGCATACATCAGGATCTCCGGGAGTACAGGGCTTGGAGAACAGCCACTTCTTCAAAGTCATTGGATGAACCTAGTGGTGGTGGCCCCTAGGAGGTCACGTTGGGCCTCAGGATTTGCTTGGTGGTCAAGTAACTAGAGGTGGCAGATAAGTGGACTTACTTGAATAACCACAGATTGCAATACATCAAAAACATATAAATCTGAGCTGCCATTTCCCCAGGGAAAGATATTAGGGAAAACATCTCAAGTATCCGCTTTTTCAGGGTTATTTTCTGGGGCTTAATGCAGTGTGTGCTTGACTCTCTCATTCCACTAAAGAAATGTTCTAAAGGGGCCCAGGTATGTAGCTCAGTGGTGGATACTCACCTCGCATCCACAGGATTCTCCATTCATCCTGGTCTAGTTCTTCATAACAAGCAGAACAGTCCAATTTAGAAGAAGTGACATCAGTGACTGAGACAGCAGGTAGAAGCAGTAAATTTAGTCTGACCCCAGGCACACAAGTGGGAAATTATGTTGGAAAGTTCTACTCGGTAGAGCATTTAGATGTGCTCCAATGCTAAGGACAGGTTAGCGACAACCTTGAACTATAGCCCTCATGTGATGGGCTTACTTCATGGGGACACCAGCAAGGTATCAGAGTAGACGTCGTGTCATATATTTCCTTCGATTATTAATTATGACTTTGGCCAAGTATACTAACTACCTTCACTCTGGTCATTGTATAGGGAGTTACTGCTTTTAGAGACCACGTTTTCATCCTGAGGATGAGTCACACTGACTACAGTGTCAGTCTCTTCCTGATAATTGCAGGGGTTAAACATGAAGCCCGCAACCCCCCGCGCTTTAATATTTGTGAACTGGAGAGATGGCTCAGTGGTTAAGAGCACTGACTGCTCTTCCAGAGGTCCTGAGTTCAATCCCAGCATCCACATGGTGGCTCACAACCATCTGTAATGAGATCTGATGCCCTCTTCTAGTGTGTCTGAAGACAGCTTTAGTGTACTCATATAAATAAATCTTAAAACAAAAAAAAGTGAGCCTGGGCTATAAATCCCCAAGTCCCATAACCTTTCAAAGCAATACCACCAATTGGAGAGCAAAGGATCAAACAGAAACCTGAGGGGACCATTAACATACAAACCCCCACCAGCTATAATCTCCAGTTTCCAGGCAGCACCAGCTGCCCTCCGGGACTCTCTGGTCTCTTACCCCTGTATCCATGACTTCTCCTGTTCTCTCCCATTCTCTCATACCCTTTCTGCTTGCTGTTGGAAATGTTCTCAAATGAACATCTTCCGTAGTAGTTCTCTTCTCGAGAACCGATTTAAGATCTCATCATAGTTGACCAGGGAGGGGGGAAAAATCCGGCAGTCCTTGCCACAACACGAAGACGAGAGCTGTGCCTGTCCCACCGAGGATCTACTTTGGCCGTCTAAAATTCTGGACATATCCCTTTAACTGTCTGAATAGAATAGCAAAACAAATGCTATGGATCAGATTCTTGTCCTGTGGGTTCATGCTCGCTGGAGGGACGCTCAGGCTGTGAGAGGCTGAACAGAAACCTCCGGTGCCCGCAGTGTGTCGTTAACCCTCGTTGGGGGCTGTGCTCTGCCCGGACAGACTTAATGCGTACATTTGTGACATTTGCTTTGGCTCTGGAGTCTGCTTACACTGCTGAATAAATACAATGTGGCGAGTTAGGTAGCTCTCAGGGAGCAAAAGACAAGACAGCACAGTAAAGTCGCAGTTCTAGTCTTATTTCATCAAGAGTCATAGACCCGACATCTAAGCAAGTTTCATGAAGCTCCTGAAATAGTTGGCCCCGCCCCCGCCCCGCCCCCGCCCCCGCCCTGCGCTGTACGCGTCCAGGCATCCACCTAACGGTAATGTTTTCACAGCAGAGTCCTTTGCAGTTTGAGCGATGTTACCATTTGCTGGCGTTCTCGGTGTACAGCTCTTCCACCCGGTTGCACCCAATTTCACTGATCAGCAGCTCTGGCTCGGCTTCACCCCCGCGTATTCAATAATTCACTTGGCAGGTACAGAGAGGCACATCCACAAAGGAACCCCAGCATCGCGGAGCATCGGGCACATGCTCACTGTTTGCTCTCTTGGACCCGGCACTGAACTTGGATACAAGGAGGCTCGCCAGTCAGGCGTGTTTTGGCAGCGGAAATATTTATTAATTTTTTTTCCTGAAAGGATGAGTTGGATTTCTGTCTTCTGCTCTCCAAATGTTTCCGTCAGCAGGTTCTTTTAAAATATCCATAGGTTGTTCATATGTGGCCAGGCATTAGAGCGGGGAGTTGGGCTTGGTCAAACAGGGTCAGAGGTTAAATTAAAATCCCAGCAAACTTTCCCCGGAGAAGTGTCTGCCTCACATTGTAATCGTATTTATGGCTGTGATCATGTAGAACCTTACAGTACTTCAAGTGATTTCAATGTCTAGAAAAGTTCTAAAAATTGTTCTCCTCTGGTCCCTAGCCTGTTTCCTAGGTGGGCAGCCTACACAACTACGGGAGTCATCTGGGTACAGCGCTCAACACTTTCACAAATACAGGCTTTAGTCGGATCCACCATTTTCCATGACTTTTCATCTTTTGTTCCAATTTGAGTTCCCATCATGCACTTGGGCACCGTATTTCTTCAGTTCATGTGAGTTTGCCCCAACCCCCTGGGAGGTGGCCCAGTCAGTAGATCATCTGCCACATAAGCCATAAGGACTTCTTTGGATCTCTAGAACTGACAGAAAATATCAGGTATGGTGGTGAGCGCTTGCAACCCCAGCGCTTGGGAAAGGAGGCTGGAACCCTGAGGTTCATTGGTCAGTCAGACAGCCAGAGTGATTGACGGAGTTTCAGGTTCAGTGAGAGACCCCGTCTCAAAAATTACAGGTGGAGAGAGTGACTGAGGAAGACACCTGACTTCCACACAGATGCACACACATGTGCACACATCCCTAAATACACATAGGCATGCATCCCCCACAACCAAGTAAACACACACACACACACACACACAGACACACACACACACACACACACACACACACACACACACACACACACACACACACACACAGTTACTATAATCCTAGATCTGTATATTTGCAGAGTGAGAGAGCCCGATTCCCAATCAGGGTTCTGTTGCTGATGTGCTGAGTCAACAAACACTTTATTAACCCTTGCCCTTCATTCTTTATAACCCAGGCATACGAATTCAACCTCATTTGTGTCAAGGATGCTACCATAACCTCCTCACGGGGGTGGGGTGGGTGGAGCAAGGGAGTTCACACGGCAAAGCTCTAAGTCCACAGTTAGCTCTAAGCTGTCTTGCTTGCCCATGTAAGTATCTAGTTACCCAACATTCATTTCTTTCTTGCATGGCTATGGGTTACTCTTTCTAAGGTAACTACCCTCTAGAATAGATCATAGACACTCAGTGAAGAACAGTCCATTGGTACCGAAGAAGGCTTAGTGCCATTCCCATCCCTGCTTACCTGTCCTTGGGTCCGGTCACCCTGCCACAAGTCTGCCATCTTTGTTTTTTCATAAACACTTCCATGTAAAACCCAGCCGTCTAAAGACGCTGCCCCTCTGGAGCTTTTGACAATGTAGCA
This sequence comes from Rattus rattus, assembly GCF_011064425.1. NCBI lineage: Eukaryota > Metazoa > Chordata > Mammalia > Rodentia > Muridae > Rattus > Rattus rattus. The sequence goes on along the minus strand of NC_046171.1, from coordinate 15,393,422 downwards.
ACTGCTAAGGGAAGAATATCGCTGGGATGGCACAGGCAGTCTTGCTTCCTTTGTGTTGGGAATAATAATAATATTACCTGCGGGTCACAGAGTATCTGTTATACACAGCAATTGTAATAGCCATTCTGCTGATTTCTTTTTGGTGGGGCTGGGGCTAGACCCAGGGCCTTGAGCATGAAGGCAAGTGATCCATCTTAGAGCTATATACCAGCCCACCCCCGCGCCCTTTGGGAGATAATGTCTCTTGTAGCACAGTCTGTCTTGCCAAACCACTGGTCAAATCTAACTTAGAACACCTATCATCCTCCCTCAGCCCCCCTGAGAGTCGGGAAAACAGGGGCGAGCCACCATGCTTGCTCCGTTATGCTTTAAATCTCTTCTGGTCTAACCTCATCTAATATCTCAATGTCTCGTGGAGTAGGCACTGTTAGCACTCCCACTTTACAGATAAAAACACAGAGGGCCAGAGAAGCCTCAAGGTCACCCAGCAGCACAGAAGTAGAACAGAGTTCAGAACTGCTAGACTTTGGCACCCAGAATGTGGTCACTTCCAGGTTTGGATTCATTCCTTCAGTTCTTTGCTTTTAAGACGCAGCCGTCCCTGTTGCCTGTGCTTACAGTGAGCGCCGCCCCTCCCCACTCCCCCCTTGGACTCCCACAAAGGTTCTACCTCAGTTTACTCTGCATGTCTGCATAATTCGCCAGGATCATACATCTTCTCTGTTGCTGAGGTAACCCCATTAGCTCCTCCCCTGCTGAGTGAGAATCAAGTGCAAACAGGGCTTCCTGGATTCCGGGGGCCAACCAGTCTCATTGGAACAAGCATTTGTCTTTTCTTGCTAGGAGCTTAACAGATTGACTCACAGACAGCCAGCTGTTGTGAAGTCCATTTGTTGAAAGGCTTGACTGATGGAAACCAGGGGCTTATTTCCTCGATAATAAATAAACGTGGAAGCCAAGGATCTCTAAAGTATTTTCCTGCATAGACAAGGGGGCTTTTTTTTCAAACAATTGTAATGTTAGTTAGTGTAAGGACCCCTATTCTGTGATTTACAGTAGTTCACATGTCTACAAATTAAGCACTGATACAAAATTAGAGAGGATGGACGAACAGGGTGTGGCAAATCTTGACTCCACCTCCTGGGGGGGATCCAGAGTTTGAATGACAGCGGCTTTCCACCGCAGACGCTGCCAAACCCCAGAGTTTTTGCTCAGCCTGGAGCAGATCCACTGTGTGGGCTGGTCGGCTAAGAAAGTGCCTGGCTCAAAGAAACAATGTATCTCCTGGTTTGCAGAAAGCAAGCTTGCTATCACAGAGGATCTGCAGGACTCCTAACGAGCCTCCTCCCAACAGAGAGTGTTCAAATATTGCCTGGATTCAGAGACGCCTCGGCATGGCTTGGCGATGAACTTCCCCACTGAGATTTTGGCGATGGGTATTAACGCCATTTGGCACAGTTCAGAGAGCTGTTGGAAGAACAGACTGCCTTGGTCTTGTGAAAGATTTTCTTTCCAACCAGTCTAGAGTGCTCTGCTCCATAGCGCAGGGTCCCATCCGTCCCTTTTTCCATGACAACCTTTGAAACCCCAGAAAGCCGGCCCCGTGTCTTGTTTATCTCTTTGTTCTCAGTGCCAACCAGATTTCCTGGCACAGAGTCCGCACTGAGGTAATGTTTGTTTGGGGAAAAAAAAAGTGCAAACATAGTTTTCCCACGGAGGCGGCTTGAGACATCAGATTTTCCTAATCTCAATGGATTTGGCCAAGCGACTGGGCACATTTCCGGGGTTTAGACTAAATATAAAATGTAAAATAGGAGTTTCCTGGCTCAGAAAGCTCCTTAAGACCATCCGGGGGCCTACATGATTTGAGATAATAATATGGCATCCCGCTGGTGGCAGTTGGAGGTGTCTTGGAACATCTGCTCTTCTGGCATAGCCTGGGTCGGTCCTCAGAACTGGGATTCCAGGCAGATAGATAAGCCGATCTCCAGCTACTTTCATCTCAGAGCCGTTTTCTCTTTGATCTCCCCAGCTTGTTGGAGAAACTGAGACAGCGTGGCAACTTCTGAGAATGCCCTGTTTACTCAAGGAGGGACTTTGATATTCAAGAGTAGAGGAATGGAGGTGAGCAATGCCATAGGCTAGATGGGGTATTTGATGTCTGATTGTAGATACGGTGTCCGTGATCTCAAGTCTACTAGCCTCAGTGGTACTGCATCACACTGTCATTCCTTCCTAGAGGAGACTCTGGCTGATGGTGGGGACAGGAGCCAGGCCTCCTGTCCTCACTGAGACAGCTCTGAAGGGCTCTCTCCTCTGGAGCTTCCTGAAGAATCTTGGTCCTCTGTTGCAAGCGCATTTAAGGTCAGAGTCCTGTCTGCTCTGTTTTGCTCCCGTCCGTCTCCCAGCAGCTCTTCCTCTTTAAAGCAGTCCTTTGAGTCAGAACCCCAGGGTTTGCTTCAGTGGGGGCGAGCAGGGACGCTGACCCCTTTCCCGTTTTCTGATTGATTATTCATAGAGATGGTTTTGGGGGGCTGTGCTGTGACAGTCATAGCTGCACATGACTGCATGCCTGTACCACGCCCGGAGGCCAGCATTTCCAAGTCTTTCTCCCTATCTTTCCGTTCTTCCTGATGACCTCTTTGTCTTGTAGGGGGTGGTACAGAGCTGTAGGGCTCAGCCCTCAGCCCTCACTTGTTTGTGACGCCTGAGTCACCTCCTGGCCTCTGCATTCAGCGTTGTGCATTGCAAAGAAAAGCTTCTCTGACTAAGGCTGTGAGTATCACCTATCTGTGGGGATGGGCGTAACTACTTAGACAACATCTTGGCACCACGACGATTCAGCTCAGGAAGCATTAAGTTCATTCCTTGGGCCTCCTCAGCTACGGGCTTTGGATAAGGTTGGGTTCACAGATTTCTGTCCCATCATAAAATCTGTCTTCCCCGTCTTTTATTTCTCTGGACACCGAGCTGGTTTTGTTTCTCCTGTGAGTTCTCTGAGATGGCTTTACTTTGAAATATGGCGTCTACCGCCTTCAAGGATCAACTGAAAAACCAGAGAGAGAAAGCCCATTTTAATAGTTATTCAGCGTGGTTAGAGGCTGACCTCTGATTGGCATGCGTTAGCCTTTCTAAACATAAAGCATTTACAGATCAAGAAATGAAACCTAAGGAAGTTATGTTTGCCAGCGAGTGGCAGAGCGACACCCAGGCAATTTGGCTGTGCAGCCCGCGCTGTTAAGTACTGACTGCTCTGTCACCCTATGCAAATGAGCAGTCACCCTTGAGCAACATACAGTCTGGTGGGGGAGAGATGCTAATTAAGTAACTGAAAGGTGAACTAAGACAGATATATCAAGAGGCTTCTACATCGAGTAAAAAGAGAAAAACACTACCTGAGATTTTGGGGAATAAAAGACGTTTTCATGGAAGAAACACATTTTGGAGATTGGATAGAAAGCTGGGTGACTCATGCTTGTCTGTAACGTCAGCATTCTGGATGCCGAGGCAGGAGGATTGAGAGTTTGGTACTTGCCTGGGCTACCTAATGAGACTCTGTCTCAGAAACGAAACTAAACCAAATCGGGAGATCCGTGGTCATGGCCAGCAGCCGTCATCCAGTGGGAACCTCAGAGTTTCTGTGGGCCCAACATGAGAGATGAGCGATGGCTAGAGAAGGTGTGGGTGACAGAAATGGGGAGGTGCCAGCTTCACTGTGAGCTTGGATGTCAGGGCGACCATTTTCTCTGACTTGGAGGGTTACGGGGAGGCGACGATGGGACGGGGCTCAGAAGAGACCCAGTTGATACTGTAGAGACAGTGACAGGGTCAGGCAGCCTGCAAGAAGCAGGGGCCACAGGAGAGGAAGCCTGGACCCTGTAGGACAGAGTCATTGGGATGGGGGGTGGCCCTCTTTCTTCTTCCCCTTTGGTAAGATATGTGCAATTGGGAATTCCCTTTTGGATGAAGCTGATATTTATTGAGCGCTTATGCTCTAAGTAGAACATAAAGGATATACCATATACTTTAATTGTATAATTATATACATTAATTATATAATTATATATTACATAAATTATATAATTATATCATGTATGAAGCTGATATTTATTGAGCACTTATGCTCTAAGTAGAACATGAGGATATACTATATACTTTAATTGTATAATTATATAACATTAATTATATAATTATATATTACATAAATTATATAATTATATCATGTATGAAGTTGATATTTATTAAGTGCTTATGATCTAAGCAGACTATAAAGCATATACTACATAACACCAGTGTTATATAATTATATAATTACTTAATTATATATAGTTATATACTTATATATATGTTACATTATATTATGGCTGAAGCTGATATTTATTGAACACTTATGCTCTAACTAGAACATAAAGCATATACTATATAATTTAATTATATAATTATATTACACTAGTTTTATTATTATACAATTTTATTATATATATTATATTATGGACAAAGCTGATATTTACTGAGAACTTATGCTGTGACTAGAACATAAAGCATATACTATAAATGAATTATATAGTTATATAAATTTGACAGTTGTTTGGCAATGGGGTCTTTCCTGTTACCTAGGCTGGTCTTGAACTCCTGGACTTCAGCCATCTTCCCATCTCATCCTCCCGAGTCACTGGGATAATTGACTTTCCTCCAGCAGGTTCTTTGGCATTGTCGGAGTCAAGATTTAACCTGAAAAATCTAGTCAAAAAATAGCGTAAGCCTGGGGAACTGTGGCTGACCTGAATTATGGTCTAGGCCAGTGGTTCTCAACCTTCCTAATGCTACAACCCTTTAATACAGTTCCTCACGTTGGGATGACCCCCTCACCCCAACGGAAAAAAATTACTTCATTATTAGCTCATAACTGTAATTTTGCTACTGTTATAATTGTAATGTAAATATCTGATATTCAGGGTATCTGACATGGGATTCTTGCGAAAAGGTACTTTAACTTGCTTGGGGGGGTCACGACCCACATGTTGAGAACTGCTGGTCCTGCTGATTTTTTTTAAAAATTATTATTATTATTATTATTGTCGGGGACACAGCGTAAGCCTTCACAGGATTCATGTATTTTTATGAGTGTTGTGCTAAGGTTGCCGAGAACATCTTTGAATCTTAGGATCTTTCTCCACAAGCTTTTGACCCATTTGCGTAGTTGCAGACTTTTCTCTGTAACCATCGTGGAGAACTACCTGGAGACTGACAAACTGCCCAAAAGTCCTGAAAAGAGTACTTTATTCCGTCAGTGTCCTAGTTTGCTTTCTGTTGCAGTGATAAATCACTGACCAAACCAATCTGAGGAAGGAGGGGCTTTGTTCATCCTACACTTCCAGGTCCATCACTGAGGGAAGTCAGGGCAGGGGCTCAGACAGGAGGCAGGAACTGAAGGGGAGACCGTGGAGGAAAGGCTGCATATGAGCTTGCTGTCCAAGGATTGCTCAGTTACACTTAGGACCACCAACCCAGGGGTGTGGTCACTGCCCATCTTGGGCCAGGCCCTCCCTCATCAACCACTAATCGTGAAAATGTTCCGCAGACTTGTCCACAGGCCAATCTGATGGAGGCGATTCCTCAATTGCGCCCGCTCCTTCCACGTGCCTCTTGTTTTTGTCAGTCGACAAGAACTAACCGTCATAGACAGTGTCAGATTTCTAAGGTTCACTAGCCCAACCCATGTACATGGCAACACAATCCTTAGCGACCATCAGACTACAGATGTGGAAATCGTTCTCGATTTCTCGTCCACTTCCGCCTCACCCAAAGTCCTGGGTCCCATCTGCTTCCCCCCGCAAACAAAAACAATGGCATCTCACGTCTGGTTCGCTAAGCAGGGGCCTTTCAGCTTCCTCCTGCTTTGTGGACAGCTGCCCACATGTCGAGAGAGATTTCAAGCTATTCTGTTCTCCCATCCTAAATTCCCAAGAGATCCCCAACTGCTTAAGTTCACCCCGCAGGCAGATGCTGCGACCACCTAATTGCCTGCTTTGCACACCTAGCTGGTTTTTTCAGCTAAACTAAACCCAGTGGATTGGAGATTGTCATTTCCACTTCCAGACACTAGGTGGCGCTCTGGGTGCATGCAACGTTTTTCTTCCGGCTCGTCTGTCCTCTCAGACTGAAAACTTTGGGAGAAAGCTGGATTCTAAAATGGGTTGAGATGACCAGATTCTGCTTAAAACACTTCACATGTGTATTTTTTTTTTAGGGCGTGGGGTAGGGAGACAAATTATAGCTTGGAAAAAATAAATTGGCAAGATTTCTGGATTTTTCTAATTAAAAACCGCTCCAGCGTTTCTGCTGTTTGAGAATGGACAATCAGCCTGCTGGCACAAACCCGCCATCCCAGCTACAGGAGGCAAGAGGGCAGAAAGCTCAAGGCCACCTGGTCTACAGAGCCAGTTGAAGGGCACCTTGAGACTCTTGTCTCACAAACGTGAAGTGAAAAAGGGGCTGGGGTATAGCTCAGCAGTAGGGGCCTTGCCTAGCACAAGGGGCGGTCCTAGGGGCATCCCTAGTAACATAGGGAGCTGAAGTAAACAAAAGGTGCAGATGAGGTGGTGGCCCCGAGGGCACACTAAGCGGCCTTTGGGTGAAGGTTTTGACCTTTGGGAAGAGTCCTGCATTAGAAGGGCTCATTTAAGCCAGCTCAGATTCACCCTGCTTCCTGCTGGTCCTTTCTCGCCTTAGGAGAGATCGGCTCATCCTCAGGCTCAGGAGAGCAAACTCAGGTTTTTCCCAGGACAGAGAAGACACTCTTGTGGGTGACAAAAACCCTATCCAGGGCATGGAAACACCATCTACTGGGTGGCTGTTCTCTCGTTAAATTCTTTGTACCCTAAGACTCTCCAAGACAGAGATTTGAGATGGGCGCTCTCTCTCTCTCTCTCTCTCTCTCTCTCTCTCTCTCTCTCTCTCTCTCTAAAGACCTATTTATTTTATTTATATGAGTACACTGTAGCTGTCTTCAGACACACCAGAAGAGGGCATCGGATCCCATTCCAGATGGTTGTGAGCCACCATGTGGTTGCTGGGACTTGAACTCAGGACCTCTGGAAGAGCAGTCAGTGCTCTTAACCACTAAGCCATCTGAGCCAGCTCTCCAGCCCTTGCCTCTCATTTCTTTAAACCTGACTTGGAGATAAACTTGTTTCATTCTACTGGCTTGTGTCTCTTGGGCTTCCGCTTGAATGGTGAGCAAGAAAGTCCTCAGACTCTGGTAACACTAATAATTTCATTCAAATTCATGTGAAGGGAGGTTTCTAGAAAAGCCACACCTTCTCGTTAAATATATTCGGTAAAGCTGATTGATTGATTAGAACCTCGAGATTCTAGAAAGGTGGAATGTGGCAGATCCAGAGCCTAATTATCTTGGGCTAGCGCTAGAACACCGTCGAGCACAGAGTCGTTCCAGGGGAATCCTGAGCATCTGGGTGGACACACCAAGAAAGCAAGACAAGAATCTTGCGGCCTCAGTTTCCTTAAAACACAGGAATGTTCTTGGAATGTGCTCTCGCTCCCTTCCCGGGTGTGGCAGATAGGAGTGAGGATGCTTTAAGATTACTCATTACAAAAGGGGAACAAGGATACCCTTGGAATAGGGAATAGGGAGGCAAAGTTTAGAACAGAGGCAGAAGGAACACCCGTTCAGAGCCTGCCCCTCATGTGGCCCATACATATACAGCCACCAAACTAGATAAGATGGATGAAGCAAAGAAGTGCAGGCCGACAGGAACCGGATGTAGATCTCTCCTGAGAGACACAGCCAGAATACGGCAAATACATAGGCGAATGCCAGCAGCAAACCACTGAACTGAGAACGGGAACCCTGTTGAAGGAATCAGAGAAAGAACTGGAAGAGCTTGAAGGGGCTTGAGACCCCATATGAACAACAATGCCAACCAACCAGAGCTTCCAGGGACTAAGCCACTACCTAAAGACTATACATGGACTGACCCTGGACTCTGAACTCATAGGTAGCATTGAATAGCCTAGTAAGAGCACCAGTGGAAGGGGAAGCCCTTGGTCCTGCCAAGACTGAACCCCGAGTGATCAGGATTGTTAGGGGGAGGGTGGTAATGGGGGGAGGGGAACACCCATAGAGAAGGGGAGGGGTTAGGGGGATGTTGGCCTGGAAACCGGGAAAGGGAATAACAATTGAAATGTAAATAAATACCCAATTTAATAAAGATAAAAAAGATTACTCATTACAACTTGGATATTGTTATTTGTTTATATGCCCCTGTGGAAAACCTCCCCCTTCCCCATCATCATGTACAGCTTGTCCTTGTGATGTATACAGCTGGTACCCATGAGAACTTTACTCAGGTGACTCTTCTTAACCCTCAGAGTATAAATTGTCTGATGCTCTTAATAAAGTTGGCTATTGCATGACACTATAGTCTGCCCCATTTATTGGTTCTGTCCTCCCGGGTCCACCGACTCAAGAACAGTAAGCCGGCTAGCATTCGTTCTCTCATTAGCCATCCGAGGTCCAGCCCTATGTCTAACCTAACACCCACCCCTTCAACTACGAGCAGCTCAATGCTGTCGGAAGAGGCTGACGGTCCTGTTTCCCACCAGTTCATCTTCTGCCAACCCCAGAGCTAAGCACACGTCATCAGACAGCGTGTGAAGCTCATGGCAGCCCCTTCTCCAGTTTGCTAGTCCCTGACTTAATGGCCTGTCTTCCAGTATGTGTGGAAAACAAGGGCCCCGATTTAGGGTCTCCACTTTTACTCCGCAAGTGTAAAAGCTTCACGAAACTGCTTCCGCGTTAGGACGTGGTATCAGCGCAACCCCATCAATGTTCCTGGGCCACTGTTGCTCCTCCTTGGCTCGAGGAGAAACAGTCTTTCAGTTCCTTTAAGGTGTGAGCCTTGGGCCAGACGGCAGGACAGACGGCTGGGTGTGTAGCACCCTGCAAACAGTGAGTCAGAAAGCAGAGCTTCTGCATTCCGGGGACTCAGCACACACTATGGCGGACTCTGGGCGCCTCTCGGCCCCCGGCTGCCCCTTAGCCTGCGCCAGTTTCTGGAGCACCATTGTTTGCTACATTGTTCTTTGGCTACGATGTGTACGCCATCTTCCCGCTAGAACAGCAAAGACACAGCAGCCCCCACCCACCTCACAGACAGCCTGAGATCCTTCCTTAGTCATTTGACTCTGCTACTCGCCAGCAGCCCCATCCAAAATGTCCTCCTGCCGGGTGTGGTGGTGCAAACCTTTGACCCAAGCAGTTGGGAGGCAGGGGCAGGTGGATCTCTGTGAGTTTGGGGCCATGGCCACACAGTGAGGCTCTGCCTCACCACCACCACCCCCACCCCCCACCACCACCACAACAACCCCTCAAAACCCTCCTCTTGTTTCCAAAGCACTCACAGCCAATTCTCTGACCCCACTGTTGTTGTAAAAATATCAAATAATAAAAGTATTGTTGGTCTTTTATCCCGCAGGATCCAGCACCGTGGTGCCCAAGATATCTGCTAGACATCTTGGCGGAAACACATCCCAACTCCACGGCGGCCCAGTGTCTCCAGCCGCCGCACACTTTCCTACACTCAAACCTTCACATAAAAGAACACACAACGCAATAATCTTTGACCCAATTGGTAATATTTAATTGCCCACTTAAACATACAAAGCCCAGTACCATCCATCCCATAAGAACATTAATAACAACCTGTAAACACACAGAGCAGAATCTTAAAGTCACCTGCCATGGCTTCTCTCCCTCTTTCTCCTCTCTCCTCTCTCCTCTCTCCTCTCTCCTTAGCATCCAGTCTCCTCTTCCTTCAAACTTCTCTCCCGCCCATCCTTCCTTCTCCTCCAATGACAGTCCTCCTTCTATCCTGTACCTGCCCCTCACCTGTATTTTACAAATTCAATGGGGAGAAGTTTCTGGTGAAGTCACCTGAGTCCTGAGTAGTGACTAGGCAGCTGTCCTTGGGGCAGTGGAATTAGCATCAAAATACAGATAACTTCAGGGCAAACCATAACACCCCACTGAAAGTGCTTATGGTATAAGAGATGGAGCCTAAAGTTGTGTGCATCTGAGACAAGCACATCCCTGTACGAGTGCCTTTATGGGGAGTTTGTCTTCCAGCCTGGCAATCAACCCTCCTGGGTGTGGTCTCCTTTCTGGGTGTGCCTAGGTCCCCTTTGCTCCACAGTACCAGCAGCTGACTCGAGTTCTCCTTGACTCCTTCTCCCACGTAAGCTACAGAAGGAGTGATCCGGTACAAATAACTCTTTTTCTCTGGGTGGGTTGAGCTGTGAAGGGCTAAACAAATAATAAAAAATATTGTTGAAGTCTCAAAGAAAACAAAGATGGAAGCTTTGTTTTACGTTAATCCTGGTCGTATCTACAGGACGTCCTCTGGAAGCTGAGGACTAGAATTCACTACTAAAGACACAGATCCTAGAGACTTCAGGCTTGTGGGGTGGTTGTCTTGGTTAGGGTCTTATTGCTGTGAACAGACACCATGATCAATGCAAGTTTTATAAAGGACAACATTTCATTGGGGCTGGCTTACAGGTTCAGAGGTTCGGTCCATTATCATCAAGGCAGGAGCATGGCAGCATCCAGGCAGGCATGGTGCAGGGGAGCTGAGTTCTACATCTTCACCCGAAGGAAGCCAGGGACAGACTGAGCATCCTCAGGCAGCTAGGAGGAGGGTCTCCAAGCCCACCCCCTCAGTGACGCATTTCCTCCAACAAGGCCACACCTTCTAATAGTGCCACTCCCTGGGTTAAGCATATGCAAACCATCACAGTGGTCATAGCTCTCTCCTTCAAAGTAGTGGTGGGAGTTAAAGTCCAGAGAGGATGTGAATGAGGGAGGGGGAGGTGAGGGAGATGGAGAGGAAATGGGGGAGAGAGAGAGAGAGAGAGAGAGAGAGAGAGAGAGGATGGAAAGACAGAGAGACAGAGACAGAAAGAAGAGAGATGGGGTTGGGGATTTAGCTCAGGGGTAGAGCACTTGCCTAGCAAGCGCAAGGCCCTGGGTTCGGTCCCCAGCTCCGGAAAAAAAAAAAAAAATAGAAGAAAAGAGCTGAGAGGGGTGTCATGGTGGCGAGAGTAAAGAGCTGTCCCAGTCCTGAGGAAAGGGCAGCCCCTCCCACGTGCTTACCTCCGAGGGTCAACTACCTTGCAGAAGATTCCTCTGGCCTTTCTTGCTGACCATTTATCTATACCTGTATCTGAAGCCGTAAATCTCTACGACATCCCCCATGCCCCCTGAAAGAAGGCCAGGATCCTGTGTCCTGCTCAGCCACTCCCTAGCCCCTGCCTCCACCACTGAGTCAAACCTGTATTCACCTGTCACACGGGAACATCACAGGGCTAGTGACCGCCACATGTCTTCTCCCTGGTACTCACCTGCAGTCAAGGGTGATGAGGCTACTCTATCTCCAGAGCAGTCTGGACAGAGGCAACTGTCCCTTGTCACCTCTCCTTGGTTTTCTTTCTCCCATAGAGGGTAGAAGACTCCACGCTGAGCACCAGCCTCCTGGCATGTTGGGCGCTAGGCTATAGATCCCCGTTAAACCTATGATACTGTCACCGTGGGACGCCCAGCTCCCCTTTCAGATTCTTGTTCACGGAGATAAAGTAATCTATCTCTGACAAAAATTTAAAAACGAACCTAGAGGATGTTGTAGTGGAACTTTCCCTCCAGGCCTAACATGGCCATTAGCTAGCAGGAGGCAGAGCCGACTTTGGCTTGGTAGTCATGGCAACAAGTCAGCACACCAATGCAAAGAGGGGCAAGGCTGGTAATGGCAGCAGAGCTGTGAGTGCTTCCCACCAGAAGGAGTTGGTGAAGGCGTGGACCGTCACCAGACAGTGTGACTGTTGGCTTCTCCTGTCTGCTGCGCCACACTGCCCTTTTGGTAATTAAAAATACTTTTCTCATATAGTCTGATCACAGTTTCCCACCCAAACTGCTTTCAGATCCTTCTTACCTCCACAGACTTCCAAGTCTGCGCCTTCTTTCTCTCTTTAGAAAACAAGAATTGAAAAACCAAAAACAAAGAAAAAGCACAGGAAACACACACACACACACAAACACACACACACATTGACATAAACACACACACACACACTGACATACACACATACATACACAGACACACACAGACACATACACTGACACACACAGACACACATAGACCCCCCCACACTGACACACACATACACAGACAAGACAAATACACACAGAGGCATACACATACACATACACACTGACACACTCACAGAGAGACATGTAGACACACACAGAGGCACATACAGACATACAGACAGACACACACAAACTGACAAACACACACAGAGGCACACACACATGGACAGAGACATAGACACACGCATGCACACACAGACACATATGGACACACATACAATGACAGACAAGTAGACACACACATGGACACTCACACAGACACACACTGACAGACATACACGGAAACTGACAAACACACACAGAGGCACAAACATGGACATACAGACAGACAGACACACACACACTGACACATGCACACACAGACACAAACACTGGCACACTCTCAGACATGCAGACACACACACACACATGGACACACACACAGACACACACTGACAGACACACCCTCCCAGAGACATACACACAAACAGACACACACAGACACACACACACAGACAGACAGACACACACACACTGACAGACACAGAAGATAAACACATACACTGACAGGTACCCAGACACACAAAACTCATAAAAACACAAAATGGCAAGCCACACTATACAAGCAAAGGACTAGTAAAATTAAAAACAAAAGGTCAAACAGAGCAATTTGAGAAAAAATATTTTCACAAAATATCATTGAATTGGTTTGGTGTTAGCCATCTGCTCAGCAGGGCTGTGTGGAGAGCACTGGGTACCGTCTGCCAGCTCTGAGGACCAGGTGCAATTTATAGAATAAAACACAAAACCCTCATTTGTTTTAAAATTACCACTCTACATCGAAATAAAACACCGCACAGATCTACTGGGGATAAAGAACTAGGGATTATTTCTGGATGTAACCAATCACACCACAAACATTTTCTGAGGTGTTTAAAATAATTTCTGCTTTTCTGCATTCAGACTGTCACAGGAGCAAGTGACACTGGTTGCCTTTTATTTATGTCCGGTTAGGTGAGTTTGGTCAAGGCACAGGAAATAATGAAGTTGGCGTCACAACATTATGCTTTGCATAGCTCAGGACTGTAAGTATTGAGTGGATTCATATGGCCCTGTTCCTTCCAAAAATATAAAATATTTTGATTTATTCTTTGAGAATTTCATACACATATTATATATTAAAGATTTATCTATTTTATGTACGAAATAAAACTTATTTATTTTATGTATATATGTCACTGTCTTCAGACCAGAAGAAGGCATCAGATCCCTATTACAGATGGTTGGGAGCCACCATGTGGGAATTGAACTCAGGACCTCTGGAAAAGCAGTCAGGGCTCTTAACCTCTGAGCCATCTCTCCAGCTTGGTACACAATATATTTGGTCATTTCTGTTCCCTTTCCCTTCCAACTCCTCTGTCTTAGTCAGGGTTTCTATTCCTGCACAAACATCATGACCAAGAAGCAAGTTGAGGAGGAAAGGGTTTATTCAGCTTACACTTCCACATTGCTGTTCATCACCAAAGGAAGTCAGGACTGGAACTCAAGCAGGTCAGGAAGCAGGAGCTGATGCAGAGGCCATGGAGGGATGTTACTTACTGGCTTGCTCCCCCTGGCTTGCTCTGCTTGCTTTCTTACAGAACCCAGGACCACCAGCCCAGGGATGGCACCACCCACAATGGGCCCTCCCACCCTTGACCACTAATTAAGAAAATGTCTTACAGCTGGATCTCATGGAGGCATTTCCTCAAGGGAGGCTCCTTTCTCTGTGCTAACTCCAGTTTGTGTCAAGTTGACACACAGAACCAGCCAGTATATACGCTTAGACCCAACTTCTCTCTTTCAAGTTCATGTCTCTCTCTCTTTTTTTTTTTTAGTTTTATTTTTTTGCTAACTCCTATAGTCAGTAAATTCACTAGTTTATTAATGCTACTGATGGGCTTATAGATATGAGTCCATGCACTGGGGCTTGGTCAGCCTATCAGGAGGCACATGCCTCAAGAAAACGGACCAGTTCTCCTCTAGCAACCTTCTGCCAATAGTTCCTTACCTAGGGCTGGGCTTGTGTGAGCCCCTCCTTCTGAATGGTGCAGTCTTCACCGGCTTGATCTTGTGTAGGTCTTGTGATAAGGACAGTCACAGATGCAGCAAGTTCATGAGAGCAGTTGTCCCCTTAAACGAGACACCGTTTCCCTGTGGTCGGCCGTGACCTCTTAGAACTTTCTCATCTCATTTCTACCTTACCACAGTCACTCTTCCCTTTGGCAAAAGCCGTTGAATAAAACTAGTGTTCCAGGTCTTGTGAGTCAGGAGAAGCCTAAAGATTAGGTTGTAAGAAAAACCGAAGACCTGTGTTACAGGTATCTTGTCGGTTTGTAAGACAGGAGTCTGAAGTAGCCAGCAGTTTGGTCCTTGAACGATCTCTGAATCGTGTTCAGTTACTTGGGCGAGTAGGTCAGGATCCTGTCATGAGATAGAAGGAAGGAAAAACCCAGTCATGATATTTCCTCTAGGAACAAATGAGATGTGGCCATCAGGGGACAGGGAAGTATACCAAATGGGTGACGTCAGTCAAAAGACGGCATGGCACAGACCATCAGTATTTCTACCAGGCCTCAGAGATGTGGCATATCAGTGTGTGAAGAAGGGGGCTTGAATGTTTGTGGAAGGCAAAGTGGACTATGGCGGATACATGGGTAAAAACAATGTGAGGTGTCAAAGAACAACAATCATAGCTGATCACGTTATATTTCCGAGTGACCAGATAAGAGACAAGGCATAGGACAGATGATTCTTCTTTGATCATTGTTGGGTACAGTCTGCTTTGCAAATCATGCATAGTTTATAGTTTAAAGATAAAAATTAAAATTTTATATATGTGTAAAAACAGTGTTTATAGTTTAAAGCTAAAAAACTAAAATTTTTATATAAAAATATAGCGTTCCAAGCCTCCTTCCTGCTACTTAAAGAGACCCCAGGGAATTAATGTGTGTCTTGCTATCTTTCAAAGTGGCTTTCTTGGGGTCGGGTGTCCCAGGAGCTGGGGAGCAGCCTTGTAAGTTGCCCCTAACCATATTTTAAGGCAGGAAACTGTAAGGGGCAGGCATGGTTGAGAGGTCCTGGGTGAATTCTGTACAGGAAAGAGCTCTGAAATTTCCCTAAAGTGACTTTGCTTCAGATGCCTCTTGGTGGGCATTTATGGTGGAGAAAGAGGTAGGTTTAAAAATACTTGTGTCTAAATTCTTCTGATTTATCGTTTCCTCCCTTTGAACTAAACCTACCTAGTTAAAAAAAAATCACTCTATTGTAATGAGTTCATAAGTAAAAATGTAACATAGTTGGTTTAAAGAAGCCACTCAAAATGCTCGCCCGGTTTCAAACTTGACATCTCAGTGAGCTTCTGTACAGTGAGACCGGCCATTCTGACACTCTGAAGATTTGCTTAGGGTTTTACAACTTCCCCATCAATTACAGTTTCTTTACCTATCCACCACAGAAAAGGAAAAAAAAAATATGATGCTGTCGAAACTGGTAGACGCTTAACTTTATATCCTCTCTCCTGGCTCTCACACAGGAGCTCTCTCACTGTCTATCATAAATCCAAATAACCGATGTAATGTGCTTATCTTGCTTTAATTCAGGAGGACCGGACAAATGTGACTGGCATAACATTCTTCAGGGCTTGCACTATTTCCACAGAAGACATCCCAGCAGTCCCTTTCAGAGTGCTACTGAGGCCGCTCCTTTGTGCGTGATTGGATTTCAGGCCCAGTAGGCCTCCCGATGACATCTCCATGCTTGCTACTTATATATACCATGGTACTCTTAAAATGTCCGGTCTTCGGGACAAAAGTTCAACCATGGATTCTCCCCTTAGTACCTGGAGATGATCTCATAGCTAACATAAATAGCACTTTTTTTTGGCATCCCCTTCCTGTTCAAAATTAGTGCGAGGAGGAAATGACTTTAACCTCATATGTAGAGCACATCTTTATCAATGAGGAAGACATAGCACATTTGGCCTCTCCAGCCTCTACCTTGCCTCTAACTCATGAAGCAGACTCATGGATTGCAAGGTGGACTGGAAGGAAAGACAACAAGGAAACCAGGCACCCCATGACAGTACAGTGCTGCTTCTTTCCTCCTCCGCCTCCTCCTCCTCCTCCTCCCCCTCCTCCTCCTCCTCCTCCTCCTCTCCCCCTCCCCTCCTCCTCCTCTTCCTCCTTTTCTTCTTCTTCTTCTTCTTCTTCTTCTTCTTCTTCTTCTTCTTCTTCTTCTTCTTCTTCTTCTTCTTCTTCTTCTTCTTCTTCTTCTTCTTCTTCTTCTTCCTCTTCTTCTTCTTCTTCTTCTTCTTCTCCTCTTCCTCCTCCTCCTCCTCCTCCTTCCTTTTTGGTTCATTGTTGGCCACTGTTAAGGTAACCAGGGAGTGTCTCAAGTTCAATTCCCAGCACCCACATGGTGGCTCACAGCTGTCTGTAATTCCAGTTCCAGAGGAACTCAGACATACACGCAGGCCAAACAGCAACACACAAAATGAAAATAAAGAAATTATTTAAAAAAAATATTTCAGGCCTGGAGAGATGTTCAGTGGTTAGAGCACTGACTGCTCTTCCAGAAGTCCTGAGTTCAAATCCCAGCAACCACATAGTGGCTCACAACCATCTGTAATGGGATCTGACGCCCTCATCTGGTGTGCCTGAAGACAGCGACAGTGTACTCATAAAATAAATAAATTAATCTTTAAAAAAAAAAAGAATTCAAGGTGATAAACATTATTCCTGGCCAGCCGTTACTGGAGATCAGTAAATAGGTCAGGGAATGAAAGGCTCTAGAGGAATGAACTGCAGTTGTTCAGAAAACCAAATTACTTCAGTTTCTGAATTGTCACAGTTTCATCAAAACAGAGGATCTTCACAAAATGCCATGGCCCTGGTTAACAGACAGTTAGTATTTAGACATTGGTACAACCGTCTTGGCCATACAGAGCTGACCTCTATGGGCTGGTACCTCCTACTACTATAGTTTATAGATCTGGTTCCTTTGGATGGGATAACTCATAGGTTGCCCAAGACAGACTGGCATATAGAGAAGCCCCATCGGCCTCTAGTCCATCTATTTTACATGTATGTGTCAACACCCAAAGCTCTATTCTAGGTACTTGGGTTTCACTAGTGAACAAGATAGGGAAACCTTGACCAGCAAGGAGGTTATATTCTACCAACAAAAGCATAAGACTGAGTAGCTACAGTAGATCAAAGAATGCTGGACAGCAGAATCAAATGAAGGTGGGGCGAGGGGAAGAGGGTGAGAAGCGGCATCTGTGTCAAGCCATAGCCTCTCTCTCACACAGTGACATTGAGGCAGAAATCTGATTGAGTTGGGAACATGTGTTGCTTGGATTTCCTCCACCCGCTGCTCCTTTTTCTAGAAAGCCAGTCAGAGCATTTGATGTGGACAAGGGGTCATTTTTAAATTCCAGTTTGCTTATTGTGGAAATTCTGCTCTTTTGCAGTGATGTTCCCTCCAAAGTCAGAGCCACTTACCCATTTCTCTTTCTGCTTCCTTATGTTGGGAGCTGATGCTGGCTGGGAGACCACTCATACAAGCGCCGTCTTATTGCACCATTGACCATGGCTATCCAGAGTGTTGAGCATGAACTCCAGCTCTTCCACGAGCTAGCCCACGGTGAGCAGTAAGAGATCAGCACAACATCCCCATGGCTGCTTATTCTCCTTGAAGCATCTATATCCTGGCCAATCAAGATTGTTGAGAAAGGTCAGCGTTAAGGGAGGGTGACCCATTGGCGTACCTCCTGGGTACCTGGCTCTCATCCCAGAGAGAGTGTGGTGGTGCCATCCTAAGTTTTTCTGAATGTCTCCAGAGCAGAACAGTTCAGGGCTGTGGGTCTCTGTGCTGACGATCCTGTGTCTGAATATCTCTCCAGGCTCCCTGCTGCCTCTTGGCAAGCAAACTGACAGAGACCAGCTGCTGCTTCTCATCTGTTCTGATTTTCCCTGCTAATGTGTGCTCTGGTCCTTCTTGATGCGAACGTCCCACTCCAATTTTTGGGTGATTTTCTATTTCGTCAGTCTTGCGAGATCTTTATAAAAGATGCGCTTGTGTGCGTATACGTGTGAGCTTGTACGGACATGTGTGCGCATGTGCACAAGGGAGGTGGTGGTGCATGTGTGCCCCTGTGTTGGTTCACGTGTTCATGGTATGTATGTGTGTACCTTCATTTAGAGACGGGAGGATGACTTTAAGCATCACACTTAACCAATGCCCCATCTACCTCCTTCTAGACAGTGTCCTTCATTGGCCAAGAGTTCACCAATCAGGCTAGCCTGGCTGGACAGTGGGTCCCAGGGACTCTCCTTGTTTCCATTTTACTAGGTGGCACTACAAATGTGTGCCACCATGTCTGGCATTTTTATGTGCAGCTCTGGGATTAAACTTGGGTGCTTTTGCTTGCAAGGCAAGCGCTTATGTACTGACACATTCTGCTCCCTAGCCAGGAACTTTGAAAATAAGGGGCTCAAACCCAGAATTTCTTAGAGAGGCAAGTAAGTAATTACAGCCTAGGTGGACAACTTAAGTCTCTTTGAAGAGAGTGCAAACGTGAGGCAGAGTACTTGGTTTCATAAAGTCTCTGTGTTTTGGTACAGTTGAGCCTGCATTGGGCCAGAGACATGACATGGTCCATTGAATCCAGCACCCAACACCGGCACTACGGACACGTTTATGAGAACTCTACCATGGTAGGTGAACTTAAAGGCATGGCTAGGTCATGGCTAAGCAACTGTGACTCAAGCCTTTGGGTCTAAAGTAGAAAGTGTTAACCAGGAGCAAGGCAAGAACCAAGAGAAGCGGAGACAAAGCAAGGGCACACGTGGGGATGGTTTTCTGGAGTCTGCGCAGTGAAGCATGCTGGGAAATCACGAAGGTCAGGACAAAATGGAGCTATTGGGAACCAGCCGTGGTCCGTCCTCTGTTCGTGGGGGTTATGGTTCAGTGGCCAGCCTGTCTTCTCTCTCTGTGTGGGGTATCACACTGTTCTTTAAGCTTGGTCTTCCTCTTCTCTCACTAGCAATCTTCGCCCAATGCAGCCTATGCTCTCGTTCTGAATCAACACCTCGTTTCTCTGCATTGCTCCTTGGATCTATTTTTTTTTTCTTTTTAATACAAAAATCTCCTAGGAACTGCCTAGCGCAGTACTTAACGATTATGTTAATGTTAAAAATATTCAATTACTCTTTAATTTTCAGAATGTATCACACCCTGGCCTCCATAGTTTGGGCGCCATGAGTTCTTTATCAACCCCCGGAAATCTGGTTATGCTCTTTTTAAAGACATTTGTTTCAAGACCCCCCCAAATATTCTATAATCAAGGCTTTTGTGTGTGGGTTTTCTTATTTATGGCACAGTTTGACTGTCTCCTGTGTGTATAGACTTCCTATTTTTTCTTGCTAATTTTGTGAACGAGCTCATCTTCCAGGAGGAATTGTTTTGTTTGGTAGTCTGATAGGAAGCCTGTCTAACGTTAACCTCTCCACTTGGATTTTCCTATTTTCGAGAGAAAAGACGGTAATGATTTGGGGCAAAATGTGTGTCTTGTTTTCTCAGGATTGGCTTCTCCCCAAAACCCTAGGAAGTGGCATTGTAGAGTTAAAACTTTGAGCTGGGAGTTGCTTGTCTTACGGGTGGGTTTGTGGAATAATAATTTCTTTCTGGCTTTGGGGCTCATTCAGGGAGCAGAATCCAGCTCCCCACCACTGACGTTTCAAAACCAATCCCTAGGTAAAAATCAAACCAAAACAAACAAGAAAATGGTCTTTCATTTGGAAGTAAAGTCCCGGTCCTTCCAGCAGGTTACTGGATGATATGGGACTCAAGACTGACTGTTAATCTGTATTTTTATTATTTCATTTTTACTTCCCGACTTTAGTTAGGGTTGTTTGCATGAGATTGGGTAAGAGGCTATATCCTGGAGCATGGGCAATTTAGTGGCTGAATTATTTCCCCAGCAACTGTTAGCAATCAGTAGTTCAGGATGCCTACATGCATGTGTGTGCGCATGCGTACGTGTGTGCGTGGGTGCGTGCGTGGGTGCGTGTTTGCGTGCGTGCGTGGGTGCGTGTTTGCATGCGTGCGTGTGTGCGTTCATGTACCTCGTGAGTCTTTTATCCTTCCGTGAAGGAATGGTATGCAGGTAACCACACCTGTACTAAGTTTATGACCAAATGCATATTTATTTAGTTTTAGCCCAAATCAGTGACTTATATTTATTTCAACATGTCTTGTTTTAAGCAAGGGAGTAGATGTGGTGGGTGGAGCATACTGCTAGGAACAGAAGATTTGCATTGTTTCTAGAAGTGTAGGAAAATGATCCAATACTGCATGACTTACCATCACAAGCCTGCAGCTACAAAATGAGCGGGCTGACTGGCAACATAGTCCTTTAGCTTCAGATGTCCCCGAGATAAATATGCATTTAGTTATAATATACATGTATGTATATTTTTAATGCATAATGTACATACATGTATAACATACATGTACACATACGTATATACATGTCAACATATACATATAAATATACACATAATTATAGATCATACAATTAGAAACTAGTGATCACATAGTATATGCTTTAGCTGTATCTGCTGACTTGGCATTGTATAGTTAATTTTACTATAATACAGGGGGCTGGAGCATCATTTTTATCCATATGGTTAGTTAATTTTGGGTCATTTAGAACCCATAATAGATTAGATATCAAATTGTTATTTTTATCTCATTGCTTTTTTGACAGGTTGCAAATCTTAAACTTTAAATTTTAGTGGAATAACATTTACTGCTATTTTATCACTGAGGTAAAATTCATTAATATAAAATTAAACATTTTTTTCTATTAAGAAACCTTTTGTAATCATGTGTATTTTGTGTGTGTATGTTTGTGTGTGTGCCCATATGTGTATCTGTATGTGTCTGTGTGTTTGTATGTGTGTGAGTGCACATGAGCATGTGTGTGTATGTGTGTATATGTGTGTCTGTACACACAAGCATGTGTATATGCATGTTTGTATGTGTGTGTATGTATGAGTCTGTGTATGTGTGTGTCTGTGAGTGCACATAGCATGTGTGTGTCTGTCTCTGTGTGTGTACACATAAGCATGTGTGTGTCTATGTGTGTATGAGTACACATAAGCACATGCATGTAGGTGTGTTTGTATGTGTGTCTCTGTGTATGTGTCTGTGTGTGTATGTGTGAATCTGTGTGTGTGTATGTTTGTCTATGAGTGCACATAAGCATGTGTGTATGCACATGAGCATGTGTGTGTATGTGTGTATGTGTGTATGAGTACACATAAGCATGTGTGTGTATGTGTGTGTGAGTACACATAAGCATGTGTGTGTATGTGTGTGTGAGTGCAGATAAGTATGTGTGTCTGTGTGTATGTGTCTGTGTGTGTATGTGAGTCTGTGTATGTGTGAGTCTGTGTGTGTATCTGTGTGTGTGAGTGCACACGAGCACGTGTGTGCTTGTGTGTATTGTGAGAGAGAGTGTACATGAGCACTTTGTGTGTGTGTGTGTATATGGGTGTGTGTATGTAGACCAGAGGTCCACATTGCTGTCCTCTTCTATTAACCTCTACCTTATATTTGAGACAGGATCTCTCTCTGAGCCTGGAGCTCACCAGTTCAACTAGACTATCTAGGAAGCCCTTACTAATTCATTTTTATAAGGCACAGGGATACCTTCTGTGGAGGTTTGAATAGAAATGGCCCCATAGACTCATGTGTTTGAATGCTTGGCCATAGTGAGTGGCACTTTTGGGAGGTGTGGCCTTGTTGGTGCAGGTGTGTCTTTGTTGGGGGAAGTGGATTATTAGGGAGTGGGCTTTGGTGTCTTTGAAGCTCAATCTATCTCCAGTGTAGCATGCTCTTCCTGCAGATCCAGATGTAGAACTCTCAGCTCCTCCAGCACTATGTCTGTCTGGATGCTGCCATGCTCCCTGCCATGATGATAACGGACTGAACCTCTGAACTGTAAGCCAGCCCCAATGAAATGCTTTCCTTTAGAAGAGTTGCTGTGGTCACGATGTCTCTTCACGGCAATAGAAACCTGAAGTAAGACAGCTTCAGAGATCCGCTGTCTGCAAGTGTCAAGAGGGGAGTTCAGAAATCAAGCAAGCATTCAGAACATAACACATTCATGTCTGATTTCTCAGTTACTAGAGGTCAACTCTGAGAGTACAAGATTGACTCCTAAGGACAATAACCAGGACTCCAAAGCCGACAAGCACACTCAAGTGAGGTGGAAAACTCAGGTGAGAATTTATTAGTAGCAGAACTGGATGAGATGTTACCCGACTGTGGTTTGTCGTGTGGAAAGAGAAAGCCGAGGGCAGCCCGGTCCCAGTGTCTCCACATGGAAGGTTTTCGGTCCAAAGATTGGCTGTTAGATTTGGATGGCAGAATCCTTGCAGGATTAATTTTCCTCAGTATTGGAAAGACTTGGCAGGAGGTAAGATAATGACAAAATACCTTCCCCCCCCTTTGCTCTCAATTCACTCCAGGAAAAGAAAAATGTGCCTGTGTGAGGAGAGCATATTCCTGCATGGAGACTTTCTTCTTATAAAAAAAAAAAATCTCCTGAGAGTGATAGATCACAGAAACTCACAGTTCTGTTAATCAAGAATTATTAATTAGTCCTGTGACTCCTTCACCACGCATCTTTTCTGGATTAAAATCATACCTTCCGTGGTAAGAGCGATGCTTCCAATATTTAATTTATTGATAAAAATCAACAAAATGAATGATTATAATTTAATCCCAGATAATAAATTAATCTAATTTGGATGAGGTACTGATGGGCTTTTAATGACCACAAACGATGGATTGTGGTTTGGAGGCTGAAATTGATGAGGCAGACACTTTCTAAGTTATTCTTGAATATTAAAATCGCATTATAACACTAATGCTACTGTTTATTTCTCGGCTTCTTGGTGTAAATGTAAAGCTAATTTTGTTATGTATCTCCCAAGGAACTCTACTTGGATACATAAAAGTTCTTAATAGTTCACTTACCGTAATTGCCAGATAAAAATTTACTCTGTAATACTTCTCACTTTTGTGTATCTGTGGATGTGCAGGAACACACAGAAGCCAGAGAAAACCTCCTGTCCCTCACCCCTGACAGGAGCACAGCTCATCCTGGGACCTGGGCTCATCAATAAGTCCAGATGGCTGAAAAGTGAAAGCTAGAGTTTATCCATCTGCAAGCATAAGGATTACAGGAGAACCCTGTCATGGCTGGCGTTTTGTGTGGGTGCTGGGGCTTGATCTCTAGTCCTCTAATTTTTAAACCAAGTGCCTTACTGATTAAGACATCTCTAAGCCCTTCTCCCATTTTTATAGGTAATAGAAGTAGGTAAATAATTTCTTGCTCTCATTGCCAAGGCAAAAAAACAAGCTACACATCACCACGTTAGATAGCTGAAGACCTTAATAGACTTGGATTTATTAATAATAATTATTGAATTATTCTCTATGTGATAGACCAATTCCTGACTGTTATTGCAGTACAATACAGTGTCTGTACCAAGGGCAAATTCTTATTGTTGGGATGGAAACCGCAGCTTGTGTCTGGACACACTACACCAGGTCAACACGGTTCCATGTGGAGAGGTTTATTGGGATGGCGGAGACAAGGGGGAGGGGCGAGAGAGGGCGGAGAGAGAGAAAGAAAAGAGAGAAGAGAGAAAGAGAAGAGAAAAAGAGGAAGGGGGCAGAAAGGGCCTGCCTTTTATTTGAACTGTGACGTAACTGCTCCCAGGTGAAGGTGGGAGCTGAACCAAATGTATGCGGGGGTGGGGGTGGGGGAATGTATGGCCGTTGCCATGGCAACGGATGTGCAGGTGACCAGGTGATGTCACTGCTGAAGGCGAAAACAGTTCTTGATACCAACGCTTAAAGCAGAGTCGGATTAAATGTAAGGAAGTAGGGAAACAGGTTTCTTAAACCCTGTTTAAACTTACAGGGTTTTGTCCTTGAGTGGTGGTGGTTCCTGCCTTTAATCCTAGCACTCAGGAGGCAGAGGCAGACAAACCTCTGAGTTCTGAGTTCAAGGTCAGCGTGGTCTACAGAGTAAGTTTCAGGACAGTTAAGGCTAAACAGAGAAACCCTGGTTTGCAAAACCAAAACCAAAACCAAAAACAAAAAAAAAAAAAACCCTCCAAATCAACAAACCAACAAACCAACCAACCAACCAACCAACCAACCAACCAACCAACCAACCAGGATCGCTGTCTTCCAGGATGGTAGTCGTCAAACTCCTGGTGCATCTGCTTTCAGAATGTATTGTAATGGACACTGCCAAGACTGGTAATCAGGACATTTAAAGTGGAGCCCAAAGACCCATATTAAGAAAAATCAGGGGTTGGGGATTTAGCTCAGTGGTAGAGCGCTTGCCTAGCAAGTGCAAGGCCCTGGGTTAGGTCCCCAGCTCCGAAAAAAAAAAAAAAAAAAAAAAAAAAGAAAAAAAAGAAAATCAGAACCTGTGATAGCTGAAATAGACGGTATACGTCGTCTTCAGTTTTTTTTTTTTTTAAGATTTTACTTTATTTTTATATTAAGTGCATGTGCATTTTGCTTGCCTGCTCATGGTACCACAGCTGTCTCAGTGCCTGTGCCTGCAATGCCGTGAGACCGGAATGGAGGTACCACTGGACTTCCCAGCTGCTATCCCGGCAATTTCCGATCTCCTGACTCGTGCCCACTTCCAACTAGGTGTGTCGCACAAGAGCTGGCTAAGAGATTCTTTTCTTTTGAGTATAGCACTCTGAATATGTTTGCTTTAGCATAATCACAGAGTCTTTCTGTCTGTCTGTCTGAGAAGTGACCTGGCAGCACTGAGTTCACAAAGATCTATCAATTCCAGAATAACCAGTTCATAGAGGTCAATAAGGGTTTTGTCTGGCAATTTCAGAAACTGTATAGCTATAAAACGGTATCCCAGTGGCCACTTAATATTAGCTGAGGAACTTTCAATGCTGTCCGGAATATTCAGAGAGACCGTAGTCTCCTCGTGTAAGGTGGCCGACGATCGAGGTAAACTGTTCTTCGAATACTGCCTCATCAAGGCCTTATCACATCAAAAGACTCGATTTTGATTTGCATAGTGGTATCGCTCCCAGCCAGACCCCATTCAGCACAAACAGAGTCGCACACCTTGTGACATGGGAACTTTACACATTTTAACAGTGAATTGTCACATACAAATTTTTATAATTTTGAAGAAAAATTAATCTTATAACTGTGTTAGCAATCAGACATATCTGCGGACAGATGAAAGTGACTCTGTGACAGTCAGGCATCTTTACAGCCAGCTTTAGGGGGACTCCACGACCAGACACTTTATCTCAAGCTGCCCAAGAGGCGATACATGGTGCCTGGCTTATCCCTTTGCGCATGCGCCGTGGCCCCAATAAAAGTACCAGTCTCCCTGTCCCCACTTTCTTTCCTCTCTTTCCCAGAGGTTACTTCTGTGCCCCTCCCCTTTAATAATAAACCTCCCAAGTGAGATCCGTTGCCTGGTGAGATCTTGTTGGGATTGCCGCCCACTCCCATCAAACTGATCACATGTTTCCTCCTAACAGAGTCCTAGTAGTTTGAAAATCAGTTGTTTGATCCATACGTTCTGGTCATATTTGTGTAATTAAATTATAATTGTATAATTCAAAACCCCGACAAAACAAAACAAAACAAAAAGACTCACATGAGATATATTTATTCAGCTTTCTTTCAAAAATTAGGAAGCGGCATTAAAGGAAACGAAAGTTTTATTGAAGTTTAGTTATGAGAAGAGGCAAAGCAAATAACCTAATCTTTTAACTATGCACTCAGGGAGACCCACCCATCCACAGGACCCACTGGAGCATCAAAGTTCTTGACCGGAAAGGCTCCTAATTTGCATCTAAGGAAGATTTTTATCGGGTTTGATCACAGTCAGAGGCAGAAAACACAAGAGTTGAAAAGCAAGTCATCGTCGAAGGTCAGGCTCCTCGCAGAGTCTTAATTAGCATGTTGGGAATCTTAAATTTGAAAAAGCCACGCTAAGGGAATGCGTTTTCTTTTCTAAGTTCCCCAGACCCCCCTTTGGTTCCAGTTTGCTTATGTGGGTAAAAGAGTTCATTAAATATCTTTCATGGGAAATAATTAAAACAACAAACGGCACTATTTTTCTCCATTAATATTTCTGATTTTGTGTGTATGTGTGTTAGTGTATGTTTGTGTGTGTATTTTGTCTCCACTAATGAGTTCTGTGATTTTTTCCAACACTGAGTACCCTCTAATTAAATGTTGACATTATCAGAACCCCATTGGTTAAAGGCCCAGGGACTCTTTCTCACACTGGCCTGCCTCCTCGTCCCCTCTTCAGACGCCCAAGTGCCCCGTTCTTTCAGAAGTGTATCTCATTATGTTAATTGTGTTATGTCTGTGTGCCTGTGTGTTGGTGTTCTTTGTGTGTCGGATTCCCTGAAGCTGAGTTACAGGCAGTTGTGAGCAGATGCGGGTGTTGTAAAACAAACTCGAATCCTCTACAAAGAGCAGTACACACCCTTAATTATCAAGCCATCCCCCACCAGCCCCAAGTTTCACTCACGTTCCTACCTTTATTTATGTAACCAGAGGTTGTGTGTGTGTGTGTGTGTGTGTGTGTGTGTGTGTGTGTGTGTAAATATGGCAACACGGCGGCTTGGCAGTCCTGTTAGTCTAGGCTTCGACAGCCATTGCTAAACACCAGTTAAAAGGTAGGTGGGGTTGGGGGCGTGGGTAGGGGGCGGTGCATGATGGTGAAAGACAGAGAGGGGATTTTATTAGTGCGATTTAGGAAGAGAGATAAAGTGAGTACAAAGAAGATAAAGAAGAGTGACATCATTCTTAGTGGCACCGACTTAAGTTTAAGTTTAAGTAGAGGAGGGGTTGAGGCAAGCAACAAACAAGGAGCATAATTAAGCCACGCCCCGATGGGCGTGGTCTCCTTTTCCCTTTTCCGCAAGCTCCACCTCTGCAAGGTGGTCGCCAAAGAAATTGCGCTTTCTGTCATGCGACATGGAGGTCAACCAGGTTCCTATAAACAGATTTTCTCTTCTGGCGTGAGGCCTCTCTTCTGCCCTCTTTGGGTGGGTTGGGTTGGGGGTGCGTGTCTATCCTAGGCTGTTATGGTCCTGGATGCCCATGGGGGTTCCAGGTTTAGGGCAATGCCTCTTTGTGCGTTTGGCCTTGAAGGGAGTTGGGGTAGGTCAATCCTACTGACTATCCTTGAGTGACTAATGTTATCTCTTCAGAGTCAAGCAGGAGTCCGAGCCACAGTCAAAGAGGGCAGACACCACATGAAAGCGGACGAGTCTTGGCATTAGAACACAGATCTCACTTCAAAGATTTCCTCTGAGAGACGGGTTGTTCTGGAGCCAACTACTCATGACCACGGCCCAGGACACAGACGTAGGGACCCTCAAATTCCACGGTCCAACCGGGAAGTGGCGGCCTGTTTTTATAATAGCAGAACAAGGAAAGACACAAATCAAAACACTTTAAAAATACCCGGATGAGGACGTCAGGCAGGTGGGTTACAACAAAGCACTGAAAATTCTGTTACCAGCTTCGAATGTTGCCTGGTGACATTCGTAGCCTTTTGGTTGGTTGGAAATGCGTTCTCTGTTCGGCTATTCCAGAGGGTTTACTTAATGGCCAGAGAGACAGTGGGTCAGGTACAGAGGTTTAATAATTGGCTACTAAGAGCTAATGATACCCCCCGAGATAATTTGCTTCTGGGCTTGCGACGTTTCAAAGCGATTCACAGTTATTAACATTTTAATCAGCTGATTGGCCTCCGTGCATGGAAGGTGCGGGTTCTTTCTAGAAACTTCTGTCCTCAGGTGCCAGGCTTTCCAATCGAGCCACGGCAGAAACAGATTCAATGGGCTAGTTTTACTTCAGACAAGCATACTATAAAACAAGGTCTCCAGGGCTTTCTTGACACCTTTGATAAGTCATAAACCTTAGAGAAACATTAACCATATTTCTGCTGACTGGGTCCTTATTAAGAATGTTACTGGGGGGTTGGGGATTTAGCTCAGTGGTAGAGCGCTTGCCTAGCAAGCTCAAGGCCCTGGGTTCGGTCCCCAGCTCCGGAAAAAAAAAAAGAATGTTACTGGGGGCTGGAGAGATGGCTCAGCGGTCAAGAGCACTGACTGCTCTTCCAGAGGTCCTGAGTTCAGTTCCCAGCAACCACATGGTGGCTCACAACCATCTGGAATGGGATCCGATGCCCTCTCTTCTGGTGTGTCTGAAGACAGCGACAGTGTACTCATAAAATAAATAAACCTTAAAAAAAAAAAAGAAAGAAATCTTCAAGACTGTTACTAAGGAGGCAGACAGACAGCAGAGGAAGAGGTGTCGCAGTGTGGAGGTCTTCAAGGCAGGGAATTCTGCACCTGTGAGGAGGGACTGCACCAGCTTCCTGAAATGTGGATTTTTTTTAAACCAATCTAAGAATTCATCCAATCTTTTTTTTTTTTTTTTTCGGAGCTGAGGACTGAACCCAGGGCCTTGCGCTTGCTAGGCACTGAGCTAAATCCCCAACCCCTCATCCAATCTTTTTGTTGGACTCCCACTCAAGCCTCTTTCTCCTGTTGTTGTTGAGCATTCTCTAAAGCAGCCATTCTCCACGGGTCGACTGTGACCCCTTTGGGGGTGGGAGGTTGTCCAATGGCCCTTTCACTGGTGTCACCTGAGACCATCAGAAAACAGATGTTTCCATTACGATTCATAACACCAGCAAACTTACAGTTATGAAGTAGCTACCAAAGTCATTTTATGGTTGGGGTGGGGGAGACACCACAACATGAAGAACCGTATTAAAGGGTCGCAGCATTAGGAAGGTTGAGAACCGCTGCTCTGAGGGAACAGCACTGTGAGAATGAATATATATTACAATGGAGGACTTGCTAGATTAGAACTGAGAAGATCAATGATGGGCGGCCTCATCCTCAAGAGGCTAACAAGCCTGCATCCTCCGAGCTGGTGCTGAAGTATTCCTGAAGAACTTCTGCTCTTTAGTCCATGTTGGAAGGCCAAAGAAACTGGGTCGTGATACCAATCAAAGATAATATCATTGTTCTCACCATCACCACCATCAGCACAACCACCACCATCACCACTGCCATCACCACCACCACCACCACCACCATCACCACCACCACCACCATCATCACCAACCACCACCATCATCACCAACCACCACCACCATCATCATTATCAGCAGCACAGCAACACCAGCAAGGAGTGAAGGTGGCTGGGCAGAAGCAGAACTGCCCTGCCTTGCATCTCCGTTACCTTGGAAACCACACAAAGGTATTGATACTCTTGTGATTCAACCCTGCCCCCACAAACTGTAATTCCTCCTAGAAACAGCCATCTTTGCTTGACTCTGCATCTAACTGTACTGACAACCAAACTTTACCGTCACACTCTTCCTCTTCACGGCTAGTGGATGGGGCTGGAATCCCAACCCTGTACACAGGCTCTTCATTATAGCCACACCTATCTGCAGCTTCCTAGAGACCCTGCTCTAAGTCACTTCATGGGCACAGACAAGGCAAAAACAGAATATATATATATATATATATATATATATATATATATATAGTCACACTGTGGTAACATACATTCTCGTTCCATAACGTTCAGATGATTTTTGTGCTTGTTTTTTTTTTCACCCCTGCTGTCTGAACTGAGTCATGACAGGAGAGATGACAAGAGAAACCAAGCCTCAGCAAGATGGTGAGGTCTGTCTCCGAAGCATATGGTATTTCTTCAAGCAACTATATGCAGTAATTGTATTCAGGAAACATAAGGAGACATGCACTTTTGAAAAATATAGTTTTTTTTCTAAGTCATAAATTGTGTTCAAATAGATTGGAGATGACGGGGACGGTATTTTGAATGTTTTGAATTTTTGAAAGCTCTCACCAAATGTTTTATTTATTTATTTATTTATTTATTTATTTATTTATTTATTGGAACTCTCTGCATGCCCAAGGTTGGCTTTAAGTTAAGACTATTATTTTAATGGAGGAAATGTTATATACTGGGAACCCAGGTTGGTTCACATTTGCTGTGCTACGGCTGGGATGGAGACGAACGACAGGCCTTGTGCTTTAACTCTCAGAAGTCTGCAATTATCCAATTGGGGACTCTGCGTCCCTTCACAGATGTTTGCAGACAGAAGGCCCCTCGTGGTCCTGCTAAGAGCTACCTGTCTGATATCAGATCAACCACTTAACCTCTCCGGCTTCCATTCTTTCCACAAATAAAAGAAGTAGGTTGAGCTTAACATCCCCCGATGCTTTCAACTCTCAAAAAAATTTTTATTGACCTTGGAGTTTTTAAGTTTTTTATTAAGTGTGTCTTATTGAACTTCTTAAGTTTTTCTCTTCCGTTGATTCTGGATAAAGCTACCTACTAGCTACAGTTTAATTCAGAGCAGGAGAAGTCGATGGTGACTGTGTAACGCACGAGAAACAGTAAATAAATAGCCTCATAGCTTATCAGCGTACTGCTTTCTTCGCAGTTATGATTATTCCAAGGTTTTTCAGAGAGACAATTCTGACTCCAGTGCATTCCGTCCTTGTTCACAAAGGCCGGGGTTCACAGACTGAGGGGTTGTTTGCTCATGGAGCTGTTTCATGTGTTTGGTTTGTTAAACAGTTCATTTTGTTCTGGGCCAAGAGACTGTGGCCCAGAGAGCTGCTCGGTTGGGTCAGGAGCAGCCAAGATGGAGCCTAGACATTAGTCAGTAGTAACTCAGAGTTATTGTTAGAACTATGGATTCTAACAACAGGGAGCCGCCCAGTTATTGTGCTCTGTAAGACATATTTAAAACTACAAAGACTGTGTGTGTATCTTTCATCCGGGAATGTAAATGGTTTAAGGTAGGAAGGAACCCTGTACTGGACTTCATTAAATATTTTTTACTCCAGAAAGTAGACTATAGAACCCAGAAAAGAAAAAAAAAGCAGAAATGGTCATACTTAGATAAAGTACACTTTGAATCACCAACTATGTTAAGAGATAAGGAAGTTCGATGTATAATGAAAAAAGAGTCAGCTTAGTAGTGAGAATAAAACCTCTTTCATGTACCCACACACACACACACACAGACACACAGACACACAGACACAGACACAGACACACACAGACACACACACACACACAGAGACACACAGACACACAGACACAGACACAGACACACACAGACACACACACACACACACACACACACACACACACACACACACACACACACACACACACACCCAACGTAGGAGTATCCAAACATTTAAAGCCAGTGATAATAGGTCCAAAGGAAAGAGTTTAGACATCAATACAATTATAGTTGGAGGCATTGGCAATCTACCTTCAGCAGTGGGCAAACCGCCATAGAAACATCAGGGGCAGGCAGCGTCCTGGACCAAATGGACCTGACATGAAAATCTCATCAGAGAATATGGAGTCCAGAATTTTCTCATCGGTACCTGGAACAGTCCCAACAACTTAAACATATCAAAACGATGTCAAATGCCTTCTCTTTTCTGGAACGTGTCTGAGTACCTGTCTATATATCTATATCATCTAAGAAATTCTAGAAACAAATAAAAGTGGAAAGACGAAGTCACGGAAGCAAAGGCGGACTGAGAGGGAAGTGCAGCAGTCTGTATCTACGTCTGGAAAACAGAAGGTTCTTTAGTGGGTAATCTATCATCGCACCTCAACGGGCTAGAGAACCAAGAAGAAACCCAAAGTTAGCAAAAGGGAAGAAATGATGAAGATTAGAACAGTATATGGACGACAATACATAAAATGGAGAGAAAAGATAAAATAGTCAAATTCGTGGTTAGGCTAAGGAAAAAGAGAAGATTCAAATAGGTAGCATCCATCGCTACTGATGACACAAAGGCAGAAACGATTGGATAAGGCCATTGCGATCTCTATGTACTGTAGTACATAGACCACATGGACAAACTCCTAGATATATCTGTTTTACTGAGCCCGAGTCAAGAAGAAAGAGAAACCCAAACAGGTCAAGAATAGCTGATGGGATTGAATCTACAACGAAAAGAAGCCCAGGACCAGGTAGCTGGCTCCATTGCTAAATTCTACCAATGCTTAAAAAACAAAAAAACAAAACAAAACAAAACAAAAAAAACCAGTATCAATTCTCCTTATTTCAATGACTAGAAGAGAGAGGGAATTCTTCTAATCACTTCCTATGAGGTCAATATTACCCTGGTCCCAAAGCAGAATAGGACACAAGAGCTAAAGTGGACCAGTGCCCTTGATGGATTTGGGTGTAAAAGTTTTCAACAAAACTGAGCACATGCAAAAAGGCCCTTGGAAAGGTGACCCATCACAATCAGGTAGGCTACATAACCAGGAGAGGAAGGATGATTTGATCTGTGCGAATCGGTAAACATGACACGCCATGGAGCAGAATTAAGGGTAAAACCTATATATTCATCTCAACAGGCATAGAAAAGGAACCTGGTAAAACTTCGAGATAGAAACGCCAAGATAACTAAGGATTAGAAGGAGCGACACCCAGCATACCACATTGCCATCTACGAAGCCAACTGCTAACATTGTACTAAACAGGGACAAGCTGGATGTTTCCTGAGACTTGGAACAAGACAAGGATGCCCCATTGCACTGCTTCATTTCATATAGTGCCAGAAAACCTAGCGTTCTGGGAAAAGACGGGAAATTGCCACTGTCGCTAGATATTTAGAGAGAGACCCCCCCCAACGCCATGAAAAACGTAATCGTACTTTTCCCCATTCTTCTACCTCTTTGTAAGATCACATTGTACCCCATATATTTCTCTAGACTTGAATTTTGGTAGAGCAGACGGTTACATCAGCTCTGCGAGACAAGAGGATGATTCAGCTTCTCTGGGGATGGCACCCCCTTTTTCAGAGTCTTTGCAATGTTTGAGTGGTTTTATATGCACAACGTTTGGAATCATGTTGGGAGCTCAGTGATGGTCATTTTCCATTACTATATTTTCATTTTGTTGTTTTTTTGGAGAGAGAGAGAGAGAGAGAGAGAGAGGGGAGGGAGGGAGAGAGGGATGGGAAGGGGGAGGAGGGGAGGGAGGGAGGAGGGAGGAGAGAGAGAGAGAGAGAGAGAGAGAGAGAGAGAGAGAGAGAGAGAGAGAGAGAGAGAGAGATCATGGACTTCAAAGTCCTACCCCAACCACTTGCCTTGATCTAATCCTTTGTAATTTAGTAGTTGTCAAAGCAGGAGTCCGGGGTGAGGAGAACACCTAGTCTTCTAAAACACACTCGCCAGCCAGTCATTTTGTGTCACTCCAGACAACATGAATCAAAATCTTAAGACAGAAACGAAGCCCCACTAGTAGTCACACAGGCATGCATGTGTTTGAAAGGAACCCCTCCGGCTAAGAACAAATCCAGCTTGTGTTCAAGCGGTGACTCTTTGACTTTGAGTAAATAATCCTTTCACAGAGAGTAGCTTTTCTTCTACTTAAGAAATCAGCGTCAGCCTGCCGCTCCGCAGAGCATTCTTCTGTTCTGAAACCGCCCCAAACGTTACATTTTAACCAAGTGTTTGTTTATCCTAGGAGCCCCTTCCAGAACTGCCTGTTCTATTTAAAGCCAAGTATGTAAGCTAGCAACTTCTTACACTGTTAACTTTTCCGGTCAAAATGGGCCAAACAGTAGCAGGAATCCGGACCCTTTTATAAATACTGTAAAGATATCACTGAAGCACAGAACAGCCACAGAGGCATGGCCTTCAGACCTCCAGGGTCAGAGACACATTCTGGACTCCAGGGCTTATAGCACACTGCAGGGTGCTTGAAACACTCACTGGCTTGGGATGGTGACGCTGGTTATCAGCTTGATGAGATCTACAATCAAATGAGAGATGTGCTTCTGGGTAGCTCTATGGGGACTTCTCCAGGAAGGAGTAACCGAGTTGAGAGCTCAACTCAACTCAGAGTGGGCAGAACCTTGCTGTAGTGACCCGGAAAAAAGAAGTTCCAGGAAAAAAGCTGTGCCTTCCCGTCTTCACTTCTTGTTGGTGAGTGCATCTCTCAGGGTGTTGCTGCTGCTGCTGCTGCTGCTGCTGCTGCTGCTGTCATTTCCTGATAGCCAACCCAGTTTATTCAGCCTTTGCATGTGGAATGAAGACCGGTGATTCCTTAGGGGGTTTTTGGACCATCAGCACCAGACTAGAACAGCTAGCCCACATAATTTTGTTGGTTGAACAGCTATAGAGTTCTAAGTCTTTCCAGCTTGCAGACAGTCACCACTTGGACCCCCCTGTAAACCAGCCGTTCTCAACCTGTGGGTCGTGACCACATCGGACAAAATGACCTTTTCATATCAGATACTTACATTATGAATCATAACAGTAGAAACATTGCAGTTATGAAGTAGCTACCAAAATAATTTTATGGTTGGTGGGCAGGAGGAGGTTGCCACAACATGAGGAACGGTATTCAAGGGTCACAGCATTAGGAAGGTTGAGAGTCACTGCTGTAAACTAATCTAACAATTCCCCCTTTAATATACATACACCCATTCTATTGGTTCTGTTCCTTTAGAGACCCCTACAGCAGAGCTCTACTCATAAACTCCAATTATTTGGTGTGTAGAACACAGGGCCAATGATGCCGGAAATTCTGGGTTTTAAGAAAGGAACTATGCATCCTGGAAAGTAGTGTTAAGTGACTTGTAGATTGGTGTTGACTTTGAGGCTTACCAAATGGATCCAATGCAAAACATTGTTTTTGTAGGGAAACCTGGTAGATATAACAGTGTACACCTATTGGCAAATTTAACATGGGCGCTAGCAATCCTGAATCCTGATTGGTGCAGCCTTGCAGGTTGTGGGGAGTAATATGCTTACAGAGCATCCCCCCGCCCCCATTCACTTGGTGTTTGACCGGACGAATCTGTAACTTGCGTACGGCAAGGTGTGATTTTGAGTGGGGACTAGGCACAAATAGGAACAGGATTTGTTTCTCTTCCAGAGCATCTTTGGACGGTTATTAATATTAAAACAGTATGTGAAAGGTTCAAAGCTGCCCTAGATACTACACAAGAGAAGTTTTAGTAATAGCCGGAGGTTTCATGCAAATCATGGGGTGGGCTCTCCCATTGACCCTGAGCATGGTCTCTTGTTCCCATGACAACTAATTTTTCTATTTGAGGAATTCGATGAACAGAGAATGGCAACGCACCTCAGCTGTAGAAAATTAACATGTGAGAGCCTGGGTTAAGCAATGTTAAGTGGGTTTATTTACTGAAGATCTTCCTGAACCTGAGGATGCTGCTGCCACTTACCCCACTGTTGTTCCTGAGAAAGTGACATCCATGGCAACAAGCACATCTGTCACTTGCCAGGTACCAGATGTTACTTAGTCTACATTTTTTTTTTTTGTTTTTTTTTTTTTTTTTTTTTTTTACGTGTGCCAGAGAAAATAGGTCACTTGCCCAGGATAGTCTAGCTTGAGTCAGAGGGAAGGCTCAGTCTAGGCTATTTCTTGAGACCCCTTCATGGCAGGTCATGGGGTTAATTTTCCATGAGGCATACTTTTGGAAATGCTAGAATGCAGAGGGTGAGAGGGAAGAGACCAGAAAAGGGCATCTGCAGAGTGAATGGCAGAGGAATACCCATCACAGTAGCCTTGGGGATGGGAGAATCTGCCCTCATCTGGGCGATCAAATGGTCCATGCTCATGGTTAGGATTCAGGACTTTAAAACATCTGTAATCTTTCTACTGCATCAAGTGAGGGGTGTGTGTGTGTGTGTGTGTGTGTGTGTGTATGTGTGTATGTGTGTGTATGTGTGTGTGTATGTGTGTATGTGCATTCTATGTGTATGTGTGTGTATGTATATGTGTGTGTGCATGTCTATATGTATGTGTGTGTCTATGTGTGTGTATGTATGTGTGTGTGCATGTCTGTGTGTGTGTATGTGTGTGTACATGTCTATGTGTATGTGTGTGTATGTGTATGTGTGTGTATGTGTATGTGTGTGTGCACGTCTATGTGTATGTGTATGTGTGTGTATGTGTATGTGTGTGTGCATGTCTATGTGTGTGCATGTGTATGTATGTATATGTGAGTGCATGTGTATGTGTGTGCATGTGTATGTGTGTGTATGTGTGTATATGTGTGTGTGCATGTCTATGTGTGTGTATGTGTGTGTGTCTGTCCGTGTGTTTATGTGTGTGTATGTGTGTGTATGTGTGTGTATGTGTGTGTGTGTGTATGTGTGTGTGTATGTGTATGACATTTAAAACATTTCAAGTATGGAAATAATTCTGGCACGCAGCACACACATAACAATTCCTACATTAGAGGTGTCTTATCTCACAGTGCACTACCTTACTGTAGTAGGGGCTTTGGCTCTTCTAGTCAGTTTCTACATCAAACCCCGAGCAGCTCAAAATTAATTAGAATGGGATACATAAATTCTCTTTGTATACTAGTTTTTTTTTAACAAAACATATAACTAGGAGAAACAGATAGCTATAAGACATATGAAAAGATGCTCGCCCTTAATTAAGGAAATGGAAATGAGAACATGAATCAATAGTCTTTTTTCCCCCTGCGTCACAAATTGGCACACTGAGTGGGTCATCATATGTATGGGGGATGGAAAGATCTTTTCACGCACTGTTGGAGGGAATGAGAGCTATTACATCGTTGGAGAGCTTTTCAGAAGCCTCGGACAAAATCAATATGAAAACCGATGTACGGTAGCACACTGTACAGAAGACATCGTCACCTCCATGAGCTCAGACGGGTTTTCTTGTGAGAGTCCCTCACAATCTGGCCGGTGGTTGGTTGACATTACTCAGAGAAGGACACATTGGAGAAGGTCATAACCCACTCCTAGGTTAGTAGCCAATTGTGGCCGAATTGCTTGTGACCTGGAAAATGGGGGATAGGCTCGAGTGTGCAGGCTGGGTAATGCTATGTGAATGAGATTCTGTTTATGAGGCTATGAGGACGTCTTCGTCTGTACTGGGCAAAGACTTCCCAGTGTGACTGCTTTGAGAGTCACCCAAGCTCCTGTCAGTACCCTTCATCCAGCATCTGAGCATGCCCAACAAAGGTATTGGTTTTCCAGGGTTGTAGCTTTTTTTGTCATTAGGACCTTAGGAGGTGTCTTAGAGTTTTACTGCTGAGAATAGTCACCATGACCAAGGCAACTCTTATAAAGGACAACGTTTGATTGGGGCTGGCTCACAGGTTCAGAGGTTCAGTCCATTATCATTAAGGTGGGAGTATGGCAGCATCCAGGCAGCCATGGTGCAGGCAGAGCTGAGAGTTCTACATCTTCATCTGAAGGCAGCTAGCAGAATACTGGCTTCCAGGAGGCTAGGATGAGGGTATTAAAGCCCACACTTAGTGACACACCCACTCGAACAAGGCCACACCTTCTAATAGTGCCACTCTCTGTGTGGAGCATATACAAACCATCATGGGAGGTGAGGGATAGACATTTATTTTCCTTAGGAAAAGGATTTTAAGGGCACAATATCCTTACGATCACTGTTGCTATCTCTAGAGCTATCCTGTTGATCTTTCTTTCTTCTAAGCCCTAGTCCATACTGTGCAGTGTGGTATGTGTATATCTGTGTAGATTCAGGTGTGTCAACATAGGCCATAGGGTGTCCGATGTTTTCCTTTATCATTATCTATTTTTTTTTTTGAGGCAAGATCTCTCCCTGAACCCATAGTTTGCATTTTCTGGTTAGGCCAGAAGCCAGTAATCCCCAGCAGCATTCCTGTCTCCACTCCTCATCTGTGCACTGGGATACAGGCCTGTGTGGGATGCGTGGCTTACGACATGTGTCTTCCTATCCTAACTCTCATGCTCATACCTGTACTGTTGACTCACTTCACCAGCCCTCAGACGTACTGAATAGATGATGATGGTGGTGGGGTGTATGCGTGTGTGTATGTATGTTTGTGGTCATGCCAGGGTACATGTGGAGGTCAGTGAACAGTTTTATAGAGTTTGTTTTTTCCTTCCGCATTTATGTATGTTTGGGGATTGAACCCAGTCCATCAGGTTTGCACAGAAAGTGCCTTTTGCACGTGAAGCCACTCTTATTCCCGTGTACTCTCTGGGAAGAAACTCCTCGAAAACGGTACAGTTGTGTTGTCTTCTTAATCTGATTGTGCTGTGCTGTCTGCTACCTCCATTCTTAAAGGATTACGCCTTCTTACTGGTTTCCCTTACCATATGAAATTTATATTTGTCATCCTATTAATGATTAACTCGGCATGTTCTGGATGGTGGGTGTGGATCTAGCATGTATGTGGACCAAGCAGAAGCTTCCAGATCTATGTGTAGATATTGTTTTTCGATTCTTTCTATCAGTAGATTGAACTTTGTGGTTGTTGTTATTGTTGTTGACCTGGGTTCTTGAATGGAGACCATGCTGAGAAGAACGGAACTGCACTCATTTCTCTGTGAATGAGAGATGGATGTTTGATGAGCCAGTAGGATTTCAAGTTATCGGCAAGCTTTAGGGCAGACCTATTGTGAGATAGATCAGTCTCCACTTCTCCTGTGGAGTCTTCCTTATATACTCTAGTCTATTTCATCTTTTAAAAATGTCTATTAAGACTGTCCTGTCCATAATACAAGTCTTTGTGTGTGTGCATTTCTCTAATGCTGATATCCAGTGATAGCAAAATGTCTTTCGTTACTCTCTCAGGAAATTCCAGGAAGCCCATGACAACATCTCGTTTCTTTTAAGTTATTTCCTTTCCTCTTAGAAATGTAGTAGGTACTGAATGGACACTCTTGCCTTTATTAGTATTTAATTGACACTGCTGTGAAGTGGAAGTTTCTGGATACATCATGTGATGTGGGCTCACATGATGTGTTGCTGAGGCAAGATCTGTGGGAGGACAAGTGATGTTTGGAGAGAGCTTAAATAAGACTCAATGGACAGCGATGGTATATACACAGCTAGCTTCGTTGGTCTTGTGTCTTCGTCTTTGATGATCTTCACTTCATTGAGAGAGACATGACAGAGAACTTCTGGTGTCCTGTCTGGTCCTAGTCACTCCTGCTGACTCAAACTATTTCTTTGGAGGCCT
Organism: Rattus rattus; assembly: GCF_011064425.1. Lineage (NCBI taxonomy): Eukaryota > Metazoa > Chordata > Mammalia > Rodentia > Muridae > Rattus > Rattus rattus. Next base: position 15,353,999 of record NC_046171.1, on the reverse strand, counting down.
GGCTGTTTCTCCTAGATTGTGCTGTCCCTGCTGATTCATGTGTGGTATCCCAACACTACTGAACTGGACTGGTGGTATCCTGACAAACAGAGATTGAAATCACGCCAAAGAACTACTTCTAAACAGGTCCACATCCTCTTGTCCTGTTTACCATCTAATCTTCCTTACCTTTGGATGGTGGACCAGAAGGGAGGTTAAAGCATTTGAGAACCCTTATTAAAAGTAGTTAAAAAAAAAACTAAGCCTACAATGCTATCCTTGATTAGCGCTGCTAACACATCTACAACCACTGAGGACATTTAGCATGCAAGCCACAGTTGCCTTATCAATGGTAGAAGAATAGCCAGGGATGCCTGGATTGGTGAGCAACATCATCTACTTCCCTAGAAAGAGGTGCTGGGTTTCAGAAGGATTCATTGGGGCTGAAGAGACGGCTCAGTGGTTAAGAGCACTGACTGCTCTTCCAGAGGTCCTGAGTTCAAATCCCAGCAACCACATGGTGGCTCACAACCATCTGTAATGGGATCTGATGCCCTCTTCTGGTGTGTCTGAAGACAGCTATAGTGTATATAATAAATAAATCTTTAAAAAAAGGCAGAAGGATTCATTGGCTAGGAGACTATTTCCCAGAGGATCTCACCATGACTGCCTTCTACTTGTCTCATGTTTTCACCCATGAAAAATGCTCAGAAAAACTTCTAGAAGAGCCTATACCTCTCAGTGGCAACATTGCTGCCAAGGAGGGAGAAGGGATGACCTTCAGCCCTTACCATCATCAAACATATTGGTTCTCAGGCCAAGTGCTCGGTGTGTTCAGTTTTCTCACAAAGAGCTTACTATTTAAGGGCTGCTTAAGTCAAGTGAAGAGAACAGAGGGAGGCAGCATAAAAACGAGGGTCAGTTTGCTCTCTTAGAGGCAGCTGCTGTGTACCTTGGGGCATCCATTCATGGCAGGCCTGGCAGCTCTGAAACAAGGTTTGTTTAGAGCTTCATGTGATTGTTCTGCACGGAGTTCATTATTTTTTTTTTTAATTTTTTTTTTTTATTATTAACTTGAGTATTTCTTATATACATTTCGAGTGTTATTCCCTTTCCCGGTTTCTGGGCAAACATCCCCCTAATCCCTCCCCCTCCCCTTCTTTATGGGTGTTCCCCTCCCCATCCTCCCCCCATTGCCGCCCTCCCCCCAACAATCACGTTCACTAGGGGTTCAGTCTTAGCAGGACCCAGGGCTTCCCCTTCCACTGGTGCTCTTACTAGGATATTCATTTGCAACCCTCGAGGTCAGAGTCCAGGGTCAGTCCATGTATAGTCTTTGGGTAGTGGCTTAGTCCCTGGAAACTCTGGTTGGTTGGCATTGCTGTACATATGGGGTCTCGAGCTCCTTCAAGCTCTTCCAGTTCTTTCTCTGATCACGGAGTTCATTATTAAATACATTTACGCCACCTACTCTCTTGGGCTCCAGAGTGTGTGCTGTGTTGTTCTGGGGCAGGTCAACGGATGCTCCTCTTTTACCTGGAAGGAAGGGAGCTCTTGAAACCAATAAATAGCTCCCGGTGAATTCCCCCAGAAGCCCTTCTGCCTGTGATGTGATTTGGGTGAGCCTTCATGAGGGAGAAGAGGTCCGTGGCAGTAAGACTGAATCATGTTAATCGGAGAACCGCAGGTCTCTGGAATACATATTTCACACATGGTAAGCCAAGCGACAGAGCCGTGTGTTTTCTCTTCCTGCTGAATAGTTCTAACAACTGTGACGTCTGCGTTCTTTTCAGAGCTGTAATCTCATAATACTTTGATCCTTAGATAAACATCATTGAATCACCGCACAGTTAACCTTGGGAGGGTTTCTGAGGCTAACAAGTCAAGATGGTGTGGAGTAATGGGTGGTGGCGCCCAAGTTGGGACAGTTATTGTCACTCAGTGGTTCATGGCAAGAGGAGGGAGTTCTGCCTTCTTAAAAGGAAGGGATGGGGGTGGCTTATCTCTCTGATTCTAAAGGGCACTGTGAAGAGTACCGGGAAGACATCATCACCCTCTCTTCATGTGTCAGAAGCTATGTTCTCACAGTCTAACACATGGGACTTTTTTCTTTTTTGATCCAGGAATTTTTCATTCTTCAGTAGATGATCTCTAGCAGAGTCTGAGTATTTTAGAATTCTAGATTTGCAAGGGGTGGAGGGAGAGTCTGAACTCTTTGGTCCAACCATTTATCTGTGACGGGTTCTATGGGTCATTAAGCTGATTGAATTTATAAAAACCGAGCCTAAAATATTTAAGCTTACTTTAGGTGAAGGAACTTTGGAAGAAAAAAAAACAAAGAAAAAAAATCAAGCACTCGATTTGTGTTGAGGTGATCATTGGGATTCTGTGGGATTCTCTGGGATGGCGTTGGACACTGGCTCATGACAGCAGGGCCTCTAACAGAAGGGCAGGGCGGTATTCTCTGTTAGAGGATTACACACACTCATAGATACCGACAGACTTGATGGAGATGCAGAACGGGGAGATGATCAGTCTCTCAAGGGCCTCAGTTTCCACCCTGTGTGTTTTCATCCTCTGCACTGAACTGTCTTCTTTGCCATTCGTGTAGCTGATTTTTATGACTCATAGAATGAGGGGAATGGACACATGATCTGCATAGTGACAGAATTAAGATTCAAAATCTTTTATCCATGGGGCTGGCGGGGAGGTGAGTAACTCAGTTGGTAGAGTGATTGCCTTGCAAGCAGGAGAATCTGAGCTTGCTACATAGACGCCATGTGCAAAATTCAGGTGTGGTATTCTATAATCCTGGCCCTAGGGAAATGGAGACAGGCAGATGCCTGGGGCTCCCTGATAAACCAATCTAGCCTAATTGGTGAATGCCAGGCCAGTGAGAGACCTGTCTGTATAAGAAGGGGGGTGTGGTGCCTGAGGAACAACACCTTAGGTTGACCTCTGGTCTCTATTTGTAGGCGTATGCACCCCAGCATGCATACACCTGTACCTGTGCACGTGAGAACACACCCCACACACAAACACACGAATCACTGACACAGACGTAAACATTGAGTGTAAAGTATTAAGTTGTCATTGAGTGGGCAGCTAAGAGAAATAATTAAAATGATCCCAGAATTTGCCTCAGGTCAGGATTGCTAATACAGGGCTTGGCAGAGGTTGAAGGGACACAGGCTTGAGGGTTTTAGTCACCCATGAAGTCAGTGTGGTCCAGTGTACTGTTAAAGAAATCTGAATACATGGCTGCACTCATGTTCTTATTTGCTCTTTGTTACTGTGGTAAAGACCACATCCAAAAGCAACTTGGGGAGGAGAGGGTTCATTTCTTACTGCTTATAGTCCAATCATTGTGGGAAGTCAGGGCAGTAACTCAACACAGGAACCTGGCAGCAGGGACTGAACCAGAGACCATGAAAGAGTGCAGCTCACTTATTCTCTATGTCTTCCTTGACCTGCTTTCTTATAACTCTAAGCACTCCCTGTTGGGGCCCTCTCACAGCAACAACTGGTCAAGCAAATGCCCCAAAGACTTTCCCACAGGCCAGTCTGATAGAGGCAGTTTTTCCCTCGTGAAATTTCCTCTTCCCAGATGACTCTAGCTTGTGTCAAGTTGACAAAAGCCAACCAGCACAACTTTTTATCATTAACATGTTGTGTTTTCTCCTGTTAATGTGAAACTCTACACAGTGCTGGGAGTGATCCTCAGATGACAAGATGACGAATGAAAGCTCTTGTTTCTACATTTTCTAAGTTCAATTCTCCTGGAGGACATATCCCTTGTCCACACCACAAAATTTGTATGTGGTTTTGAGGGTATGGTGGTTTGAATATATATGGCTCACATAGACTCCTCGTGTGTTTGAATGCTTGACCCATGGTGAGTGGCACTATTAGGGGGTGTGGCATTGTTGAATTAGGTGTGGCCTTGTTGGAGGATGTGTCATTGTGGAGGCAGGCTTTGAGATCTCCTATGCTCCAACTCCAGTGTCTCCTCTTGGCTGCTTGCAGAAGACAGTCTCCTTCTGCTGCTTAAGGATCAAGATGTAGAACTCTCAGCTAGCTCTGTAGCACCATGTCTGCCTGGATGCTGCCATGCTTCCTGCCATGATGATAATGGACTGAACCTCTGAACTGTAAGCCAGCCCCAAGTAAATGTTGTTCTTATAAGAGTTAACTTGGTCATGGTGTCTGTTCACAGCAACTAACTAACCTCTCTAACTAAGAGAGAAGGGTTTAGAGATACAGGCCAGGGACACATAAACTAGAGGTGACCAATGGGAGGGCAAACAAAAAAAAAATCCTGGCTGTAGAGATGGTATATAAAATTATTTGAAGATATGACATGAGGTAGTCATCAGTCCAGCCCAGTGGTATCCAGTTCTCATTTTCTGGAATTTAGGATTTGGAAGGTTGCTTGTTACAAACTTCTTGAAATAGAGGAGTTCGGGCACATAATTCTGACCAGTGCACCAGAAGAGGGAGATGTGTGTCACTGGGAAGAACTGTTGTAAAAAACTGTGGTGGGACCAACTTTTACTTATGTATATAGTTAATTTTTCACTGTGTGTTTCAATTGTACATGATACTGTGTTACATAGGATATTTTCATATAACTGTGTGATAGGTTGAACACTTCTTTCCATGTCCTAATATATTCCAGCTTTTATATCCATGTAAAACCAGGGACCACAAATGAGAGAAAACGAGTGCCTTTTGCCTTTCAAATACTGCCTTAATTCTATTAGTAGGGTCATGTCCTGCCTGGCATACAGTGTTCTATTCCTGACCTAAGGTTCTCCAGTGCCACCATCCCTTGGTAAAGATTGGATTATATTTTTTAATTGAAATTTTTTTCTTCATAATGTATTATGTCCTGGTTTCCCTTTCTCAAGTTAGGAACCCATGACACCACCAGGTACAGTCCTATTTGGCAAGCCGAAACCCAAATATATTCGTTTCTGTTCTCTTCTGCCTTGACCAAATGCTTGACCCACACAGCTCAAAGAAGGAACATTTTCCTTTGCCTTATGGTTTAGAGTTAGGACTCCATCATGGTGGGGGAAGCATAGTAGTTGGGGCTCTGTCCTGGGAGGCAGGACCTTGTGGTAGGGAATGCCTTGTTATATCCTAGAGGAAGAGCTGAGGCAGCAACTAGGGCTTTTGTATATTCTTTAGGTCCCTTCTTAGTGTGTACTTCCTCCAGAGAGGTTTCACCTCAAAGGGTTCCACAGCCCCCATTCAACAGCAGCACCATCCAAGGGACCAAGTTCAAGCACACGAGCCCACAGAGGATCTCTCACATTTGAGCTACAACAGCGAGTTCCTCTTTTTCTGCAGGAGAGTAGATGTTCAGTGCTAGAGGGGGCTTTGTGCAAGCGTTCTGCACCTCCAGTGTTTCTGTTTTTTGCAGGTTTGTCACGGATGCTATGTGAAGGCACATATGGGATTTTAGGTCTTAACAAAGATAATGACAACTGAATGCTTCCCACTGCATGATCAGTGGTACAGGTGATCACGGCCCTCCAAGGAGATTTCTCAACCGTTAAGACTTTTCTAACCATTAGGATGGGTGAGGGTCAAATGAGATCCAACCCTCCTGGGAGCCAGATGTGGTGAAAAATTTATCACGTAGAAGAGCTTTGAGTAGCTGTTAGGTCTTGAAAGATCCAGTTGCATGCTGGAAATCTTCAATTGGGTTCGAAACCCATAAAGCCCCTTTTATGATTTTATGATGAAAAATCATAATGAAAGCCGTCTGAGACTTTTTAATGTAATTGTTTCTGGAGAACTCTAGAACATAGTATGATGTTAATATGTAGTACTCTTGTGTGTGTGTGTGTGTGTGTGAAAGTTCAGATTTCAAAGGCTAAGAGTAAGCTCCCGGCTTGATATGTGTGGGCTTTATAGATGTCAGGATTATCCATGAAAGACCCACAGTGTATGACAGAGACTTTTATTAGGATGTGGGATTTATACCAAATCTGCCACCAGATGCCGTCTTTCTATGGCTCCGCTACCAGACTGTTTCTTAATATTTCCTGGAGCAAATCTTTGTGAATCATTTGATTTAGGAGCTCACCCTCCTCCTCCCCTCCCTGTACTCCGGAGTTATCCAATCCTCCCTCTGCATGGCCCTCCGGAGGCCTGTTTTATGTCAGCCTTAAATACGAAGTCGAATTCCCACGAAGATAGATTTGATACTGCCAGATGTTGACTGTGCCATTTGTAGGACACGCAAAGAAAATAACCATCATGGCCTCTGCTTACAGCTGATGCGAGGGGCCGCGGCCTCAAGCGAGGCTTCTGTGACCCTTTGGCTGGAAATACGGAATAACAGAGTCACTAGTCAGGCAGATCTCCTCAGGGTAATTTACTTCAGTTTAGATTCCCCGGTGGTTGTATCTAGCAGGGATCACAAAAGCAGTAAGACTGTGAGGGGACGCTACATGGGAAAAACTATGTACACCCTTAGAGTAAGTTACAGTAAAATTTACCAGCAAGTGTGCTGGCCGCTGTAACCATAGGAAGATGAGGAAGGAGCATGAATTTCAGAAAACGTGAAGGATCAATGGCATGGAGATGGTGCCTCTCTTTCTTTTTCTTTTTTCTTTTTTTCGGAGCTGGGGACCAAACCCAGGGCCTTGCGCTCGCTAGGCAAGCGCTCTACCACTGAGCTAAATCCCCAACCCCGAGATGGTGCCTCTCTTACAGCAAGGAATGCTTCTCTTTAACTCGTGACCCGAGACTCATTTACTTCCTGCTTCAGTCTTCAAAGAGTGGATAATAGTCTGATGGGCACTGTGTTTCCATTGTGGAGATTAAATGAGGAACGATACAAAGAATGCGTGAATTAGTGAGAGACAGCCATCACTTGGTCCTCCTCAGCCCTGCGTCTGTTATACGGGTCCACTTTTGTCCAACCTGGTGGGAATCGGCATGGTCATTAGCCTTCACCTGACCCAGTTTGCAGGCCTGGCTTTTCTGGCTCTGTGCTGAGGCACTGGGTGGCTGTCAGCTAATCGAGTGTCCTCTCTGGACCTAGTTTCTTCCTGTTTGTTTTCTGTAGGTAGAACAAAACGCACCAAACGTTAGAATTCTCTAACTCTTTTCCAATCCCCAAATCTGATTGCATGTAACCCGGCATCATGCTGTTAAAGGCAAGTAGGTGTACAGTCTTTCTGATTAAATACCAAAACTGCACGCTTTAATGTATGCAGCATATTAATCAAAGCAGTGGGAATAGGGTTCCTTGCACTTAACCCACATTTGACTCTGCTGGCAAATTCTGGGGAATTCTTACTTTGTGGGTCCAGATTGGATAAGCCCCAGGCGCTGGGGGCCTGATATTCTACCCAGTTCCCTGATTCTGTGCAAAGGAAGAAAGGATATATGTCTTCCCAAGTTTGGACCCTTGCTTGGTGGTGAAGACCCATGAGTCCCTTTTCTCTTTAAATACACAAAGGAAATGAAGTTGCCACCTTGTAAAGATACTTTTCTCCCACGTTGATTGCAGTGTTATGCATCACGACCAAGTTGTGTGTGAAAGAATTTATAAACCTGTCACTGGGTGTGTCTTAGTCACTTTGTTCTTTTATTGTGAAGAGACACCATGGCCAAGAGTGCTCCCTGGTTTCCAAATGCATTTACAGACACACACACACACACACACACACACACACACACACACACACACAGAGATCATCTCTCTCTCTCTCTCTCTCTGAAAGTAGAGCTTAGCTACTTGTAATACACACAGACACACACAAACACACAGACACACACATGCACATACACACACACACACACAAACTCTTTCTTCCTGAGAGTAGATCTTAGTTACTTGTAACTCTCTCTCTCTCTCTCTCTCTCTCTCTCTCTCTCTCTCTCTCTTTCTTCCTGAGAGTAGATCTTAGTTACTTGTAACACACACACACACACACACACACACACACACACACACACACACACTCGAGACAGTATTTTGCTAACTTGCCTGAAGTAGCAATCTTTTCATGATGTAGGTGGACATTGAAATATTTTGCCTTACCTTCCAAACAATTCAATTAAAAAAGGTATTCAGCATGTGAATTTCAGTGTGAATGCTCTTCTATTCACGTCCGTTTGGGCAAGACAGCCAAATAGAAAATAGAAAGGCAAATAAATTAAATATTCCAAAAGGGCAGGAATATAGTACAAATTCTTCATGATTGCTCATGACCCAAACAGCAGCTTACCCTGAGACTTTCAAACTGAAGCCTGGTAGAGTCTGATGGGCACATCCCAGAGTCAAGGTCTCTGTTGTCTCCTCTAAGGGTCTTGAACAAAATATCTGTGCTGGCATGTATAGCCACTCCGAACATGAATGGCATTAGAGAAATGTGACTGGGACAATTGACGTCTGATGTGTCTCTCACTGAAAATATTTCCAGCTGCCAGTTTGAACCTCAGGAAATCGCATGACCGGACTTTGTCACAAAACTCACTTTTTAGTTAAGAACCATGGATAATTTTGCCCTAGAAAGAGTTTTGCATAGAACGTATTCTCTTTAAACTGTCAGTGTGAGTCATGGAGAAGAAAAGGGCCCAGGGATAAAACGAAATGAAACATTAACTCCACCTGTCAACTTTCAAGGGACCACAGTCATCCAGTGTGAGATGGACAGAAAGAATGTGACTTCTCAGGAGACCTTGGCAGGAGACGGACGTCTATCTCTTTCAGGTCAGGAAGTTCTCTTTGATGTCTCTGAGGTTAGGCATACTTGATGACAGGCATGGAAAATGCATGTTGATCAGCAGAAGCAGGAATTGCTTCTGCTCATGGTCAATCTTCGTTCTCCACTTTGAAGTCTCAGAGGGAGAGAAAGAATGGAAAAGCCAGTGTGGAGAAAGAGGCCCATGTTTGCTTGTCAGCCATGGCCTATGGATTGCAAACTGGCTTGAGCTCTTTTTCTCTCTCTCAGACATAAGAAACTTTCAAGTGAAAACTTAAGCAAGAAAAACAAGTGGGAGATTTTGTTCTTTTTATAATTCTAAATGTCCTTAGCAATGCAATGTTTGTGGGGAAATATCAGGAGGAAAGTCTTGAGATACATTATAGAAAGTGGTTATATAAATATGCTTATAGAATGCATGTGCAAATTTATATATATACTTTATGCATTATATATCATATATGTTTATATAAAATATCCTTTCAATGTAAGCAACTGGGTTTTGCTTTGCGTACAGAATTTTATTTTAAAAATCAATCTCTTTTTGCATCTTATGTAGCTATGAGTTCTTTCATGACCCGAATATTCATTTGGTTGGTGAGGTTGAATGTTTTGATATTTGCTTTACTTGTTTTATTTTGAGGGGGGGGCGGTTTGCTTACTTACTGCCATTCAGACAGCAATCTGAGCTAGTTCTTTGCTTTGAAGGTCTAATGTCATGTTTTGCAAAGGCTGTTACTTGACCTCAGTGTTAAATACCCCTAGATTACAGAGCCTAGATGTATTCAGCTAACACACTGAGTTTAATGTAAATTTCAATGTGGCCCACATCTTTTAAATGTAATGAATTTTTATGTATATGGTGCTTTTTTTGAATGTGTGTCTGTGTGCCACATGTATGCCTGGTGCCTGTAGAGGCCAGAAGATATGTCTGATCACATGGAAAGAAATTCTATATGGTGGTTGTGAGTCTCTGTACTGGCTGGTTTTGTGTGTCAACTTGACATAAGCTGGAGTTATCATAGAGAAAGGAGCTTTCGTTGGGGAGAATGCCTCCATGAGAGCCAGCTGTAAGGCATTTTCTCAATTAGTGATCAGAGGGAGAGGGCCCAGCCCAATGTGGGTGGTGCCATCCCTGGGCTGGTGGTCTTGGGTTCTGTAAGAGAGCAAGCTGAGCAAGCCAGGGGAAGCAAGCCAGTAAGAAACATCCCTCCATGGCCTCTGTGTCAGCTCCTGCTTCCTGACCTGCTTGAGTTCCAGTCCTGACTTCCTTTAGTGATGAACAGCAATGTGGATGTGTAAGTTGAATAATCCCTTTCTTCCCCAACTTATTTTTTGGTCATGATGTTTTGTGTAAGAATACAAACCCTGACTAAGACAGCCCCCATGTGGATGCTGGGAATCTAACCTGGGTTTTTTGGAAGAATAGTCTGTGCTCTCAATCACTGAATCGTCTCTCTGCCCTAGTAACTAATATTTTAATGAAAAAAGACTAGATTTCCTTTTCTGCTTCTTCCCTCCCTCCCTTTTCTCCCCTCCTTCTTTCTTTCCTTCATAGCATGTTGGGGCACTGTTGAGTGGGCAGTTGGAAGATGTAGGAAAATTTTCACCTGTTTCAGGTTCGCTGAAGAATTCATTGTTTTGGAAGTTTTTATTGTGTCTTATGGATTTTCGGTAACTTCTGGTTCCAGAATTTTCTCCTATTCCGTTGGAGGGTAGCAGGGGTCACTAGTAAAAGAAGCAACCCTACCTTCCTCATACCAGTTCTGCAGACAGTCTTAACGCCTAACTATGGCTTCTCCACCAAATGCCAGGCTATGCATCATTAATGTCAAGATGAACCAGACGTGGTTCTCTCCCATCAGCAAAAGACTCCCCCCTCCAGGGGGGTTTAATTTAACCATTTTAACATTATAGCTAATCCTTAAAATTAGTAGACTTTTAGATTCCTTCTTCATGGAGATAAACTTGTCTTAGTGGGTTTAATCAGTTTCTGACTGGAGTATTACTCAACTCTTCTTTGTGTGACAATTCAATCCTACCAGTTAAAATGTCAAAAGGACAATAGGTAACAATTCCTTCCTCTTTTTAATGCCATCATCCAATTGACATATGCTGAATATAGAAAGTAAATCTTTGATACTTTTTACTTTGCATTCACTTTGAACTCATATGTAATGATTCCAATAAAATTCAACCAAAGGTGAAAGGCACCTAATTTGGTAGTGTGAATGCTGCACTGTGGGGCCGAGAACTGTCTCTCATGACACTGTGACAGTCTACTCCCCTTGTCCTTTAAACCCCAAGCCACGTGGGAATCCCTGATTTCTCACATGTAATGGCGGTTGAGTGGCTACAGTGTTGCAGTTTAGGCCAAGTTCCTTCCCTCAGCTGGGCCATATTACCAGCGCAGCAAAACCATGGCGTCTGAGATTCACTTACTGACCAAAAGTTCTTAGTTGAGTGCACTTTTTGTCATAATGGTACCAGTTACTTCTCTGTTGTTCTGACGAAGCGCCATGGCCAGAAGCAACTTCTAGAAGAAGAGTTTGTTGCGGTTTACAGTTCCAGAGGGAGAGTTCAAAATGGCTGCCGGAAGCTGAGAGCTCGTAACTCCATCCACAGGCAGGAAGTGAAGGGTGCAAACTCAAAGTGGGGCAAGGCTATGAAAGCCTACCCCCCAATAACATACTTCCTTCAGCAAAACTGTACCTCCTTCCTAAACATTGCAACCAACTGGGACAAAGTATTTAAACACTGGAGCTTGTGGGGGGACATTTCTCATCCAAGCTATCACAATGATCTTCTGAGGTCGGGGAGCAGGGACACCGGAATGGTAGGCAGTGCATTGCATTATGGGATCTCTGTGGCTCTTGCAGGGAAGATCATATTACTGCATTTCACATAAACACCTAGCAATGGAGACTCAGACGCTTCCTCTCTTCTTGGTTTGTTGCTTGCTCTTTCACCATCCATGGCTGACTCGTCTAGCAGAGTGCTGTTGCCCAGGCTACCGGCTTCCTTTTGGATCAGGATTGTACATCCAAGCACATGCCATTGGGAGACTCCCTTTGATACCGCACAAGCCGATGAAGCCCTTTAGGTTGTTACTTGCCAAACTGGTCCCCTTAGAACTTTAGAGTCTCAAGAGAAGAGATTTTTGTGGTTAAATATTTTAGTTAATAGTGGATTTGCCCCCTTTCCATTAGTAACCGTCAGAAAGCCAAGCGTGAAGGAGTTTATTTAGGTCTGTTGTTCCTCAGACAACATCGGGTTTGGAAAGTTGACCCTCTGCACATCTAGTGAATGATTGGAGGATGAGGATGCTAATTGTCCAGTATTCTAGCTATCTACTGATGTGTAGTAGAAGACATCTGGGATTAAAGGTAGGGGGTGGAAGACAGATTTATCATCCTTTATAGAGACTTTAAACGCTGAAGTTACACAGAGAAAAATCTTGTTTGAAGTGGGCTCTTAATTCCCTGGGGTTGGATGTGAGGTCCAAGCAGATGTGTAAGCTAGCAGGGGCTGGGCCATTTCTCAAGTGCACTCCTTGGTGGTCCAAGGCTTTCTTCAGTTCTTTGAAGGCAAATCTCTTCAGTCGTCAGCACTTCTTCCACTGACCTAGTTTTCTGTACAGATCCATTCAAGAAAAGAATTTCTTTGGGAATTAGTTCGTTTCCGTAGAGGAATGAGACAGAAGTGTGTGAGTGCACACACACACACACACACACACACACACACACAGAGAGAGAGAGAGAGAGAGAGAGAGAGAGAGAGAGAGAGAGAGAGAGAGAGAGAGGTGGGGCAAGGAGGAGGGAGAGAAGAGGAGAGAGAAAGAGAGAGGGAGAAAGAGAGAGAGAGAGAGGGAGGGGAGAAAGAGGAGAGAGAGGGAGAGAGAGAGAGAGAGAGAGAGAGAGAGGGGGAGGGAGAGAAGGGAGAGAGAAAGAGAGAGAGAGAGAGAGAGAGAGAGGTGGGGGCAAGGAGGAGGGAGAGAAGGGGGAGAGAGAGAGAGAGAGAGAGAGAGAGAGAGAGAGAGAGAGAGATTTCACGAGAGAAGACTGGTTCTTGGTGTCATATGTGCTGTCGCCTAGCTGGCTAACAACAGCAACGGTTATTTTTCTTTGCGGAGACCCCACAGAACTCTCAAGAAACAACGGAAACTTGGCTTGATGTAATCGATTAGTTGTGACGATACATTTCCTTCTCAATATGCAAAGTGAGTTCAGGCCCAGCTCTCTCCATTTAATATTACCCCATTAGCACATCTCTACCAACACAAACTCATCGCAGAAGGGCTGGGAAGATGCTCAGTGGGTAAGAAAGCTATGCAACTGTGAAGACTGGAGTTCAAATACCCATCACACACACACACACACACACACACACACACACACACAAGGTTGGGTGTGGCTGTGCACCTGTAACCCTAGAACTATCTGAGATGGAGACAGGAGTGGCAGGCAGGGCTCAGTCTAGCTCCAAGTTCACTGAGAGACCTTTTCTAAAGACAACAGTAGGGAGAGGGATGCAGCAGGACAGTCAAAGTCATCCTCTGGCCTCTGCTTGTGTGCAAGTATCTGTGTCTACAAACATACACACTGACACATACACACACCTCTTCATCAACACTTTTAGAGGCTATGTCTTATCCCATACTTTAGATCTACTATAAATTTGTAAGTAGCCACTTGGGGTCATTAAGTTTAAAGCATGAAGGTGTTTTGGACAAAAATCCATTCCTTGTCTCTGCCCCAAGGCCTAAGTGATGTCCTGCATAGGTTTTCAGCCTACGTGGAATGGAGGGGTCTGATGTCTGGGGTCAGTGCTAGCCATTTCTAGCCTCTGTTGCTCAGATCCTGTCATACACCTCCAAAGAGGGCTTCTGGAGAGACTGTCACTTGGTGGTTATTGATCTCATGGATAATTTAGCCTGCAGTCAAGGCAGTCTCAGTGAGAAAATTGCTGTCAAAATGGACCGTGTCCCTGGCATGCTGTCTCGTCTCGAAGGCCTCAGGGACTCACAGAGGGCACGGGCTGGGAGGTCACATTGCTGTCCTCTCAGTGAAGAAACAAAAGGCCCTGGAGAAATTACCACTCTTAATTGCTGCAAAATGGACATAGTGCTTTTTTTTTCTCCCACAGGGTGATCAACAACCGAAAACCATCCATTTAGTTCGTAAACGAAGCAAAGGAAGATGGACATTCCATTTCTCAGGCAATAAGCTCAGATTACTTTCTCGGATTACTCTCTGAGGGCTGAGGGTGGGAGGGGCAGTGGAAGGGGCCTCTGCCTGTGCTGGCCTCCACGGTGACCCTCCTCGCCTTTCAGCTTTACCTGTCCCTCCGCCCGAATGGATCACAGTCCTGAGAGACATAGATTCGGAAGCCAAAAGAATACAAGTCGAGGCTCGTCATTCCCAGCATGTTCCTAAATACTTGGTTTTCTCTTCTTTTAGCAGAAAACTAAAGATTCTCACATCGCACCTGAGCCTTTTAAGATCAAATGCAAAGCTGTTCACAAAATTATCTGAACTCTTCTATAGTGGCAGATCTCTCTCTCCTGTCTCTGTCTCTCTCCTCTCTCTGTCTCTCTCTCTGTCTTCTTCCCTTCTTCCCTCCTCCCTCCCTCTTCTTCCCTCTCTCCCTCTCTCCTTCTCTCCCTCTCTCCCTCTCTCCCTCCCTCCCTCCCTCCTTCCCTTCCCTTCCCCTCCCTCCCTCCCTCTCTTCCTTCCTTCCTTCCTTCCTTCCTTCCTTCCTTCCTTCCTTCCTTCCTTCCTTCCTTCCTTCCTCTTTTTCTAATTCAGGGTTTCCCCGTGTAGCCCTGGCTGTCCTGGAATTTGCTCTGTAGATCAGGCAGGCCTCAGACTCACAGAGATCCATCTGCCTCTGCCTCTGGGGTGCTGTGATGAAAGGGGTGGGCCACCACTGCCTGGAAGATTTGCTCCTTTGCTGATCTCTCGAATATCAAATCATTTCCTCAATGATAGGAGGATGAGAAGGTCACGTCTTAGAAAGTTCTATATTATTCTGAAATGAAAATTCTGACTATTCACCTTACAGAGCACCATAACTGCTTAGGTTTTGGCCTGAAACGATGGCTCCGTGGCTAAGAGGAGTTTCTGCTCCTGCGGAAGACCTGAGTTTTGTCCACTGCACTTGCAATTGGTGGCTCAAAACCTCTTGTAACTCCAGCTCTAGGAGGCTCCAATTTATATTCACATACTAATACCCCTCCCAGACACACAAAGACACACTGATACACAAAACAATCCCATAATTGAAAAAAGAGACCAGCTTGCTTTCCTTCCTTCCTTCTTTCTTTCTTTCCTTTCTTTCTTTCTTTCTTTCTTTCTTTCTTTCTTTCTTTCTTTCTTTCTTTCTTTCTTTCCTTTTCCCTTTCTCTCTCTCTCTCCCTTTCTTTCCAAACAGGGCATTAAAAATACAGTTCTATATTAAATAACACAATTTAGAATAATGTGAGGTAGTTTTAAGCGTTTGCTATCATTATTTTTTTTTCAATTTTTTAATCTTTATTAACTTGAGTATTTCTTATTTACATTTTTTTTTTTTTGATATTCTTTTTTTTTATTAACTTGAGTATTTCTTATATACATTTCAATGTTATTCCCTTTCCCCTTTCCGGGCAAACATCCCCTCCCCCCCCCTTCCTTATGGGTGTTCCCCCAACCTCCCCCCCTGCCCTCTCCCCAACAGTCTAGTTCACTAGGGGTTCAGTCTTAGCAGGACCCAGGGCTTCCCCTTCCACTGGTGCTCTTACTAGGATATTCATTGCAACCTACGAGGTCAGAGTCCAGGGTCAGTCCATGTATAGTCTTTGGGTAGTGGCTTAGTCCCTGGAAGCTCTGGTTGGTTGGCATTGCTGTACATATGGGGTCACGAGCTCCTTCAAGCTCTTCCAGTTCTTTCTCTGATTCCTTCAACAGGGGTCCCGTTCTCAGTTCAGTGGTTTCCTGCTGGCATACGCCTCTGTATTTGCTGTATTCTGGCTGTGTCTCTCATGAGCTATCTGCACTCACATTTTGATCATCCGTCTTGAGTTTCATTTGTTCTAGGCATCTAGGGTAATTCAAGCATTTGGGCTAATAGCCACTTATCAATGAGTACATACCATGTATGTCTTTCTGTGATTAAGTTAGCTTCACCCAGGATGATATTTTCCAGTTCCAACCATTTGCCTACGAATTTCATAAAAGTCATTGTTTTTGATAGCTGAGTAATATTCCATTGTGTAGATGTACCACATTTTCTGTATCCATTCCTCTGTTGAAGGGCATCTGGGTTCTTTCCAGCTTCTGGCTATTATAAATAAGGCTGCGATGAACATAGTGGAGCACGTGTCTTTTTTATATGTTGGGGCATCTTTTGGGTATATGCCCAGGAGAGGTATAGCTGGATCCTCAGGCAGTTCAATGTCCAATTTTCTGAGGAACCTCCAGACTGATTTCCAGAATGGTTGTAGCAGTCTGCAACCCCACCAACAATGGAGGAGTGTTCCCTTTCTCCACATCCTCGCCAGCATTTGCTGTCACCTGAGTTTTTGATCTTAGCCATTCTCACTGGTGTGAGGTGAAATCTCAGGGTTGTTTTGATTTGCATTTCCCTTATGACTAACGATGTTGAACATTTCTTTAGGTGTTTCTCAGCCATTCGCCATTCCTCAGCTGTGAATTCTCTGTTTAGCTCTGAACCCCATTTTTTAATAGGGTTATTTGTCTCCTTGCTGTCTAACTTCTTCAGTTCTTTGTATATTTTTGATATAAGCCCTCTATCTGTTGTAGGATTGGTAAAGATCTTTTTCCCAATCTGTTGGTTGCCGTTTTGTCCCAACCACAGTGTCCTTTGCCTTACAGAAGCTTTGCAGTTTTATGAGATCCCATTTGTCGATTCTTGATCTTAGAGCATAAGCCATTGGTGTTTTGTTCAGGAAATTTTTTCCAGTGCCCATGTGTTCCAGATGCTTCCCTAGTTTTTCTTCTATTAGTTTGAGTGTGTCTGGTTTGATGTGGAGGTCCTTGATCCACTTGGACTTAAGCTTTGTACAGGGTGATAAGCATGGATCGATCTGCATTCTTCTACATGTTGACCTCCAGTTGAACCAGCACCATTTGCTGAAAATGCTATCTTTTTTCCATTGGATGGATTTGGCTCCTTTGTCAAAAATCAAGTGACCATAGGTGTGTGGATTCATTTCTGGGTCTTCAATTCTGTTCCATTGGTCTATCTGTCTGTCTCTGTACCAATACCATGCAGTTTTTATCACTATTGCTCTGTAATACTGCTTGAGTTCAGGGATAGTGATTCCCCCCTGAAGTCCTTTTTTATTGTTGAGGATAGTTTTAGCTATCCTGGGTTTTTGTTATTCCAGATGAATTTGCAAATTGTTCTGTCTAACTCTTTGAAGAATTGGATTGGTATTTTGATGGGGATTGCATTGAATCTGTAGATCACTTTTTGGTAAATGGCCATTTTTACTATATTAATCCTGCCAATCCATGAGCATGGGAGATCTTTCCACCTTCTGAGGTCTTCTTCAATTTCTTTCTTCAGTGTCTTAAAGTTCTTATTGTACAGATCTTTTTTACTTGCTTGGTTAAAGTCACAATTGAGGTATTTTATATTATTTGGGTCTATTATGAAGGGTGTCGTTTCCCTAATTTCTTTTCTTGGCTTGTTTCTCTTTTGTGTAGAGGAAGGCTACTGATTTATTTGAGTTAATTTTATACCCAGCCACTTTGCTGAAGTTGTTTATCAGCTTTAGTAGTTCTCTGGTGGAACTTTTTTTGGCATCACTTAAATATACCATCATATCATCTGCAAATAGTGATATTTTGACTTCTTCTTTTCCGATCTGTATCCCTTGACCTCCTTTTTTGTTGTCTGATTGCTCTGGCTAGAACTTCAAGAACTATATTGAATAAGTAGGAGAGAGGGCAGCCTTGTCTAGTCCCTGATTTTAGTGGGATTGCTTCAAGTTTCTCCATTTAGTTTAATGTTAGCAACTGGTTTGCTGTATATGGCTTTTACTATGTTTAGGTATGGGCCTTGTATTCCTATTCTTTCCAGGACTTTATCATGAAGGGGTGTTGAATTTTGTCAAATGCTTTCAGCATCTAATGAAATGATCATGTGGTTTTGTTCTTTCAGTTTGTTTATATAATGGATCACGTTGATGGTTTTCCGATATTAAACCATCCCTGCATGCCTGGGATGAAGCCTCACTTGATCATGGTGGATGATTGTTTTGATGTGCTCTTGATTCGGTTTGCCAGAATTTTGTTGAGTATTTTTTAAGGCCAATGTTCATAAGGGAAATTGGTCTGAAGTTCTCTTTTCTTTGTTGGGTCTTTTGTGTGGTTTAGGTATAAGAGTAATTGTGGCTTCAGAAGGAATTGCAGTGCTCCATCTGTTTCAATTTTGTGAATAGTTTGATAATATTGGTATGAGGTCTTCTATGAAGGTCTGATAGAATTCTGCACTAAACCCGTCTGGACCTGGGCTCTTTTTGGTTGGGAGACCTTTAATGACTGCTTCTATTTCCTTAGGAGTTATGGGGTTGTTTAACTGGTTTATCTGTTCTTGATTTAACTTCGGTACCTGGTATCTGTCTAGGAAATTGTCCATTTCCTGTAGATTTTCAAGTTTTGTTGAATATAGGCTTTTATAGTAAGATCTAATGATTTTTTGAATTTCCTCTGAATCTGTAGTTATGTCTCCCTTTTCATTTCTGATTTTGTTAATTTGGACACACTCTCTGTGTCCTCTCGTTAGTCTGGCTAGGGGTTTATCTATCTTGTTGATTTTCTCAAAGAACCAACTTTTGGTTCTGTTGATTCTTTCTATGGTCCTTTTTGTTTCTACTTGGTTGATTTCAGCTCTGAGTTTGATTATTTCCTGCCTTCTACTCCTCCTGGGTGTATTTGCTTCTTTTTGTTCTAGAGCTTTTAGGTGTGCTGTCAAGCTGCTGACATATGCTCTTTCCTGTTTCTTTCTGCAGGCACTCAGCGCTATGAGTTTTCCTCTTAGCACAGCTTTCATTGTGTCCCATAAGTTTGGGTATGTTGTACCTTCATTTTCATTAAATTCTAAAAAGTTTTTAATTTCTTTTTTTATTTCTTCCTTGACCAGGTTATCATTGAGTAGAGCATTGTTCAGTTTCCACGATATGTGGGCATTCTTCCTTTATTGTTATTGAAGACCAGCTTTAGGCCGTGGTGGTCCGATAGCACGATGGGATTATTTCTATCTTTCTGTATCTGTTGAGGCCTGTTTTTGACCAATTATATGGTCAATTTTGGAGAAAGTACCATGAGGAGCTGAGAAGAAGGTATATCCTTTTGCTTTTAGGGTAGAACGCTCTATAAATATCCGTTAAGTCCATTTGGCTCATGACTTCTCTTAGTCTGTCTACGCCTCTGTTTAATTTCTGTTTCCATGATCTGTCCATTGATGAGAGGGGTGTTGAAATCTCCTACTATTATTGTGTGAGGTGCAATGTGTGTTTTGAGCTTTAGTAAGGTTTCTTTTTACGTATGTAGGTGCCTTGTATTTGGGGGGCATAGATATTTAGGATTGAGAGTTCATCTTGGTGGATTTTTCCTTTGATGAATATAAAGTGTCCTTCCTTATCTTTTTTTGATGACTTTTAGTTGAAATTGATTTTATTTGATATTAGAATGGCTACTCCAGCTTGCTTCTTCAGACCATTTGCTTGAAAGTTGTTTCCAGCCTTTCACTCTGAGGTAGTGTCTGTCTTTGTCTCTGAGGTGTGTTTCCTGTAGGCAGTAGAATGCAGGGTCCTCGCTATGTATCCAGTTTGTTAATCTATGTCTTTTTATTGGGGAGTTGAGGCCATTGATGTTGAGAGATATTAAGAATAGTGATTATTGCTTCCTGTTATATTCATATTTGGATGTGAGGTTGTGTTTGTGTGCTTTTCTTTTTTGTTTTGTTGCCAAGACGATTAGTTTCTTGCCTCTTCTTTCTTGGGTATAGCTTTTTCCTCCTTATGTTGGGCTTTACCATTTATTATCCTTTGTAGTGCTGGATTTGTAGAAAGATATTGTGTAAATTTGGTTTTGTCATGGAATATCTTGGTTTCTCCATCTATGTTAATTGAGAGTTTTGCAGGATACAGTAGCCTGGGCTGGCATTTGTGTTCTCTTAGGGTCTGTATGACATCAGTCCAGGATCTTCTGGCCTTCATAGTTTCTGGCAGAAGTCTGGTGTGATTCTGATAGGTCTGCCTTTATATGTTACTTGACCTTTTTCCCTTACTGCTTTTAATATTATTTTTTTTATTTTGAGCGTTTAGTGTTTTGACTATTATGTGACGGGAGGTGTTTCTTTTCTGGTCCAATCTATTTGGAGTTCTGTAGGCTTCTTGTATGCCTATGGGTATCTCTTTTTTTAGGTTAGGGAAGTTTTCTTCTATGATTTTGTTGAAGATATTTACTGGTCCTTTGAGCTGGGAGTCTTCACTCTCTTCTATACCTATTATCCTTAGGTTTGATCTTCTCATTGAGTCCTGGATTTCCTGTATGTTTTGGACCAGTAGCTTTTTCCGCTTTACATTATCTTTGACAGTTGAGTCAATGATTTCTATGGAATCTTCTGCTCCTGAGATTCTCTCTTCCATCTCTTGTATTCTGTTGGTGAAGCTTGTATCTACAGCTCCTTGTCTCTTCTTTGGTTTTCTATATCCAGGGTTATTTCCATGTGTTCTTTCTTGATTGCTTCTATTTCCATTTTTAATTCCTTCAACTGTTTGTTTGTGTTTTCCTGGAATTTTTTTCAGGGATTTTTACATTCCTCTCTGTAGGCTTCTACTTGTTCTCTAAGGGAGTTTCTTCACGCCTTTCTTGAAGTCCTCCAGCATCATGATCAAATCTGATTTTGAAACTAGATCTTGCTTTTCTGGTGTGTTTGGATATTCCATGTTTGTTTTGGTGGGAGAATTGGGCTCCGATGATGCCATGTAGTCTTGGTTTCTGTTGCTTGTGTTCCTGCGCTTGCCTCTCGCCATCAGATTATCTCTAGTGTTACTTTGTTCTGCTAATTCTGACAGTGGCTAGACTGTCCTATAAGCCTGTGTGTCAGGAGTGCTGTAGACCTGTTTTACTGTTTTCTTTCAGCCAGTTATGGGGACAGAGTGTTCTGCTTTTGTGTGTGTAGTTTTGTCCCTCTACAGGTCTTCAGCTGTTCCTGTGGGCCTGTGTCTTGAGTTCACCAGGCAGGTCACTTGAGGCAGAAAAGTTGGTCTTACCTGTGGTCCCGAGGCTCAAGTTCGTTCTCGGGGTGCTGCCCACGGGCTCTCTGAGGTGGCAGCAACCGGGAAGATCTGCGCTGCCCCTTCCGGGAGCCTCCGTGCACCAGGGTTCCAGATGGCCTCCGGTGTTTTCCTCTGGAATCAGCAATGTGTGTAGAGAGCAGTCTCTTCTAGTTTCGCAGGCGTGTCTGCCTCTCTGAAGGTTTAGCTCTCCTTCCCACGTGATTTGGGTGCAGAGAACTGTTTATCCGGTCTGTTTCCTTCAGGTTCTGGCGGTGTCTCAGGCAGGGCTCCTGCCTCACCTGGGCCCTCTCCCACGGGAGCCCAGAGGCCTTATACAGTTTCCTCTTGGGCCAGGGATGTGGGCAGGGGTGGGCAGTGTTGGTGGTCTCTTCTGCTCTGCAGCCTCAGGAGTGCCCACCTGACCAGGCGGTAACGTATCTCTCCCACGGGTTGCTATCATTATTTATTGTGCATTTTATGTGCATGGGTTTTTAACCTGTATGCATGTCTGTGCATCACGTGTATGCAGTGCCTCTGGGGGGACAGAAGAGGAATAAGATCCCCAGGACTCAGAGTTGTGAGCCATTATGTGTGCTGGGAATTAAGCCCAGGTCGTTTGGAAGAGCAGCCAGGTTTCTAACCACTGAGCTCTCTCTCCTTTAAATGTTCTCAAATGACTTCTGTGGACAATGTGGACTGGAGATCCAGCACCTTGACAAATAATATCTCATTTCACCCCCACTTTGAACACTGTGCCATCCCCACAGCTGAAGTGGGAGTTTCTGGTTGTGTCGTGTTATGCAGATTCACGTGGTGTTTTGCTGAGGCAAGACCTGTGGGAGGACACATGATGTTTGGAGAGAAAATAGATAGGACTCAAATGGACAGTGACAGGGGGCTTGCATAGCTAGCTGTGCAATTTTGTGGGTCACAAGTCCTGGCATTCTGAAAGGTCCTGCTTGATCCCTTAATTGACTGTGCCAATTCAGCGGAGGCCTGGTGGTTTCTGCTGGATTGTGCTGCCCTTGCTGATTCAACTTTGGTGATACTTTTGAACTGGACTGCTGATATCCTGACAGTGGAGAGTGGAATCGCCCCAAAGAACTACTTCTAAGCAGGGACACATTCCCTTGTCCTATTTCCATCTTTTCTTCCCTACCTTTGGACAGTGGGCTAGAGAGGGGTCGAAAAATTTGAGAACCCTTATTAAAGTAGGTTTTGAGAACTCTAAGCCTCTGCAGAGCTCTTCACCTTTTGCAGATAAACAAAACCAAGGCACAGAGAAGTCAAATAGCTTCCATAAGATCTCACAGCTCATAAATCTGAAAAACCCTAAAGTTTTTCACTCTCTTTGGTATGGATTCCTTCTTTAAGTCAGTCAATGAGCATCCCTGATTTTCTTAGAGTGAGGCGACTGCATAAAAACACCAGAAAAGTATTTTAATTACATTATTCTTCCTGGTACTCACTTCCGTAGAGGGAAATTTGAATAAAATGCTGATTATAGAGGGTTTTTTTTTTTAAAAGATTATTTAATACCTGCTGTTACTCAAGGCCCAGGCACAAGGCACAGCACAGAGAAGCCTAAGGGATAATTCATTTGAGTGAGGATATATCCTGGTTTGTGGCATTAATGCACGTTTCAGTGAGTGTTTTAATTTAGAAGTGTATATTATTCTTAGGAGTGATTTTCATCCCTTGGTATTTTTGATGCTTTCCCCTGAAGACTGGTGCTGGATGAGGTGGAAATAAAAAGCTAGTTATGAAGGCAGCACTCACTGAAATTCTGCAGACATCACCTAGATGGAAAACAGCAGGGATCACTGGAGAACATCACGGGCTTCAACTCTCTCTTGGGAAAACCGAAGAAACTGGAAACCGTACAGGAGTGGATAGTGGCACAGGGGCTGGCCCGGTGTCACGGTGTGACCTCCCACAGACCCTTGGCCTAATGGAGTTCTCTCCCACCACAGCTTAGATGACAGGTGGTTTTTTTTTTTTTTTCCTTTTCTTTTTTTCGGAGCTGGGGACCAAACCCAGGGCCTTGCGCTTGCTAGGCAAGCACTCTACCACTGAGCTAAATCCCCAACCCCCGGTGGTTTTTAAGTGGGATGGAGTACTCTGTGGAGCCACATTTTTACTCCGTTTTGCAGACATTTATATCTTCATGAACAGAGTTTGGCTTTCTGCTTTCGTAGGTTTCCCTTTGAAAAGGAAAAGGAATATGGAGTCCTTTGGACGGACATGATATTACTCTTCCTTAAAAACAAACAAACAAACAAACAAACTCATTCACGGGTTGAATATATTCCGTCTATGTTGCACGAGTGATCTGTGTGTTCTTTTTTTTTCCATCTTTATTAAATTGGGTATTTCTTATTTACATTTCAAATGTTATTCCCTTTCCTGGTTTCCATGCCAACATTCCCCTAACCCAACTGAAAACGGGACCCCCGTTGAAGGATTCAGAGAAAGGACTGGAAGAGCTTGAGGGGCTTGAGACCCCATAAGAACAACAATGCCAAGCAACCAGAGCTTCCAGGGACTAAGCCACTACCCAAAGACTATACATGGACTGACCCTGGGCTCCAACCTCATAGGTAGCAATGAATAGCCTAGTAAGAGCACCAGTGGAAGGGGAAGCCTTGGTCCTGCTAAGACTGAACACCTAGTGAATGTGATTGTTGGGGGGAGGTCGGTAATGGGGGGAGGATGGGGAGGGAATCTGTGCGTTCTTTGACTTGTGCACACAGGCGAGGTGAGAGCTGGAGCTGTCAGAGGACATTGACTTTATAGCCAAGCAGTAGGGACTCAGTCCCTGCGAGCCTTTAATTTCCAATAAGAAGCATGTGTAAAACCCTCGGGGCAGGTGGGGTAGTCAGGACCTCCAACTGCCAGGCACTGTCTGCAGAACATTCCCCTCTAGACACTGGAGGCTGAGTCCCCACCCTATAGAGTAAAAAAAGCCCAACATCAGGCCACAAAATCTCACCAATACAATGTGACCCTGGACGCCCCCCTCCAAGAAATCCTATATAAAGTGCACCTCCTGTCTAGTTCTTGGCTGCTTCCCTTTTGCACACAGGCAGTCGCCCTCTTGTGTTTTGTCCAGTAAATGTATTGTGTCAGAGTTGCTGTGCGGAGTGACTTTTTGGTATACCCTGGCTGCTGACTGCCAGGATTTCTTTCCCCTCAGAGCTGTGACACAGCATGCATAACGGCTCATCTTACAGCAACCTCGAGGGACAGGCCTTTCCCACAGGAAGGGCTGCGTTTCTTCTCATAATTGAGTGTCCCCTCAATGGTTGCTCCCATTGGTCCCATAGTAGCCCCTTGGACCTTACAGTTGCAAGCAGGTGGGCCTGCATAACTTCATTTTTTCTTAGTTTGAAAGCCTTGCCTTGTCAACTGAAGGCTGCTCTCCTCCCCAGTAACAGCAGCCAGAATGCTCAGGAGTCAGACCCCACAGGAGGAGCTTTTCCTGCCCCAAGGATTAATGGAAGCTGGTGTTCAAAGACCCCCAAGCCTCCCTAACTCCCAGTCAGACCATGTTTTGTGAATTTCACTATGACAGCGACTCCACCAGTGCTAACTTCCGTGTCTTCCCTCACAAGTTGCAATGCTCAGGTCTCTCCTCTCCAGGTTAGGCATCCTGGCTCTTTGACGAGCCAGCAAAGAAGACGATTTGACGACGCACGCTGCAAGGCCAAGCACACACACACACACACACACACACACACACACACACACACACACACACACACTTAGGAGTTACATTTTTTTTTTATTTCCATGCTCCCTCTTGTGTGAGATCAACCAAATAACCTGAGATCCCAAGA